>NC_085141.1:376520587-376875264 GCF_024139115.2 Armigeres subalbatus | reverse complement strand
ATTTTTGCATTCGTATATCATGAGGCTAGCACGATGATACTTTTATGCCCAGGGAAGTCGAGACAATTCCCAATCCGAAAATTGCCTAGACCGGCACCGGGAATCGAACCCAGCCACCCTCAGCATGGTCTTGCTTTGTAGCCGCGCGTCTTACCGCACGGCTAAGGAGGGCCCCTGTTGAATATGTAGTAAACAAAAATCTCATATTTCAGAATGCAATCATATTCAAATCATATTTATCTATAAACAAGGAGAGCCAAAGAACTTGATTCTTCCGTTCCAAGAGTCTAAATCTTGAATAAAAGAATAGATTTTTACAATTTTCCTTAGGATTTCAAAGTAACATTCGAAATGCAAGATCTCGTATAAATTGGCTGCATTATCTTTGGAGGCACAGCCATTCAGTAGGAGGCCGAACATTCTAGCTACGTAAGGACTTATGGAAGATGGTGGGCTCTGTAATTTCCTCCCGCACCAGATAAATAGAAAACGTTAAAAAAAATCTCAGACCAGTTTAATCTTGTGCAACGCTTTGGTTTTGGTCTATAACATTTGGCCCCTAGCTGAAAGATAAAAACAAGCTTGTATTCATCTTTTAAAATCAAATACAAAAAAAAATGGAACCAAAGAAGAAATCACTGGAGGAGGTCTAGGATGATTTTCTGAAGGAACTCTCAAAAATATCTGAGTGGAGCTATCGTAAGAACTGCAGGAGGAATTTCTGGTGAACTTTGACAAGGAATTCTCGAAGAAATTTCATAACACAGTGGTGGGAGAACTTCAGGGTGGAATTGCGTAGGAACTGCAGGAGAGCTTCTCAGGGGGAATTGCTTGGTTAACTCTAGGAGAGTTTTTTGGAAGAATTGCTGGAATTTCTGGCTGAGGATATATTCTTGGAAGAACTGCAGAAGGGATTTCTGGAGAAACTGACTAAGATCTTGTATTTGTATAGTTCCTTGAAGAAATCCAGAATAAATTCATATAAAAACTGCAGGAGTAATCCCTGTGGGATTCTCCTGAATGGAATCCTGGATGAGCTCCATGATGGGTTGCTGGAAGGCTTCAGGTTGAATTCTTAGAAGAGCTTCAATAAAACATTCTGTGGAAATTCTGGGAGGTATTCAACGAGGCAGCAGGGACTATGTCCAAGGTCTTGACGATCCCTCCTTAGGCCATCTGCGAGTTGTGGCGCCTGCCTAGGATGTGGTGGGGTTTGACAGTGGGCCCTGTTAAATTCCTATAAAAAGCTGCATGTATCCGCAAGTAGGCCTCACCAAAGCGACCGTGTGCCGCTCAAAGCGCACAAGCCCAAGTCCTGGTGTTAGGTGGGACGCTAAACAGCCCTGACACGACGGCCCTCCGACGAGACAGGAGGTTTGCGCAGGCCCAATAAGCCGCCTAGAAAACCAATAATTACGAACAATATAAGAGATAATGCGACTCGATATAAACGGCAAAGACCTAGGCGACGAATAAAGGATCACGATTGGAAGCTTGGAACATGGAATTGCAAGTCGCTAGGTTTCGCAGGTTGCGACAGGATGATCTACGATGAATTACATCCCCGCAACTTCGACGTCGTGGCGCTGCAGGAGATTTTCTGGACAGGACAGAAAGTGTGGAAAAGCGGGCATCGCGCGGCTACCTTCTACCAAAGCTGTGGCACCACCAATGAGCTGGGAACCGGCTTCATAGTGCTGAGTAAGATGCGCCAACGTGTGATTGGGAGGCAGCCAATCAACGCAAGGATGTGCAAGCTGAGGATAAAAGGCCGTTTCTTCAACTATAGCAGCGGTTCTCAACCTTTTTGTTGAGTGGTACCCCTTGATGCCTTGGTATTGCTTGAGGTACCCCCTAGTTTTTTATTTACCGGTAAGCTCAAATGTAAAAGTGGGTGATCGATTTTCATTGCAATTTTATCAAACCTAACATTCTATTTGATTGAATTTTCAAAAACATAATTTTTGCTTCTTTAACTTTAAAAAACTCTATAAGGATTTTGAACTTTTCACTAGGTTAAGCAAATGTCTTTAAAATATTGAAGCTTGATTAAATTTTTGCAATTCTCATCAAAATTCTAGAAATGAAAAGGACAATGTTAGGTGTCAGTGTTTGAGAAATTTGATTTTCTGTTCTTAAAAAATAGGAGTTTTTGAAAAGCTTTTGAGAATTTAGAATCTTAGGATTCAAACCATTCCGCCCACGACTTTTTCAAAGATTTCAATAGGAAGGAATCATCTTTGAAAAAATGCTAGATCAAAAGTTATTGCCTGTGTTCTTATCAAAAGTTATTGGGCATAGCTAACATTAGTGGAAACCGAAGAAAAAGTTGTGATTGTAAATCAATAGTTGATTGATTGTTTTCAATAATTTGACTATTTGTACTCAAATTGATATATATTGCATTTTGTTGTTGAAACAATTCGATGTAGGTTAGAAGGAGCAAAATTTAATGGTGCTCCACAGACACCATGGGCGGGAGATGCTTAAAGCATTGAGTGACCCCAAGAAACGGAAAGTTGATGTAAACATCGCGTTTTCATTGAAGATTGACAAGAGAAATTTTATTCACCTTGACCAGAAGAAAACCAGTTCATCTATTGTATTTATTTGACAGGCTCAGGCGTGTATAACACTTAGCGGAGCCGAGACTCTTAATGATATTTACAATCGATATCATTTTATTATCAACAGTTAGTAAGGGAAAGAGACAAAGACCAAGATACTCGTGGCGACTCAAGGTTAGATTGCGTAATTTGGTGATAGACGGGGTTGAAATTTAGGTTTGAGGTATTTAAGCTGCTCATCCAGGTATTTGACGCCATGTCTGGTTTGGCGTAGCGTCGTGCTTGCGTTTTGGTTCTTCGGGGAACATCTTCCGGATGGCCAGAGCTTCTCGGTACATGGAACAAAAAGCCAGAGACAAGAAAAAACTGGGAATGCAAAACATAGAAGTATTAGACTTTGATGTCAGATGAGCAAAGAAAGGCATAGATGGCCTTCAAATAAACCACATCGCGATCTCCTGGAAAACCAGTTCCCTTAATTTGTTCGAAAACTGTTCCTGTGTTGAGAAACTATTATGTTTGATTTGATTTTGAAGGAATTTCAATTATACGAATATTATACCATTATACGAAATGTGATATTTATATTAGATCATTAATAAAAGTTGTAAAAGCTTTAATTGTAAGGTGCATATTTAGTATAAATTTACAATATTGATTAAAATTACTCATGGAAGAGTGAGGAAACACCAAGTCTGAAAATGCAGCATGTGTCAGTTTTGAAATTTTGTCAAAACAGGAAACCATTCCAATTAAAAGAACGGAAAACTTGCTACGGAATGCATATCGGTTGTTCTTAACATCGTCTGCCCTAAGAAAAAGCCTTCTTCAGTAGCAATATATGTGTGAAAACGATCAATATTCTTGAAGTTTAGACGATCGACAATCAACTTTATCAACGTGAGGGAGCTCAACCACCACCAATTCCAAATGATGTTGACAGACATGGAAGCAGAATACGTAGATTTGCTGTATTAGCGGGAAATTCGTTGACTTAGCCGTGGTACAATGCTTGAAAGATTTTATTCTCTTCGAAAGGAAATCGCACTCTTTTTACCAAATAAATCTGAATGATCTTGAATATGTGAATGAACAACTTCTCTAGTAGATGTCACCAAACATTTTGATTACTTGAATATAAAGCTGCAAGGCAAGGATCTACACATCGAACTTTTTATTTCCAACATTGAAGCTTTAGAAACAAAATTCAAACTTGGGCACAGTAGGTTTACTGAAGTTTTCAAGCATATTCGCTGATTTTTGAGAACACAGTAACAAAACTTTCATTTCACAGTAACAAACTTTCATCAACACCGTTTACTGTTATGAACAATGCACCTGAAATATTTCAAATGGAGATTATTAACCTCCAATGTAAAACAAGCTTAAATCTATACAAGCAACCTCGTCGGTCGTTCAGTTTCCTTTTGCCCGTAAGGACGTGATGCATGTTATAGAACCTGACCCAAACTTCATAGAAATAGCTCTGGTCAATTACGAAATAGAAATTATGATTTCGTCAACATGTTATGTTGTGATTGAGAATCAATTTTCACTATATCAATTGATGATTTTTTTTCTAAATGGGCGTAATATATTTTGACCTTGAGCTTCGAACAGCGATTGTAAAATCTCACCAAATCCCTAACCTTTTAAGAACTGTGCTCTTCATCCAGGACAACAAATCCGCTCAACACAAACAAAAACTGTACTGGTAGTAACGTCATATGAATGAAATAAACATAATTAAAGTCGTTTAAAACTTCAAGATCAATCCTAAAGTGAGATTTTTTTGCAATTATATAATACAACGTCCGCCATTACGCATTTTTGTCTCAGGTACCCCCAGAGACCAGCAAAGGTACCCCCAGGGGTACATGTACCCCAGGTTGAGAACCGCTGCTGTAGACCTTCGAAAATTTCCCTTTAAATAACTTTAAGCATTATTTCGGGAATCTCTTCAGGATTTCTATTGGAAAATCTTCGGAAATATTGTTTGTAAATTCCTTTATTTTTATAAAACGTTTTTTAAGTTCAATCAAAGTTAATTGCCTATTTCCGGGGATTAAACCACCCGACTTGGACGTTAATTTACAATGTTATGAAAACTCATATGTGAATATGTACGTTATGTGGAAGATATTGATTTGGAAAATGTATTGGAGGTAACCACTTTCCCTTCGATGGGACTCGAATCCATGACTGTAGGGTCATGATGGTGTGTTTTTTATTTGAAAATAAGTTTAACTCCCAAATACCTTTAGAAATTTCTACAAATTCGAATTATTTCTATAACTATTTCGACATGTTTACTGAAGTAATTTTCTAAAGACTTCCTGAAGAAAGCTCCAAAAGAATTTCCGAAAATATTACAAATGCCTTTCCTGAAGGAATCCCTGGATAAATCTCCAAATTAATTCTTGGTTGCTTTTCTAAAGTGATTTTCGAAGAAATTGTCGAAGGAATAACCGAAAAAGAACCTGAAAAGATTTTCTAACAGAATTTTGAAATGAGTTTCTGAAGGAAAATTCGAAGGAATTCTGAAAGTAATTTACGAAGGAATTTAAAATGGATTTTTAGGAATTTACGAAGAAAGTAATTTACGAAGGAATTTAAAATGGATTTTCCAAACAGCTATTGGAATTTCCAGAGAAATTCCTATATTTCTCCTGGAATTTCTTAAAAAAAAACCCGGACAGTAGTAAAACAAATTCAGTTTTGACTCTAGAATCAAAATTACATGCCAAGAAAAACTCCCAAAATATCGAGATTGCAGGGCTGGTAGCGACCAATGTCGTTCAAAATGGTGACTTTAGTGACCAACGCTGACGAAAAAAGGGACCAAATAGTGACTTTCAGTTCCAGAAAGAGTGACCAAATAGTCACTTTCAGTTGACTTTTATGTGGCAATGGTACTTATTTAATTATTTCTCAGGCATAGAATTATTTCGACTCATCAAGTTTATAAGTCTGCGGTCGGAATATCTTTTGTTATGGAAAATATAGCAACGTTATAAAAATTTTTAGAAACTAACTTTCTTTATAAAACATGTAAAAATGCATTCCATTTTAAAGTATACTCATAAAGGGAACTGTTCCATTTTTATTTTTCACTAAACATATATTCATCTCATCGCGAAACAAACAAATACAGCACAATCTTTATTGTAACTTTTCACAAACATGTAACATGTATTACTGTTTAAAAAATTACAAGAATAAGAAACAAATTGAATTCATTTTTATTGCTTTGTTTTTCTTGGGATGAACATATGAGCTATGGGATGAAGTCGAAAAGCAGTAAATCTACATTATGAAATCATTAATTTTACGAACATAAATAGACAACTTACTAGTAAGCATTATAAGGAAGCGTCCGAGGAAAATTAAGCAATTCCGGTAAAATAAAACTACGCGCGCATGTTTCCTACAAGCTTTGCCAGACTAGTTTTTACGCGGGTTAAATTCCACATAATTTTACAAAGTTTACGAGAAATACCAATAACCTGCGCAAAAAACGACTCCATTGTACGAAACATGTTAGTTAACTGGGTAAACAATTGAGTGGTTTAGAAGCAAAAGGATGTAAGTGACATTTTGGTCAACTTTGAATTGACTTAGCAAAAAATGCTTTGGTTTTAGAACTTTGCTTTTGTAAAAAAATTAAAAATTTCCAGTATATTAGCTATTTTAAAATTTCATACGATTTGCATGAAAAAATATTGAAAAACTTGACAGGTTTTGTCACTTAACCCCTTTGAGTTTGACCCTCAATTAAGGGTTTGCCCTCTTATGATTTCAAAAAATATTGAGGAAACTCATGAGCTTTATTACTTCAGGCAAATTCAATGAATCAATGAAAAAAATGGGAATGCTAAAAAATCTTATCAAGCATTTATATTTATCGCTAAAGACTTTTTTTCATGGCCAAATATATTGAAACTAAAATCGTTTATGTTATGCATTGTTATGCAAAAGAAAAAGCAAGCAAGAACAAAACTTTTTTATAATATAATGATACTTTTAAAAATTAACAAGTATTGATACGTAATCAATAAACCGCCTCAAATCCCATTACATTATCAAACACAGATGCAGATTTTAATATTTCGATTAATTTTATGTTACAAAATTGATATATTTACTTGTTACAAAAAATGGAAAGCATGCATGTTTGCTTAAGGAATGCATTAATGACCTTTCGACCAACCCCTTGCTCACTTTCGGTTTCCTCGAAACACTGGAAAGTATATCTAAAATTGAAAATATTAATCTGAACGTAAACAGTTCAATTGATACGAAATGAAATTTAATAGTTTTTGAAAAAAACTTATAAAATCAACAAATCCCTGTGCGCATTCTGTTTCCATCATCATAAACTCTATCAAAGTCATTATAAACTATGACATAAAACCCTTTCAATAAATTATTGTCGAAAATCCTATAAGAACACCAAGTTAAACGGTTGGCCAAGTTTCAAAGCGAATATTAAGTCACGAAGAAGTTAAGAGCAACTTTCAGACGAAAAGACATTTAGCGGTCATTTTTTTCCGATCCGTCATTCAATTTCCGCCATGAACTCTAGGAATTGGCCAAAATTAAAATTAGCCAAAAGTTTCAAAATAGTTGAAAATAGTGACTTTAGTGATTTGAGCTCAAAAAAAGAGACTTTTTAGTGACTTGCACAAAAAAGTGACCAAGTTACTAAAAAGTGACCCGCTACCACGCCTGAGATTGCAAATATTCAAATATTCTCAAGAATTCCTTGGGAACTTACTGCAGGAGCACCTTCGAAAATTTCTACATATTTTTTTTTCGTAAATACCTTTAATAATTCTTTAGGAAATTTATTTGGTAAGTCACCAAGAAACTCATTCTGGTACACTTACAAAAATTCCGTCAAGAATTCGATCGGGAATTTCTCCAGGTTTTCCTTCAAAAAACCTCCACAAATGAAACCAATTTGCCTGAAGATTCTTTAAAAAGAACTCTCCTACGATTAATTCTGACAATGAGTAATTTTCAAAGGAACTTCTAAAGTAAATGCCGACATGCTTAAATTTCTTATAGAATTTCTCTGGACATTCCTCCAAGAACTTCTTCGGAATTTTCAGAAAATCTTCCACACGGAGATAAATTCCGAAATTCCCCAAGACTCTAAGAATTTTCTTCAGATATTCCTTCAGAACGTCCTCCAAGATTTCCCTCGAAAATTATTTCAGGGAAACCAACAAATTTCTTTGAGAATTGTTTATCAAAATAAATCTAAACCGTTATTTTTAGAACAGTACAAGGAGAGTGAAGGAAATGTTCAATTTGGTGGGTCACGTGCCCCATCGTGTTCCAGCTTCAGAAGCTAAGTTACCATTATTGCTTTCTGTAGCCAATAAGATCTTGGATGATCTAACATTTAACACGCCAATGTGGATAAAAGTGACAGAGATAGAAGCAAACAAATCTGCTAAAGGAATAACAGCTATTTAATTAATGCCTGATAGGTTGCCTTGGTTCGGCAGAACGATCTGCATACTGTGATTTTTGTGTTGGCCAATCATCGGCGTCGGCGTACGTCGGCCTTGACCGGCGTCGGCGTACGTCAATAAGTGTCGGCGTGGCGCGGCGGCGCATAGGTCTAAATCCGACCACTACCTTGTTGCAGTATGTCTGCGCTCAAAACTCTCGACGGTGATCAACACGCGTCGGAGGCGTCCACGGCTAAACATTGGGCGGCTACAAGACGGTAGACTAGCCCAAGAATACGCGCAGCAGCTGGAAGTGGCACTCCCAACGGAACAGTAGATATGCGCAGCATCTCTTGAAGATGGATGGAGAGATATTCGATCCGCCATTGGAAGCACCGCAACCGCTGCACTAGGCACGGCGGCTCCGTATCAAAGAAACGACTGGTATGGCGGCGATTGTGAGCAGTTAGTTGAGGAGAAGAATGCAGCATGGGCGAGATTGCTGCAACACCGCACGAGGACGAACGAGGCACGATACAAACGGGCGCGGAACAGGCAAAACTCGATTTTCCGAAGAAAAAAGCGCCAGCAGGAAGATAGAGACCGTGAAGAGACGGAGCAACTGTACCGCGCTAATAACGCACGAAAGCTCTATGAGAAGTTGAACCGTTCACGTAAGCGCCACGTGCCACAGCCAGATATGTGTAAGGACATAAACAGAAACCTTCTTACAAACGAGCGTGAGGTGATCCAAAGGTGGCGGCAGCACTACGAAGAGCACCTAAATGGCGATATGGTAGACAACGGTGGCAGTATGGTAATGAACCTAGGAGCGCGCGCGCAGGACATGCGACTTCCGGCTCCGAATCTCCAGGAAATCCAGGAGGAGATCGGCCAGCTGAAAAACAATAAAGCCCCTGGAGTTGACCAACTACCAGGAGAGCTGTTTAAACACGGTGGTGAGGCACTGGCTAGAGCGCTGCACTGGGTGATTACCAAGGTTTGGGAGGATGAGGTTCTGCCGCAGGAGTGGATGGAAGGTGTCGTGTGTCCCATCTACAAAAAGGGCGATAAGCTGGATGGTAGCAACTACCGCGCAATTGCTGAACGCCGCCTACAAGGTACTCTCCCAATTTTATGCCGCCGACTAACACCAATTGCAAGAGAGTTCGTGGGGCAGTACCAGGCTAGATTTATGGGTGAACGCTCTACTAAGATATACGTCAGGTATTGCAGAAATGCCGCGAATACAATGTTCTCACACATCATCTATTTATCGACTTCAAAGCCGCATATGATACAATCGATCGGGACCAGCTATGGCAGCTAATGCACGAAAACGGATTTCCGGATAAACTGATACGGTTGATCAAGGCGACGATGGATCGGGTGATGTGCGTAGTTCGAGTTTCAGGGGTATTTTCGAGTCCCTTCGAAATGCGTAGAGGGTTACGGAGGCGGTGGTCTTTCGTGTCTGCTGTTCAACATCGCTTTGAAAGGGGCACTTCGAAGGGCAGGAATCGACACGAGTGGTACGATTTTCACGAAGTCCGTCCAGTTATGTGGTTTCGCCGACGACATTGATATCATGACACGTAACTTTGAGAGGATGGAGGAACTCTACATCTGACTGAAAATCGAAGCTAAACGGATTGGACTAGTCATCAACACGTCGAAGACGAAGTACATGATAGAAAGAGGCTCAAGAGAGGTCAATGTAAGCCACCCACCACGAGTTTTTATCGGTGGTGACGAAATAATGACACCAGCAGAGAAATTCGGAGACGCATAGTGGCTGGAAATCGTACGTACTTTGGACTCCGCAAGACGCTCCGATCGTATAGAGTTCGCCGCTGAACCAAACTGACTATCTACAAAACGCTTATAAGACCGGTAGTTCTCTACGGACAGACTACAGACGGACTACGTGGGGTGCAGATGGCGGACGGCACGTGGAGGAGGCGAATGAACCACGAGTTGCATCAGCTGTTGGGAGAACCATCCATCGTCACACCGCGAAAATCGGACGACTGCGATGGGCCGGCACGTAGCCATAATGTCGGACAGTAACCCGGTGAAAATGGCTCTCGACAACGATCCGACGGGCACAAGAAGGCGAGGTGCGCAGCGGGCAAGGTGGATCGATCAGGTGGAAGATGACTTGCGGACCCTCCGTAGACGGCGTGGTTGGCGACGTGTAGCCATGGACCGAGCCGAATGGAGAAGACTCTTATATACTGCAAAGGCCACTTCGGCCTTAGTCTGAATAAATAATAATAATAACCAGCGCCGTAGCGTGGGGTTGGCCGGGTTGGCCCCCGCCAAGGGCGCCAGCATCTAGGGGCGCCGAAAACAAGAAATACGCTATTAGAAATTTCATTGAAATTTATTCGTTAAGGTGCCAATTGATAACAAAACGACTACAGATTTGAGCAAACTGAAGCAATCAAAGATATTATCTATGTTTATATATTCATCTAGATGTCTCAAATCAAATAAGAGAAATTCTTATTTTTATTATAATTACTAGCAGACCCGACGAACTACGTTTCGCCTAAAATTGATTTATTCTCTGCTTAGTTCTCGAGTTATACAAAAAATTCTGTTTCATTTGTATGGGAGCCCCCCTTTCCAAAGGAGGGAGGGGTCTCGAACCATCTTAAGAACCTTCCCCGGCCCCAAAAACCTCTGCATACAAATTTTCACGCCGATCGGTTCATTAGTTTCGGAGTCTATAAGGTTCAGACAGACAGAAATTCATTTTTATGTATATAGAAGAAGAAGAAGAAGAAGAAGATTATGTTTGACACCCACATTGTAAGATCGGTTAGATTCATTTTAGCCACTATTGCGTTACCAAGTGACTTTTGGAATAGCAGTACTGACAATTTACTTTCAAATCATCGGTTTGAAATAATTCAGCTTTTTCCAGTGGACTCTTTTAGGAAATACTTCCATCTATCCATCTATGGTTGAAGTGCAATTTCCGATTCCCGGAAATCAGTAGAACTGTGATTAAAGAACACAGTTCTGCTGTCCAAAATATGCTGAGTACAGAAACTGTGTGGATTTTACAATGACATTTTGCTCCCGTGCAACCCATTCAGCAAAAGATGATCCGGACAGTGACAATAGCGACTCTGTAGTTTATAATCTCTTTTGTAGCTATCTGACGATTTTGATAGACAGGAGCAACTGCATAGTGGGATTTTGGCAACTAAATATTTAATATCAGCCCAGAGTTTTATTTTCTTCTTGGTCCTCTTGCTTCCTATGGCAATTAGGAGGATCCATTTTAAAGTTAAAATATTTTGACTCAACTATGTGCAGGAGTGTCTGCAAACCACCAGATGGCTGTTTGACCAGAATAGGTCTGATGGCGATTTCCGTCACCAACCAACCCACTATAGCATGTATAGTAAACATATGCGGTATTTCTAAAAAAATTCGTTTCGGGTGGTTTGAATCGAAATTACGCGGAATTTCGCGGAATTTGAACATGGCGAAATCTGATTTCTTGATTTCGTTTCGTTTCGTAAAATTACAAAAAATTTGCTAGAAAAAACTAGCTTCTAACGAAATTTAACGGAATTCCGCGGAATTTCGAAACAAATTTAAACTTAAACCATACTTTATATTATCAAAAATTTTGGCTGCGCCGCTGAACATAATCGTAAAGTTGTTTTCAAAACTTTAGGTTATACAATATTCCTATTAACGCTTACTACATAACCTCATTCTTAGTCGACAAATTCGTATGTAGTTTTTTTCTATATGAATGCGGAAAAGATCATGTGGATGCTGGTCATGGGACGGCAACTAGTCCGGGAGAACGCGAAGTGAAAAAAATCTACCTCGCGTAGCAAAAACTTGTTAAAGCACACTGGTATCGATCGTGTTGATGCTGATCACGCCAACTAGTGTGGAAGAACGTAAAGTGATAAAACTAATGTCTGCATCGAAGAGCACAAAATTATGTAGTGCGAGATCGATCGTGTTGTAGAAGATTATTAAACGAAATACATTGATCTTGCGTTGGATTGATTTGAAATACAGTTTTCGTCTTCTTGTTTTCAAAATAGCTTCGTAATACATGTTTTGTCGCTCGCCAAGGGGTTTCACAAGAATTACCTTCTCAACTAACCAACGATTCCTTTCTCGTAGCGCTCACGGAGATGCAGAGCATTCCTTGGTCTCTTATAACAATGAGTGTTAAACTAATTTCCCTCTCCTAATCCTAAATTGACTATAAGCACGTGACCAGCATCATTATTAGTCATGAATTGAAAACACCGAAGCAAGTATACAATAAGAATAACTTTTTTGTATCCCAAGAATATTATTTAATTGGTGATCTGTGCATATTTGCTGTTTCTCGGCCAATCATGATTAGCAACTACGATGTGTACACTGTACAGTTAATCAAGCCAATAACCCGAGCAAAGCTTGAGAGCAAAACGGTAACTCGTTTTGATGTTGTAAAATCGCCGAATATGATTACTTAATTTGATATCTTTTTGGTCATTTTAACGGTTAAAATAACAAAATGTATAGCAGAAAAATCGTACGGTGATATCAAATCGAAAACTATTCCTGCTATCGATGAGAGCAAATCGAAAACTAAATTTGATATTGGTTCTGATAACAAAATAAGTACACAGTTTGATGTCAAACAATTTAGAAATCAACAGCAAAATGAGATCAAAACATGTAATGAATTATGATGATTCATATTTGAAAACAAATTATGATTTCAATTTGATGTCAAAATAAAAATGTGTCTCATGTTTTCAGACTTTGCTCGGGAAGCTCTTCTTTGACTATTTGCACACATTTGCAGAGCCGTAGCGTGGACTTCTAGCGCCCTTGGCGAAACCATGATTTGGCGCCCCTCTTTTGATTATGAAAATGGGAGAATTTCACAACAATTTTATAGTTTGAAATGCAGGTTTAGTGGTTTAAAGATGCTTTAAACATCATTCAATTCTGTGAAGAGAACAAGAACTTTTGAATTTTCCATTTGGTGATACTTTTTTTTGAATATTTCACAAGTTATTTAAGCGACCTTAAAAGCGACCTGCTAGTTTTGGATAATCCTTTTGAATTGCGAAAGCTCCATAAAAAAGTCCACTTCGTTGTAGCCCTCGTTGTAAGTCTGGCATAAACGAGAAAGAGGTGCAGATTTTCCCAGGTTTGTCCTTGATCCTATGTAGAATAGATCCAACTGACGTAGATCATGCGTGGGAAACCAAAACTGGAGGTCACTAGTAATGCTGCAGTGAAAAGATCCATGTACAAGTCGATGAAGCGTAGACACATCAAGGACGCGCCGAGTTAATGATGTGATCTGCATGCGACTTATTCGTCTCTGATATGATTCATAAGGGTTATAGAATTTTCTATACAAAAACGCTTAAATGTATGCTGCACTGCTTCAATAAGTTCTACATTTCGCGAATAGTCACATTATGGCTCTGGAAATCCCTCGGTGGCCCTAATATGTAATAGCTAAAATTTTAAATAATCCGATTCACTCAATGTTGATAATCAAAATCCATGATTGTCAAATAACTTGTTAAATATAATATTTTTGATTTTCTCTTTTTTCTACTGACCTCTTGTAACCGGTTTCGGAAGTCCTTGAGAAATCGGATTTGCAGTCAAAACTAAAACAAATCCATATAACATGTTGATGTGGCAAAAAGGCAATATTTTTGGTTTGCTCTAGATTATTCCACATATCTCTTACTTGTCATAAAGTATATCTCTACCATTGAACCACCCACCCCCTAAAGACTGGCGCCCTTGCCGGAGGCCAACCTGGCCAACCGCACGCTACGGCGCTGTATGTAAGGAACTCTGCAGATTTGTGGGCATTTCTAGATCTTCGCATGGAATTTGCAAAAAAAAATCAGAACGGGTTGAAAGATCATTAAAATTAGTTAAGATTGCTTTCAGCTTATACTGACCATATCAGCTGTTCTCATATGTCAAGAACACACAGACAATAGCTCAGTTTGTCGAGCTGATTGTATATAAGACTATGGGTCTGTTAAATTCAATCGGAAATACATATCTTCGTACATTTTAGAAAGGTGCACAGGATTCTTCTAGTGAGCAAATGTATGCTATATATGTAGACGAAGAATAAGAAGGAATACATTTTGGTTGATACGCTCTTTCAAATGTTGGTCTAGTACAGCGGTTCTCAACCTGGGGTACATGTACCCCTGGGGGTACCTTCGCTGGTCCTAGGGGGTACCTCGGACAAAAATGCGTAATGGCGGACATATTACAATTTCAATCAAAATTCATTGATAAAGTTTTGATAACTGTGTATTTTCTATTTCAGATTTTTTTTTTCACTAAAACTCGGTTGCTTCGTTGCAAGAGGATTAGAAGCATCCTTTTCAGGGAATCAATATTCGAGCAACGCCTAACAATATACCCTTTGTCATCAACAGAGTTTGTTACTGACAAACGCACCTTGCAACAAGCCTTTGTCAGAACCTGAACACAATATGACAAGAATCATTTGCCTTACATGCTCTGAAATTTCCGAGAATACGAGGCCATTTTTGTAATCAGCGTTGGATTCTCGAATATTTCCATGAAAGTAGAAACTACTATAGCATAAAACCGAAATTTGCTCTAGAGAGAATACAAAATAACGGAACAAAAGGTTAGTAACAAAATTGACTTCTTTTTTGTCGTGGACAAAGTTTTTCCGATCTTTGTCATTTTTATCTCAGATAAAAACAAAGCTTTGTCTTTGGTTCTCTTTTGTCGTTTGTTCCGTATGTGCATCGACGAAAAATTGATTCCCTGATCCTTTTACGCCTCTCGGAAGCCTTCTTCCAAGCAGCTCGAAGGCTTCCTTTCAAGAGGCTCGGAAGCCTCCTTTCAAGTGGTTAGGCTGCCTTCTTTCAAGAGGCTCGGAAGCCTCCTTTCAAGAGGTTCGGAAGCCTCCTTTCAAGAGGTTCGGAAGCCTCCTTTCAAGAGGTTCGGAAGCCTCCTCTCAAGAGGCTCGGAAGCCTCCTCTCAAGAGGCTCGGAAGCCTCCTCTCAAGAGGCTCGGAAGCCTCCTCTCAAGAGGCTCGGAAGCCTCCTCTCAAGAGGCTCGGAAGCCTCCTCTCAAGAGGCTCGGAAGCCTCCTCTCAAGAGGCTCGGAAGCCTCCTCTCAAGAGGCGCGGAAGCCTCCTCTCAAGAGGCCCGGAGGCCCCCTCTCAAGAGGCGCGGGCGCCCCCTCTCAAGAGGCTCGGAAGCCTCCTCTCGAGAGGCTCGAAGCCTCCTCTCAAGAGGCCTGGAAGCCTCCTCTCAAGAGGCTCGAAGCCTCCTCTCAAGAGGCTCAGGAAGCCTCCTCTCAAGAGGCTCAGGCCTCCTCTCAAGAGGCTCGGAAGCCTCCTCTCAAGAGGCTCGGAAGCCTCCTCTCAAGAGGCTCAGGCTTCCTCTCAAGAGGCTCGGAAGCCTCCTCTCAAGAGGCTCGAAGCCTCCTCTCAAGAGGCTCAGAAGCCTCCTCTCAAGAGGCCTGGAAGCCTCCTCTCAAGAGGCTCGGAAGCCTCCTCTCAAGAGGCTCGGAAGCCTCCTCTCAAGAGGCTCAGGAAGCCTCCTCTCAAGAGGCTCGAAGCCTCCTCTCAAGAGGCCTGAAGCCTCCTCTCAAGAGGCTCAGAAGCCTCCTCTCAAGAGGCTCGAAGCCTCCTCTCAAGAGGCCTCAAAGCCTCCTCTCAAGAGGCTCGAAGCCTCCTCTAAAGTGGCTCAGAAGCCTCCTCTAAAGAGGCTCAGGAAGCCTCCTCTTAAGAGTCTCCGGAAGCCTCCTCTCAAGAGGCCTGGAAGCCTCCTCTCAAGAGGCTCAGAAGCCTCCTCTCAAGAGGCTCGGAAGCCTCCTCTCAAGAGGCTCAGGAAGCCTCCTCTCAAGAGGCCTCAGGCCTCCTCTCAAGAGGCCTGGAAGCCTCCTCTCAAGAAGCTCAGAAGCCTCCTCTCAAGAGGCTCAGGCCTCCTCTCAAGAGGCTCAGGAAGCCTCCTCTCAAGAGGCTCGGAAGCCTCCTCTCAAGAGGCTCAGGAAGCCTCCCATCAAGAGGCCTGGAAGCCTCCTCTCAAGAGGCCCAGAAGCCTCCTTACAAGAGGCCCAGAAGCCTCCTCTCAAGAGGCTCGAAGCCTCCTCTCAAGAGGCCTGGAAGCCTCCTCTCAAGAGGCCTGGAAGCCTCCTCTCAAGAGGCTCAGAAGCCTCCTCTCAAGAGGCCTGGAAGCCTCCTCTCAAGAGGCTCAGAAGCCTCCTCTCAAGAGGCTCGGAAGCCTCCTCTCAAGAGGCTCAGAAGCCTCCTCTCAAGAGGCCTCAGAAGCCTCCTCTCAAGAGGCTCGGAAGCCTCCTCTCAAGAGGCTCAGGCCTCCTCTCAAGAGGCTCGGAAGCCTCCTTTCAAGAGGCTCAGAAGCCTCCTCTCAAGAGGCTCAGAAGCCTCCTCTCAAGAGGCTCAGGAAGCCTCCTCTCAAGAGGCTGGAAGCCTCCTCTCAAGAGGCTCAGAAGCCTCCTCTCAAGAGGCCTGGAAGCCTCCTCTCAAGAGGCTCAGGCCTCCTCTCAAGAGGCTCGGAAGCCTCCTCTCAAGAGGCTCGGAAGCCTCCTCTCAAGAGGCTCAGCCTCCTCTCAAGAGGCTCGGAAGCCTCCTCTCAAGAGGCTCAGCCTCCTCTCAAGAGGCCTCGAAGCCTCCTCTCAAGAGGCTCAGGCCTCCTCTCAAGAGGCCTCGGAAGCCTCCTCTCAAGAGGCTCGGAAGCCTCCTCTCAAGAGGCTCGGAAGCCTCCTCTCAAGAGGCTCGGAAGCCTCCTCTCAAGAGGCTCGGAAACCTCCTCTCAAGAGGCTCGGAAGCCTCCTCTCAAGAGGCTCGAAAGCCTCCTCTCAAGAGGCTCGGAAGCCTCCTTTCAAGAGGCTCGGAAGCCTCCTTTCAAGAGGCTCGGAAGCCTCCTCTCAAGAGCCTTTCTAGAGGCTCGAAAGCCTCTTTTCAACAGGCTCGAAAGCCTCCTTTCAAGAAGCTTAAAAGCCTTCTTTTCTGAAGGCTCAAAAGCCTTCTCTTCTAGAGACTCAAAAACTTTCTTTCAAGATGCTCGGAAGCCTTCTTTCAAGAGGCTCGGAAGCCTTCTTTCAAGATGCTCGGAAGCCTTCTTTCAAGAGGCTCTGAAGCCTTTTTCCAAGAGGATCGGAAGGCTCCTTTCGAGAGGCTCGGAAGCCTCTTTTCAAGAGGTTCGGAAGCCTCCTTTCAAGTGTTTAGGTTGCCTTCTATCAAGAGGCTCATGAGCCTCCTTTCAAGAGGCTGGGAAGCCTCGCTTCAAGGAGCTCATAATTCTTCTTTCAATATGCTTGGAAGCATACTATCAAGAGGCTCAGAAGCGTCCTTTCAAGATGCAACGGAAGCTTCCTTTTAAGTGGCTCGAAAACCGCCTTCAAGAGGCTCGGAAGCCTCTCTACAAAAGGCTCAGAAGCCTCTAATAAAGAGGCGCGGAAGCCTACTCTTAAGGGACTCAAAAGCTTAAAGGAGCTTCCCTTCAAAAGGGCTCGGAATTATGTTTTCAAGAGGATTGGAAGCCTACTTTCGAGAGGGGGTACCTCAAATCATGCAAAAGTTCGAAGGGGTACCTCTCAAGAAAAAGGTTGAGAACCGCTGGTCTAGTATTATCAATTCTCTATATACGCCTGGCAGATGTGGATACATAATTGAGTATCCCACTAAATAAAAAAATAAATCCAAGCATTCATTTTCTAATTTTGACTAAGTCAGTACTTAGTCCACGCTGACAAGACAATATAAAGTATGCTTTAGCATAATTGCATAATTCTTAAGTGAACTAAGGTTTTAAACGAAATTTCTAAATTTTATATACTTACTGATATAAAACTGATATAAAATTGATCAGATTCGGGAACACACGCTCCACGATGAATTTCTTTGAAAGCGGCACAAATGCTGGGGTATTGTCTTGTCGCCACTGGTGTATGCGGCGAGAATGTGGCGATTTATCACAGATTTCCTGTCACAATAAACTCTTTTGGTCGCAAAACAGTTATTCGACTTCGAAAAAGTGAAATCAGAATTGCGTTCATAATGTAAAAACAATTTAATAAAAATTCCGCGAAAAAAAATAAATTTTTTTTTCGTTTCGAAAAATTTCGAATTAAATGAACCTTGATTTCGTATCGTTTCGAAATATCGAAAGAAATTTTTATTTCGTTTCGTTTCGATCCGAATCAACATAGACATTTTAAATTTCGTTTCGTTTCGTTTCGTTTCGTTTCGTTAGGAAAAGGTGTGTTATCGCATACCCTTAATGTATAGTGATTCCGACCATCAACAGACTCATTCCAGAGTTGGATTTTATCAACCCGAATAAGTCGGATAGCGATTCCGAACATCGATCACACCACTTCAGAGCTGATTTTCAATGACACTACTAGGTCCAGATGTGTTCCCAAATCATCGAGAGACCCACTTCAAAGTTGTATTTTTCTTGATCCGAATAGGTAAGATGGCGTTTCCTGCCTTCAACCAATCTACTACAAAATAAAGGTTTTCTTGATTCCACTAAGCTCGATGGCGATTCAAAACATCGACCATCTTATTGGAGTTAGATTTTATTCTCCAAATAGATCCAGTAGTATGGTACAAGCCCGTCGACACATCCACATAAAAGCTAGATTTTCATGATTCGAATACGTCCAATAGCAATCTCATCTTTCAACTGACGCACTTTAGAGTTAGTTTTTGCGCCTTGTTTATTTATTTATTAATTTTTTCAATATTTAGCAATCTGCTTCAATCATACTCATAAGTTTCAGGAGCTAAAAGGACCCGTATTGCATCGCGTAAAAATTTATGATTGTGAACATTTGAAAATATTGTTTGATGTATATGTATGTTTCTTAAGCCCTTTCCACTTCGTAAATTTCTGTAAAGAACTTTGAACAAATTTTATGATCTTTATTTTACTCTTATTCCCGTAGACCAGAGCTTCCCAAACTTTTGGGTATGCGACCCACCTAGCAAAATTCTATATGTCTCGCGACCCACCTATGAAAAATACATTTTATCAAGTAGTATTAAGCATTAATTGAAACAGAATGTCATCTGTTTTGGCTTCTTCCACATGAAAAATATTCACGTTAGCTAACATGTACAAATGCAAAAAATGACAAACATGATATTGTTTGTCAAAATGTTACCGTTTTTATTTTACTTCATCAAGGGACAGCTTTAAGGCATAAATGTTTTCTAAAATAGCGTGGTGATGAATATTTAAAATAAAATGCGGTTTGAACTTAAAATTATGTTCCTGACAAAAATGATCAGAAGGTTCGGCATCCGAGCTGCAATTAATATTTGTTCTACGCGACCCACCAACAATCCGCTCGCGACCCCCCAGGGGGTCGGGACCCACAGTTTGGGAAACCATGTAATAGTCGATGAATCAAAAGCAAAGGAAGGCTTGTTCTATATTTTTTGAATTTTAAATTTATCGGCTGCGATCTTGCATCTACAAGAAACACCAAAAAAATTGGTACTTTTTGTGGCATACAAAGGCAATCTGGAAAGAAATGCCTTTCGGAAAGGTCCTATACGATAAATCAAAATTCTAACACTGTCTACAACAAAAGTGCATCATAGCAATCCACCTTGCATAGCTAAGTTAGCATTACATGTTTACTTTGATTGGAAATCTATGTTCCCTCTGGGATATATGTCAACTAAGGGCGATATTCGAATACAAGCGCGAAAAGTGTCAGGTAAAAGCATCCACCACAGCATGACGCTGTTGTTAAACGTGTTGCTTCTTTGACCTGATAAGCAGCTGAACTCGCCCCGCAAGTAATCCGCATGCATTCATACGCTGCGACCTCCGGAATCACTTTGGCTGGATGCAACACGGCCGCTAGCGGGCCGTAATCCGCATAGTCCATTGTGGTGTCACGTTCGCGTAACGCACGCGATTTTGTTTGCAGGCTATTTCCGAACGACGCACATTTGGTCGCGTTTTCTAGGTTGCCTAAAATTAGATTGCATTGTGCTTATGGACTTGAACACACCCCAAATACGGAGCGGAATGGACTTCGCAAAAGACGAGTCACCTGAATCAGAAAACCATTCAAATGGCAGACTCTAATGTCTCAATTGTGGCGAATCAAGGGAGGCCATTAATCACGAGATTATGCAAGGTGACGAAATGTGATCCGCAAATGGATGCGACGATCATGACAAAGAACCTTTCAAAGGAACTGGAACGTGCCATATTCAGAAGGATTGCGCTGGGTTGACTTTCTAATGAAAGCTGCTGTAAGCAACAAACGATTATTGCATTCGTAAATCATTTTTTAACACAAATTCGGTAAAAAACGGTATGTGCCGTAAAAAAACGGTCAAACCGCACAAAGTCAATGAGACTGTTTTTGTCTTAATCGTTAAAAAACAACACAAATCTTGTCGTAAAAAAAGTGAATTGCCGACCCCCCTCCCATAAAACAAGGTTTCGTTTTTTAACAAAACATTAAAAAATTGCATTCTAGTGGAAGCAGCATCTTCTGCGGGTGCTGCCTGGCCCATTAACAAGTTCATGTGTCTTCTTTCAGGGGAACGTGCCCAGCCAAAAATAAATCCCTACCTCCAAACATGACATCAGCGAGCACAAAAAAATAAGCATATCCAGTAAAGAAGGTGCCAACTATATTTTATTGCACCCTCCTGGCCGTGTAGTTTTGCCTCTCGACAGCCGTCGCCTGCCAAGATGATTCAGTTCCAGACCTCCTTCGGCCGTTCGAGCGTTTTGTGGTGGGGATGAGGTAGCTCTTCAAAATTCAACGGCCGAGGTACCTCTACACCGGGTTTCGATTTTTATGGAGATGAAGGGTCCCCGGGCCCGAATAAAAAATGGGAAAACGAAAAACTAGTTGACATTTTAGTTTCGTTGTACGGCGTGGAAATCATTGGCTTTTTATGTGTTTACATTTTGGAAGTGAACCTGGGTGCAGCCGGGCGGGGACCGGGGCTTCTCGACTAAGACGGGTAGCACGCGACAGGCAAACGGTAAAAAGATGAACAGCCGGTTTCGTAGGAAACTTGTCGTAAAAATAAATGGCCATAAGCGGGAAAGTCCCTTGCCTGGAAGAGATTATTCGATTTTTTTTTCGGTGGACCCCGGGAGGAAGATAAAAAGTGGCAATCGTTGCCTTAATTATCTCAGGCAGGGAGTCGAATGATTGGTTTCATTTGTTAGGGATTTTTGAACGATTGGAAATCGAAATCCGTACGCTGTGATGCGGAATTTTAACGTCAGTAGCCGTGGATTTACGTCTTCGCAGCGAAAATCGAGATACGGGTGAACGATATTCCGCAATATAAATCCCAAACAGAAGCAGTTCTGAAGGCCTGCAAAACCCAAAAATCGATAACGATTTCTTCCCCCTTTTTATTCGCCAGTCGATCTCGACATTAACAAGGGTTAGGAAAAAGTTGCTTTCGTAAACAAAAAGAAACTCCCTCTAGAGTTTCCTTCCATCAACATCCGCCCGTCTCTGTCCGGACGAAGACGACTACGCGGTCCACCGTAGCTCAACGTGTGCGTATGAGTAATGGCTTCCTCCCGAGATAACCCTAGCTCTAGTACCTTCCACAGTTCTTCCTCGGCCCTACATGGAATCGTCTTGGGTAAGAAGGAAAAATCAAAAGTAAATGAGACTGTCCATTTGGGCACACCAACCACACACACATACATTCCAAACCAAGACCCGTCCATCCACCCTTTGCGCAAATAAAGGCTTCCCCGGATTCCCTTCTTCCATAGGCCAACCAACCACACAGCCCTGACGCACAAACCAATGTCCCTTGCGTGCTTCGAAGCAAATAATAAATCTTACCCTTTTTATTATCATCCTTAAGGTATTTTTGTTGGGGCCCGGAAACTGCGCCAGAACTGGAGCGGGCCGAAAACGAAAGTCACATTAATCACATGCTGGAAAATATTATTGATGGCCGGCCGTTTACAACCTATTTCTTCGGTCCATTTCAAAAGATGGTTGGATTCGTTGTCCCTGCTCAGTAGGCTTTGACGTTCGGGGAGAAGCTTTTCATTGCGTTGAGTACTTGGTTGAGTGGAGTAGTGGAAAAAACGGGTTGCTGTGACCGATTTGGCAATGAATTGAGGAGCAAATGCAGTTCGGAAGTGGAATGAAAAAATGTTGATGCTTCCATGAAGTGAAATTGATAATTTCTTACTTCTTTTCTTGGAAGAACTAGTACAATTAACTAACTCCAAACTGGAGTCCCTTCTTACTCTTAATAAAGATAGGTTTGATTCGACTCATCAAAGCTTGTCGCTGTCATATTACGAACAACAATATAAAAATAGTTGACTAATAGTACACAGTAAAAATAAAAGTAAGATTATTTCTGTGATCAATAAAGTGACCAGATATGTTTTGTATCAGCGTGGGACAAAAAATTGAGATCCTTGTTTACAATATTCAAAAACTTGCTTAAGGCAAAACTTCAAAGTGACTCAAGGAAGCACTACACACAATGTTATTTTTCCCTGAGACATTTTTCCTATCTTTTGTCTTTTCCTAGCTTTATCACCTCATAATTTTGGAGTGGCAAAATTCGGGTTTTTCAATAAAAATCAACTACGCTGAGCTATTTCAAGTTTCTGATGCAATTCAGTTATTTTTTTCCTAGAAAACCGACCAGTGTTGGTAGAATCATACTCGAATCTCAATCATCGATGTCTCATGTGCGAGCCAACTCGCTTGCGATTTTGCAGGGAGAGTATCACACTTGAGCCTTTCGGGCAAAATCGCATCGTTTCGCTAATTCCCAAAAAATGGTTTCGCTCCAAAAGGCATAAAAATCAATCGAGGCGTACTTGTTTTGGTTACATATGGAGGAAAGCTAATTCAATGAATAATTCAACATATATCGTAACATGCATATCTTGCAATGATGCAAATCGCGAGCAAATCATGAACGATTCTCTTGGCTATGAGTCTGATGGGATTTGACTTGCGTTTGATTTGTATCGAAAGTGAGATTTGAGAATTTAAGTTTTTATCAACACTGAAACAGACAGATTAATTATTATAATTTTTGTATAAGATTTAGTCAACAATAATCTGAGCTACCCTTGTTCACTAAAACCCCTCCCCACGACTTACCCGCTCACCAATAGTTACGACCTGAAAGATGATTAAATTATCTTTCAATACAGCCCCAAAAATCCAAAATCGGCCAAACAATAACAAAGTTATAGCAATTTCAATTTGGGGTCAATTTGACCCCAGAGCCAGAGCATTAATGATTAATCATAGATTTAATCATGATTAATGAATAATGGGTTATTTAATCATTATTCATTAATCATAATCATCCAAAAAATATGATTTAATCATTAGTCACTAATCGTCAATCATACAATTTTACATTCAATCATTAATCACTAATCATATTCATAATTGTTTTGAGTTTATTCATTAATCATCAGTACTAATACTACCTTTACTTTCTTTGAGCACACGTCTATTTCAATATGAAACTATAAATGTCAAACAACCAGCAACAAAAACTAGAAACCGATTCGGAATAGTATCGATAAACTGTTCTTTACTATAGGCGGATATCTTTTCTCAATGCAATCAATCTCCACGAGCACCTTACGAATCCACGATAAAATCCTAATTCTTATGGGCTTTCTACCATTGGGGGGACATTAAAATCTAGCTTGCGGACGTTCTACTATAGAGTTCTCACCATTTCGGCCTGTAGTAATACTATTCTTCTTGCGGGCGTCCCACCAACGCAGAATTGTGATCATTCCGATCCACAATAACACCATTCTTCTTGCGGCCGTCCCACCAACGCAGAGGAAGAATCTACTGAATGCGGGCGTCTCACCACGCTGAATTGTGATCATTCCGATCCACAGTAACACCATTCTTCTTGCGGGTGTCCCACCAACGCAGAGGAAGAATCTACTGAATGCAGGCGTCCCACCACGCTGAATTGTGATCATTCCGATCAACAATAACACCATTCTTCGTGCGGGCGTTCCACCAACGCAGGATTGTGATCATTCCGATCCACAATAACACCATTCTTCTTGCGGGCGTCCCACCAACGCAGAATTGTGATCATTCCGATCCACAATAATACCATTCTTCTTGTGGGCGTCCCACCAACGCAGAGGAAGAATTTACTGATTTCGGGCGTCCCACCACGCTAAATTGTGATCATTCCGATCCACAATAACACCATTCTTCTTGCGGGCGTTCCACCACGCAGAATTGTGGTCATTCCGATCCACAATAACACCATTTTTCTTGCGGGCGTCCCACCAACGCAGAATTGTGATCATTCCGATTCACAATAACACCATTCTTCGTGCGGGAGTCCCACCAACGCAGAGGAAGAATCTACTGAATGCGGGCGTCCCACCACGTAGAATTGTGATCATTACGATCCACAATAATATCATTCTTCTTGTGGGCGTCCCACCAACGCAGAGCAAGAATCTATTGAATGCGGGCGTCTCAACACGCAGAATTGCGATCGTTCTGATCCACAATAACACGTTTTTTCTTGCGGGCATCCCACCACGCAGAATTGCGATCATTCTGATCCACAATAACACCATTCTTCCTGCGGGCGTTCCACCAACGCTGTGGAAGAATTTTTTGAATGCGTACCACCACGCAGATTTGTGATCTTTCGAATCTACAATAACATCATTCTTCTTGCGGGCGTCTCAGCAACGCAGAGGAAGAATCTTTTGGATGCGTGCGTCCCACCACGCAGAATTAGGATTATTCCTACCAACAATAACACCATTCTTCTTGTGGGCGTCCCACCTATGCAGAGGAAGAATCTACTGAATGCGGGCGTCCCACCACGCTGAATTGTGATCATTCCGATTCACAATAACACCATTCTTCTTGCGGGCGTCCCACCAACGCAGAGGAAGGAACTACTGAACGCGGGCGTCCCACCAACGCTGAATTGTGATCATTCCGATTCACAATAACACCATTCTTCTTGCGGGCGTTGAATTGTGATCATTCCGATCCACAATAACACCATTTTTCTTGCGGGCGTCCCACCAACGCTGAATTGTGATCATTCCGATCCACAATAACACCATTTTTCTTGCGGGCGTCCCACCAACGCAGAGGAAAGAACACTTGAACGCGGTTGTCTTTTCACGCTTAACTAAAACAATAAAACTCTCTTTATTGAACTTCTCGCTGAACTAACATCCTTAAATTTTTCAACAGAAAGATCAACAACATTCAAAAAGTACTTTCACGAATTTTTGGCAACACAGGCCACCAACAAAATTCACCTAATCGAGATATTGCTTTCTAAGCACAATACATCTAATCCACGCGGAATTGCAGATATTTTATGTCACAGTATCATTCGATTTCACTACACTCAGATACAAGAAGCATTGCGATTGCATATTTTCGGTAAATTCAACTATTGCAATCAAGAAGAAAATTCTGAAAACAACAACATTGAACATAACACATAGTTTTGAAAATGGAACTTGTAAATAGTAATTTATGGAACGACTCTTTCTCATAAGTAAATTTCAAATTTTCATTCGTCTTACTGAAAATCATTCCTATACTTTTTCAACGGTACTTTCAATTTTTTCAATAATTTTATGTGTGTGTATTGATAATCATACTTTAATTTAAAAAGCTTTACTAAAACCAGTTCATATATCGCCTTGCTCCGAAGTTAATCATATTTCACCATCGCACACTTGGAGTAATCCATCAACAAACAAATCCTACTCTACTCTTCTACTACCTAGTCTACTACTCTATTTAACTAATCTAAAGAAAGCCTTACGAAAGTTACTCTGTTTTACATACCAATCAAAGAGTATGAACCATAAAATGCCAGCACATAAACGTCCCAAGCATCAGATGTTTTTCTAATGTCCAAGAACAGCACCCAAAGGCAGGGTCGGTGGATAAAATCAAAACATCAAAAATCATTGTCAGAAAATCTCCATAATAAGCTGTAAAAAAGTATTCTTCGCATAGATGTGTGCATTCTGAGCGCTGTTGAGAGAGTACACGTGAAAATAAACTCATACTATCGAGGTTTTTATCATTATCATTGTTTACAAAGCATTTCTTTGTTTTCTGTTAGAAATGTCAGTCTTGCCTGTTTGCTGCTAGATTATTCATGTCATTACATTCTAGGCATAAAATGCTGAAGAAAACATTAATAAAAAGTGAAACGTAACAAACATCATTTTGTATTCGGATCTACCGGAATGTTCAAGCAGAATCATATCAAAACAAAACCTTAAATGTAAATAATCGGGCTGCCGCTATACGACTCATAAAATATCTTATTGAACGGTATGAATTAATTTTACATTCGGCGCAATCACTTATGCAATGCGGCAAATCGAATAAATAGTTAAATTTATATATTTATAACTAATTAAAAAAACAACACAATGACAATTCCACGTGAAAAAATTGCAATGTGTGCACTGACAGGAGAGTTGCGGGTCAGTAGCAAAACATTTTGAAAATTAGAATCTCTCGAGTCCGCTGCTTCCAGCCCGAGAGCGGCATCCACACAAATAGAACCATTACTCCTTACCCTCCTTACACATGCAAAAAAGCTTCGCCGCTCCAACCTCTTTTCGGCTTCCCGTGAAGTTCGTTCAAAACTGCTAAGAACACATCTTTACACAACATGATGGGTGATTCCACAAGCAACGCCAGCACACACTCCTGGCAGGATCGCCAAATGTGCAATTCAACATTGCACATACGAATCACCCATCATGTTTACATTGCTTGCACTCGCGACTGACCTCGTGATGAAGGAGGAATTGACTGACCGCGAATGTGTCTCTTGCATGCGATGGCTGCTACGATCTGTCATGTGACTGAAGAACAGTATATTAGACTTGTTCATGTTTATAGGCCTGTCCAACGCCACACAGATTTAGTCAACAATAATCTAAGCTACTTCAATTTATCGAACTTGCTAAAACTTCAAGTGAGTTTTACTGAATAATAACGACAAGATGTAAGCTGAAATGGTTGAATGAACGTCAGAAACCAATTTCGTAGGGAATGCAATTTAGTAGCTTTCAATGAACAAAGCTGTTAGCTTAAGCTTAAGTTGTACATTTTTGTAACAATTTGAATCGTATCGGACATAAAATGTTGTTTGAATAGTATTTGATAATAATATGTATTGTGTTTAAAAAACTGATCGGCAAAATACCCCTATTAGCGACGGCGGCAACTAGTAGCAGCGATTCTATCGTTGGATCGCTACAGACAATGTTCCACTTACGCTTCCATATTAACGGCGACGGAATCGCAGTCGCCAAGCGATAGAATCGCGTCGCGTCGCTTGTGTTTGGTGGAACCTTTATGGATAATATTTTGCTTCTTCAAAACAAACGTACAGAAACACCCACACAACCACAGAGCAACTCACGAAAAAACGCTTCGCACGTGCTCCCCTATGTTTATTTTGATCCCAGCTTGATGCGATGAGAAGCGGTGTGGCGATGATGATGATGACGACGCGATAGCGCTGTGATCCACATGTGCTGCTCTCTCGAACCACTCGCATGTGAGCATTCTCAAATGTGTTCTCTCGGAGTCTCGCATTTTGCCAAAAAAAAGGGTTCACACCACACGGCCATCATCGCCTGTTAACCCATCTCGCGCCGGCAGTAGTCGTGTGTCGTCGAAGTTGATTCTGCTTTGTGCTAACATTCCCCCCGCGCGGATTGTTTACAACGGAAGCCGTTCTTCAGAGCGACGAGACGAGACCGAAACCGACAAAGACGATGACGGTGCACAGCCATCCAATTTTAAACCCGCGCACCAATCCGAGCGAATGGGTTGAGTTGAGGAGAAGATATTCAAATTTTTTGTTCAATCTCCCCGGAGCATGATGTCGGCTTTTTACATCAGTTGCGTTTGTGTGCGCGCACATGGTTGAATGCGATAAAAAAAACGGGTATGGTGAATGCATTTGCCGCCGAGAAAAAGGGGCGGAGTGACAATTTGGCGAGTTGCAATATGGTGGGATTTGAATTCATATGGAAAGGGTGAAATGGAAGGGTTATACCAATTATTTTAAATTCGCCTCAGAATTAATAAAGGGAAACCAAATCAATTGGTTCATTTAGGAAAAAGGGGTTATAAATATATGCCCGAGTGAGTTATATTCGCCATTTTGATCCACAAAAACGAGCTTTAAACATAACCGCAAGTAGACGTAGATATTGTACATATGCAATGCACGTAACGAATTAACATTTAACTTCTGAATTTATGGGGTTTGATTATAGATATTGATATTTGAAACGACAACTTCCATGCTGTGTAGAATTACAAGCAATTTAATTTATCAAAACTTCTGAAAAGAAACTAATTAAACTAATTAAATATATGATTAGAATTGCATTGTTTCTAAGGGGCTGTCCATAAACCAGGGGCTGTCTTGAGGGGGAGGGAGGGGCTTCGAAAAAGTTTACGTTAGTCTACGAAGGGGGACAGGGGGGTATACCAAAAGTCTACGTAGACGTCTTATTTTTTTATTTTTTTGAAAACAATTTATACAGCAGAGCGTTAATGAATAAAGCTTCCAATGAATGATTAAATTTGTTATGATTAAATCATGCAACTCTATGATTAAAGTTTATGATTAATGATTTATTCATTTTTGACAATGATTTATGATTATGATTAACGAATCAATTATTTTTTGACAAAAATTAATGATTATGATTAATGAATAAAACGTTTGGGAAGATCCATAAAGTACGTCACGTAAAAATCGGTGATTTTCGACCCCCCCTCCCCCCTTTGTCACACTTTTTGTATTAAACCTCTAAAATTTTTGTATGAGTCGTCACGCTGCTCGGAACCCCCCCTCCCCCCTAGGAGCGTGACGTACTTTGTGGATGGCCCCTTTGAAGTATGATCAACGATTACCGATCGTGATTCAATGTTGACACAATATGTATATGAATAATGATTAACTATCGATATGGTTAATGGTTAATGATTATGAATAATCAAATTAAATGATTTGCATAGTGATCTATAATCAAGTAAAGTTGCTACCAAGTTATGTTATTAAAGGTATAAAAACTGTATGATTATGATTAAAGATTAATGAATAAAAGCGATGTATGCAATGATTAAAATTGATGATTAATGAATAACCTCAAAACAATCCTGAATATGATTAGCGATTAAAGATGAAATGCAAAAATCTATGACCAACGATTAATGATTAATAATTGAATCGAATTTTTTGTATGATTATGATTAATGAATAATGATGAAATAACCCATTATTCATTAATCATGATTAAATCTATGATTAATCACTAATGCTCTGTTATACAGAAACTATGTGCAAAGTTCACTGTTTGATTTTGTTTAAAGATTTTCCCAGTTTCTTTTGCAAGACTTTATCAAAATAATCTAATGAATTTCACTGAAGTAATAGTCTATATGGATATTCCCAGGATTTTTTCTCTGTTGAGCAGGAAAATTCTCCTAAGTATTCTATAGAAACTTCCGAAAAAAAAATTCCACTTGGACTTTATTTAAGATTCTACTAGAATTTTCGTCGGGAACTTCTTTGGAAACTACACAAGTGATTCTTTAGAATTTTCACGGAAAATTATGTCAAACTTCAACGGGGATTCTGCGAGAAACCCTTTACTAGAGATTTTCTGGGAAGTCCCCCGGAAATTCTTCGGAATTTTCGTGAGGAATTCTTTTTATATATAAGCGAAATTCTTCGAAATGTCCATGGGAAATTCTTCGTATATTTTACGGCAATTTCTTCGGGAGTACTAATGCGAATTCTTTGGAATAATCGATGGAAAATCTTAGGAATTTCTAAAGAAACTGTTGAAAATTTCCATGAGAAATAATTTGAATTTCCCACCAAAAACTCTTTGAGCTTCCACAAAACAAATTAGCAATTTTTGTTAAAAAGCCTTTGTAATTTTCATGAAAAATTATTTGAAATTTTTACGAGAAATTCACCAAATTTTCAACTGAAAATTCTCTATAATTTCCACCGCAAATTATTCGGAAAAGTCTTTGGTATGTCTATAGCAGACCCCAGATGACGGGAAAAGTTTGACAAACTCTTCATTATTTTAGAAAAAGATTGATGTCGTGAGTACGCACCCAACATATTGAAGTAAATATTGAGGGAAATCAGCATCTAAATTTTCACGGAGAGTTCTTTGAAATATTACCGAAAAGCTTTAAAGATTATCAATCGAGATCTTCTACGAAAATTTCCACGAAAAACTTATTGGAATATAAACTTGACATTCTCGGAATTTCAACTCGAAATTTTTCGAAATTCTGAAAATTCTTCTTTACTTACTTACTTATGGATCCTGTACACCTCCGGTGGTGCAAAGGGCCGACTTGAAAGATCTCCATCCTGAGCGTTGCCCGGCTATCGCTTTAACCTGTTGCCAGGTCGACTTCTTTTATTTCTTTATTGAGGCTTCGCCGCCATGAGCCTCTGGGTCTGCCTCTGCTGCGATGTCCCGCTGGGTTCCAGTCTAATGCTTGTTTACAGATTTCGTTTCCGCGCCCTCTCGAAGAGTGTGGCCGACCCAGCCTTACTTCTGACCCCGAATTTCTGTTGCTGTCAGCCTCTGGTGACAACGACGATGGAGCTCGTTATTTGAGATCCAGTTGGGAGGCCACCAGGCTCGAATTATATACCGCAGGCATCTGTTAATGAACACCTGCAGCCGTTGAGTTCGGCTTTCTATAAATTTGAACCGGCGTGGAGAATTATAGGTCAGATGCGTGACAGATTTTAAGCAGTGGCGCGCCGATGCAAAAGTGTGGAGGTGCAGACCTCTAGGAGGAATCGAATTCACCAGAAATTAAATTAATTGACTTGGAGGTTTGGTTTCACGAGCTGTGGACAGAGGAATAAATTTGATTTCTATTTTGATTGTCCAATCACATATGATATTTTATAAAATTTGGAAAAGTCTACGTGGACTTCAAGGGGTGGGGGAGGGGTTTCGGCAAAGTCTACGAAAGTCTACAAGGGGGGAGGGGGGGTTTGAAAATGTGAAATTTCAGTCTACGTGGCTTGTGGACAGTCGCTAACTATTAAGCCCTTATTTACTCAAGCAAATGTAGGGCATTTATAAATTTCTTATTGGTCATAGTATTTGAAGATAAAAAGGTCTTGTGTTGTGGTCTTGTGGCAAAATGTGTTTTTTCAGGGGAACTGCCCCGTTTTCCATCCCATTGAACATATTATTTATCTTACCGCCAAACAAAGAAAAGCACCAATTTCGATGCTTCTTTTTGCTAACATGCGTGCTTACCGCTGAAAAAACTCAAAGGTACAGCCCAATCGGGTTATACGCAAAGGTGACGTTAAACTACGTAGCAGTCTGTAATGTATATTTTTTCTGGACCACCGATGAAAATTTAGGGCACATCCATTTTTACCCATTCTGAACCACACCTTAACTGACAAAGAAAATCTATTTTTTTTATTTCATTCCGTGATTTAGCAGGAAATACTTCTTTTTGTATGAATTTGGTTTTCAATGTATATTTGTTTTGAAAATTATGTATGCTCGAATCGTACACACTTAGTTTTTATTTCTGTAGCTCGGCAAAAATCCGCACAGCCGTGCGCCAGCAAAATTAAAAACTGATATTCCGGCAAAAATGATGTTTGTTAGCTGATTTTCGGCAAATTATTTGCTGGTTTCCAGCAATTTTGACAGAAATCTCGGCAAAAAACATGTTTGCTGGGGCACGGCTGTGCGAATCTCGGTAAAAGTTGACTATTTCGCTGAGATCCCGGTAAAAAAATTAAGTGTGTAGACATGTGTGCCGATTGAAATTTTAGCGGCGGCGTGGAAGGAAGTTCCTCCAGGAATTCTGCCGAAAGTTCCTCCGAGAATTCCTCCGGAAGATCCTCCAGGAATTCCCTCCGAAATTGCTTCAGGAATTCTTCCGGAAGTTCCTCCAGGAACTCCTCCGAAAGTTCCTCCAGGAATTCCTTCAGAAGTTTCTCGAGGAATTTCTCCGAAAGTTCATCCAGGAATTTCTCCGAAAGTACCTCCAGGAATTCCTCCAGAACTTATTCTAGGACTTCCTCCGAAACTTATTCCAGAATGTCCTCCAGGAATTCCTCCGGGAATTCTTTCGGAAGATCCTCCAGGAATTTCTTCGGGATGACCTCAAAAATTACTTAGAAAGGTCTTCAGAATGTTTTCGGCAGATTCTCCAGGAATTATTTCGGAAGTTATTCCAGGACTTCCATCGTAGGTTTCTCCATGAGTTATTTTAGAAGCTCCTCCAGCAATTCCTTTGAAAGGTCCTCAAGGAATTCCTTCCGAAGGTTATCAAGGAATTCCTTCCAAAGGTCCGCAAGGAATGCCGTCCGAAGGTCCTCAAGAAATTCCCTCCAAAGGTCCTCAAGAAATTGCTTCCTAAGGTCCTCCATGAATTCCTCAGGATATTCCTCCAAGAATTCATCTGGAAATTTCTCGATGAATCCCTCCGGAAGTTTCTCCTTGAATTATTTTGAAAGTTCCTTCAAAAATTCTTCGAAACTCCAGGAATTCCTTCTTAACAAATTCCATCCAAATTCCTCCAGCATTTCCTCAGGTAGTTTCATCAACCATTTCTTCGGAAGTTGCTCAAAGAATTGCTCCGGCAGTTTATCCAGAAAATTCTTCGGATGTTCTTTCAAGATTTGCTTTTGAAGTTCTTACAAGAATACTTTCGGAAGTCCGTCCAAAAATTCTTCCGAATGTTCCACCAAAAATAAGATGGGAACTTTCTCCAGGAATTCTTCGGAAAGATCTTCCACGAATCTTTCCCAGAATTCCTACAAAAGATCCATCAAAATTCTTCAGAAAGTTTCTTCAAGAATTTAATCGGTTCCACAAAATAATACACAAAAAAATCTAGCGTTGAACCCGAAGACACATGACTTACATCATTCTGATGTCCGTTTTGAGAATGCACGGGATTGATTAATTTTTGATAATTTTTAATAATCTAAAGATTCAATTAAATTGATAAATTGTTGGAGAGTGTCTGAGTCGATTGAAACATAAATCTTAAAAAAATCATCGAAAGATAAAGGCGCCAGTAACTTTGTTAAACTTTGTTAATTCGTTTATTCTTTATTTATTATTGCCCTAATTCCTGGACTTCAAACATTTTTCCACCTAAGTAACATTTTAAGTTTTATAACGCTCTTGAAGACCATAATTTACTCTTCAAGAGAGTTATGAAACCAGCATAAAACCAAAATGTTACTAGGGCAGCGATAGCTCCGCAAATAACTCCGTAATTTTCTCCAAAAACTAATTCAAGATTTTTTCCGGTTATTATTCAGGAATCCATTCGGAAACTTTTCTCCAAAAACTCTTGAAAATGGCTTCGAACTCTTATAAGAATTTCCTTGGGAAAATTCTACTGGAATTACCGCTGAAATTCATCCAGAAATTCCTTCAGGATTTTCTCTAGGAATGTCTTTAGAGATAACCTAGGTATTCCTTCTGCAATTCGTTTGGAAATTCCCCAGGAGTTTTCCCTAAAATTTCTCCGAAAATCTAACCTCAAAGATTCCTCCCGAAACTCCCTTTGGAATTCTCCCACATATTTCTTCTGGATCTTCTATAAAATTGTTCCCAGAAATTGCTTTGAAAATTTTCCACGGAGTTTCTCCAGAAATTCACCTACAAAATCTTCTGGAAAATACCCAACGAACTCCCACAAAAACTCGGAAATTCTCCCAAAAATTCTTCCGAGATTACGAACTCCTTCAACAAATTCCGAGCTATTCCGCCAGCCCTACATCGTTTATGGTTGCAAACGATATTACATCGGTCAAGAATACGGAAACCGATGTTATATAAATTCTGATAATTGTCTAGGTAAAAAAAAATGATATTTCTGTGTTTGAGACTTTTTAAGATATGTTTTCGGCTGAGCAACGTCTGTTGCTCAAAAGGCAACATATTAGAACGAATGACGCGTTCAGGATGATCAACTTCATCGTTCCCTGAAAATAAAATCGAATATCCATTCTTCATTTTAGGACCCAATTCTTCTGGATCCCCCTTTAATTTCCGCAGCAATTTCTCTTGAAATTTCCCAGGAATATTACCAGGAATTCTTCCAAAAATTCTGCTAGAAAATCATCTGAAAACTCCTCCAGCAATTTCTTCGGAAATTTTCCCCATAAAGCCGACAAAAATTCCGTTAAGAATTTCTTCAGGAGTTCATGAAGAAATTTCCGAAGGACTTCCAGAAGGAATTTCCGATATTTGTCAAAGAATCCGAGAATCCATTCAGTAGTTTCTACGCGCTCACCAGCAGCTAACGATAGTTGCGCGCAAGGCCCATTCGTATGTATAGGTTAAACCAAGATGAATATACCACCAGGTGTTCCAATCTGCCAAATTCATCTATCTTTCGCTGCAATCTACTCTGACACTCATGGATCGCCTTTATCAATGGTTGCTTGCAGTGTTGTAAAATGTCATTTGCATTCGTTTGTATAATTTTCCCAGAACTGTTTTCAGAAGACATTGCTGTAAATATGTGATCTGGGGCGTGGGAGGCAAAATGTCATTCAAATGACATTATGTCAAATGGCAGTTCTCACTCTCCAGCCTCGGGTGTTATATTTAGAGCAATGTACCCCTGGACAAAAATATAGCTCTAGTCAGGCGTTATGAGTACATCTAAAATGGAATAAATTTGGCTTCTGAAGAAAGTTATGATTTAGTCAAATGACATACTTGATACTTGATACTTGATGGGCTACAGCTCTTTGTTGAACTTCTCCACTGGACTCGATCCTGGGCCAATCGCTTCCAGTCGCCCTGAACATTGAGTGCCCTCAGGTAATCTTCAACTGCAAAAAGCCATCGTGTACGATTCCTTCCACGAAGCCTGCGGCCTCTTCCGGGTTCTCTACTAAATATTATCTTCGCTTGACGTTCTTCCGGCATACGAACAACGTGTCCAGCCCACCGTAGTCTGCCGTGTTGTATAAGCTTAATAATACCCATCCCTTTATACACCTGGTAAAACTCTTGATTCATGTGACGCCGCCAGATAACGTTCTCCTGTTTACCGCCGAGTATTGTCCGCAGCACCTTACGCTCAAACACTCCGAAAACTCTCCGATCAGCCTCTTTTAACGTCCATGTTTCATGGCCGTATAAAGCCACCGGAAGAATCAGAGTAGTATACAGCGCGAGTTTTGTTTTCGTTTGCAGACCACGGGACTTAAGCTGGTTACGAAGTCCGTAATAAGCCCTATTTGCAGCTGCAATACGCCTTTTCACCGCACCTTAACATCATTATCGCACGTCACTAATGTTCCAAGATACACAAATTCTTCTACCGCTTCAAACTTTTCACCATCCAGCACCATTTCAATACAACTACCACTAATGAACCCACGTTGATTGCCAGCGACCATATACTTCGTTTTGCTGGAATTGATCGTGAGTCCAATCCTCGCTGTCTCCCTCTTAAAAGGCACAAAAGCCTCTTCCACGGCACGGCGATCAATTCCGATAATATCGATATCGTCCGCAAAACCCAGGAGCATATGCGATTTTGTGATAATGGTACCGCTTCTTTGCACACCAGCTCTCCTAATCGCTCCCTCGAGCGCTATATTGAACAGTAGATTCGAGAGTGCATCACCCTGCTTTAATCCATCTAAGGTAACAAATGACGTCGATATTTCATCCACAACCCTTACACTTGTTTTCGATCCGTCCAACGTTATACGAATCAGCAGCGTCAGTTCCGCCGGAAAACCATGTTCAAGCATAATTTGCCATAATTCATTCCGTTTCACTGAATTGTACGCCGCATTGAAATCAATGAACAGATGATGTGTCTGCAAGTTGTACTCCCGGAATTTATCAAGGATTTGTCTCAGGGTAAACATTTGATCCGTCGTTGATCGACCCTCACGAAAACCTGCTTGGTATTCGCCGACGAAGGACTCTTCAAGCGGTCTCAATCTGTTGAACAGAATACGGGACATAATTTTGTACGCCGAATTAAGGAGGGTTATTCCTCGGTAATTGGCGCACTCGAGTCTGTACCCTTTCTTGAAGAGTAGGCAAATGGGGCCGCCCAACAAGTTAGCAGGCAATTCCTCGTCGTCCGATATTCTCAACATAATATGGCGCAGGACTTCATAAAGCTGCTCACTGTCATGTTTGAGAAGTTCAGCCGGGAGCTGGTCTTTCCCCGCAGCCTTATTGTTTTTCAGCTCTTTAACAGCTTTTTTAACCTCATCTAGTGTAGGCGACTCCACAGCTTGTCCATCGTCACTAATATTTATTCTGCTCACCGATACACCGTCACTTCCACTATTCAACAAAGTCTCGAAGTGCTGCTTCCACCTGGCAGCCACTTCAGTTTTATCTGTCAGGAAATTCCCTTGTTGGTCGTTGCACATGACGGGAGATGGCGCTGTCTTTCTCCGCACGCCATTGACAGACTCATAAAACCTCCGCATATCGTTCTGCTCTATTTTTCCTGCGCCTAGCCAATCACTTATTCTTCATATTATTTCTTCTTCCTGCGGTGGGTTCGTTTTTCGGCTGCTCTTGCTTCCTTGTACCGATCTCTATTCGATCGGGTACCCGACACCAACATCCGGCTTCTGGCAACGTTCTTCTCGTCTGTCACTCTATGTCACTGCACGTCGAACCAACCCGTCCTGGGTCGCCTCTGTGCAGTGCCTACCACTTCTCGTGCTGTTGTGCTCACCGCTCCATGGATCGACTTCCATAGATCGTTGATGTTGTCGCTAACGTTGATTGCACTTATCCGTTCGACGAGCTTCTGGCGGTACTCAGCCGATACTCCTTCCACCGACAATCGCTAGATATTGTAACGCATCGTTCGCTGTGATCTTTCGTTCGATACAGTTGACAACCGTGATCGATTTTTACTGACAACGAGATAGTGATCAGAGTCAATGTTCAGACCTCTGAATGTCCGCACATCGATAACATCTGAGAAATGGCGCCCATCCACCAGAACATGGTCTATCTGGCTGCAAGTTTCACCATTTGGGTGTCTCTAGGTGTGCTTTTGGATATTCTTTCGTGCAAATTAGGTGCTACTGATGGCCATCCCTCTGGCAGCAGCGCTATTTACTAGCCGTAGGCCGTTGTCATTGGTAGCGGAGTGAAGGCTCTCCCTACCGATTATAGGACGGAAAAAGTCCTCTTTACCGACCTGAGCGTTGGCGTCTCCGATAACAATTTTCACGTCATGCTTTGGGCACTCTCCATAGGCTTCATCAAGACATTCATAAAACGTGTCCTTCACGTCGTCGAATTTATTGTTTGTCGGTGCGTAAACGTTGATTAGGCTGTAATTGAAGAATTTGCCCCGTATCCTCAACACACAGATTCGTTCGCTAATGGGTTTCCACCGCATCACTCGCTTCATCTGCTTGTCCATCACTACGAAACCAACTCCATGCTCTGCTTTTCCGCCGCCGCTGTGATAGATGTTATACTTGAATGCAGTGTCAAATGACATGCAGATGACATTTTACAAGCCTGGTTGCCTGCTTCTGCTCTTAACTCTAGCCTCATTGTAGGATGTCGGCTATCCCGGTCGTCACTCATCTGACAGCACTTCACTGCTATGCGTTCATGCACATTCTTCCGACGATGTTATTGGTGGTAGTGTTCATTCCGCACGCCTCCAATAGACCTCACACTCCTTTCTGCTTTGAATAATGGACATGTGAACAGAATATGCTCAGCCGTTTCTGTCACTTCTGGAAATCTCGGACAAGCAGAGAAGCCGCTGTGTCCAAACCTGTGCAGGTCCCTAGCAGCAAACATGTTACATATAGGTTACTGCAACTCATATGTGACCAGATGTGGTCACAATCAAGTTGCTGCAACCATTTTTGTCTGACTTGTGCTCCGTGGGTACTAGCCGAAGTATTCGTGGCCTCTTCAGAACTGGGTCAAGTCAAAATTCAGCTCTCCATGAGGTCTGTTCATCCAGGTCGACACACTGCGGACTAGGTAGAGTTGTCCATCTAGTGACGGGAAATGTCAAAAAAATGTCGTGGGATTGCAATTACTCATTTGCTAATAACTTATAACAGAAGTTATTAACAATTTTTGCTTAACATTTAATGCTTAAAAGATCCGAGAACTTTGTCGAACAGATCATTGTTCTAAATACAAAGTCTAAGCTATGAGAGCGAAATTTAAAAAATGTCACGGAATGTCATGACATTAATGTCATTTGACACTAATTCGGCTCTCACGCCGCCAATATCAGATTTAAAAAAATGACCTATTAGAAAAAGTTATAGGGTCCTTTGAGAACTACGTGTTTATATAAAAAACATAATTGTAAATAATGCGTGTAAAAAGTTATTAGCAAATTACTCCCATGACATCGAAATGACTTTTACCGTCACTGTGACCTTCTCTCAGGCATTACCGGTGCCCTTGAAGGCGTAGCACTCTTCGTTTTCCTTGACCACCAGTTTGAACTCTGTAAAGAATAGGTTTTCGATATGTACCTATCCGCGTGGTTCTTGGCTTCATAGATAATATCGTCATAACCAGGCTTGTAAAATGTCATCTGCATGTCATTTGACTAATTTGTTCATAACTTTTTTCAGAAGAAAAATCTACTTTATATTTTTAGATGTACTCATAACGCTTGAGTAGGGCTACATTTTTGTTCAAAGGTACATTGCTCTAAATATAACATCTGAGGCTGGAGAGTAAAAACTTTCCAAAATGTCACGTGTCATTTGACATAATGTCATTTGAATGACATTTTGCCTCCCACGCCCCAGATTACATATTTACAACAATGCCTTATGAGACAAAGTTGTAGGCACATTTAAGGGCTATAAGTTCGACATACCTCAGGAGCCGATATCTAACTTTTGAACAAGTTCTGGAAAAATTATACAAACGAATGCAAATGACATTTTACAACACTGGTCATAACAATAACGGTAGGTGAAAAAACGCTGAAGCAGATGGAAATTCTGAGGACGAAAACGATCGACAAAACTTAAAACTGTGGCGTTCGATGATGATGGGCCAATCTTAAGACGGAAGTAATGGAGGTTAGTAACTAGCAAAGTGCCATTAGAAGATAATGCACTACAAGGCAAATGAATTGAATAAATTCCTTGTTGGTTGCTCCCTTGTGCGTTTTACATGGTTCACGTGAATCACGGACCACTAACTACATACTGTACGGCCATTTTCGCCCATGGTAAATATTTCACGAATCTCATAACATAACCCTGAACGTGCACCTTCACTACAGCCATCATCTCTCGGGACGAATGACGAATGACGGACAATGAAACTTTCACTTTTCTTCGCATTACTCACCACTGGAGACTGAGGCCGGCGATCGGACACGGAACCGTGCACCATCATCGGCATCCATTCTCCCCATTCACCGACACGTTTCGCCTAATCCAAGAAAATCTGCTGCCTAAGAAAACACATAACATATTGTATTATGTGCGGGAAGGGTTATGGGCTGTGTGTAACGCAAAGTGCGATTCAGCAAAAGAAGAAAAAAGGGTACCGGGTTGGCTATTTACTCGCCGATTTCGCCTTATTTACGAGGGTTTTATTTCGTTTTGAAATAAAAGACAGTCCATCGAGCCGGACGATGCGAATCCACCCGAGAAGGGAAGATGCCCGAGATCGAGGAACAGGGAGGAAAAAAATCGAAAAGGATATATATAATGGGGTTTTTACATCCCCAATCCTTTGCGACGTTGACCCTAAAAACTGATGGCCTACGGAGCGGGGGCTGTCAGTGGTGAACTTTTCCAAAGGAAAAAGGGAAAATGAATTAGGGAAACGGCAGGAGAAGGACGCAATGGGAGCTTCCGTCTCATCCCGGATAACATAAATGGGTACACATGCACCCTCACATACAAACTGATGTGTGTTATGTCCGAAAGACGTGATGAATGAGTTGCGAATCCTTTCTTCTGAGGGCTTCCTATTTTTAGATGGCTTTCACTTTTGTTCTTGCTTTCGGGCGCCGGTCTACCACTTGTTTTTCTTGGATATTTATTGCGAAAGTAAAGATAGATGTATCATCAAATATCATGTTGTAAAATATGCATGCCTTTTAGAAAGTGTTTGTAGGATGATGACTATCGTGTGGTTGGATCGGATTTCAAGTAATATTTACTATCGTAATAACATTGTATGTTTTACTAATGATTCGTACTATACTACATGATTAGCTGAACTGTGGTGTTGAAACATAATTGAAATTTTGATAAAATCTTTGTAATTAAAGTTCAAACAAATTTAATAAAAATAAAAACCAAATAAAAATAACAGATTTATCTTAAATTCCAAGTTGTTTTTACCGGAATGGGCCGAGGCTTAGATTTTAGAATTTTGGTTAGCTTCCAGAACGGTTCAGCACAGTCTGGGAGAGCGCGGATCTTATTGGAAAAATCACTATTTCTGAGGTCCACCATTCTGGCCTGGACCGTGTCAACCGGGTAGAGCTGTCAGGGCTCAGGATGGTATAGTGGCCCACTAGCTCGTTGTTGAACCAGACGACTCCGTTCCGATTTGAGACAGTGTTTCCCCACGATTGATGCTTTGCGTTCAGGTCTCCGGCGATGATGAACTGTCCCTGCCGCCGAGTGACTTCTGTCGTCGACTTTGACTTGTGTGGGACAGTAAGCCACGTTGAACGTGGCGACTCCGATGGAGGAGGTGACTTCAATTCCAACGGCTTCGATGATTTTGAGCTTAAAGTTTGGCAGCAGGTGGCAAGCGTTGTTGCTGCGCAACTCCTCCCCCGCTGGAGCTTATTCGATCGAACATCACCAGCCTAAAACCCGGAATTGTTGCACTCACCTCGAGCTTCAGGTGGGTTTCGGTGATAAAAGCCGCGTCAATCTATTTCTCCTGACCTGAAGGACATCGTTGAGCTCGACAATTTTGCTCTTGAGCGAGCAAGCGTTCCAGTTTGCCAGACCCAACCTAGAAGCCATATTCAATGATGAAAAGGCTCAGAGTGTAGATCTAGTCGAACCGGTATTTGCAACTTCGAAGCCGAGCCTCAAATTGAATATTAGAGCCAGCTGCTCCGGGATGTAGAGAGGAGCGTAATCCTCCGGGGGTAGAGGATGCTCATCTTGCTACTGGCGGAATCCAGGAGGAGGAAGCGGGGACCATTCGCTGGAGATCGGAGCCAGCAGCAGCTGCTGCTAGTCTCTTGTAAGGTTGTACCGGTGTGAGTTCGACGGGAAGCCGTTATGGCCGGATAGATCACCTCGTTGAGTGCAGGAGCACGGTTCTTCTTCTGTAGGGTCCTGCTGGAACCTTTCTACCGGATTTCCGCATTCAAATCATAATACTGAATTGATCTCACCAAATAGCTGAACGTCCCATAAGTACGGAAATACGGGAATTGAGTGGCTACTTTCTACTGCAGCTTAGGCACCACCAATCAGCAGGGAACTGATTCCATACTACGACCGGACAAGATGCACTAACGCAAGAATAGCTGAATTATGGCACGGATACGCGAGCTTCTTATATGTGTCTTATCTTTTCAAAAGTAAAGAATCTGTCCACTGCCAACTAAAAAACAGCTGAAATTGAAATTTTAGAAAAACGTCACAAAATGGGGCCTATACGGTTGTTAACTCTATTTAAACGCACTTGGTCATAACATCGCCCACTGGGATATTGTCGCCTCGCAACTTAGTATTCATTGAGCTCTTCCACATTTGTTAACTTTACAGTTTCTAAGCCAAGTTACCATTACTCGTACATTATGAAGCTAACACGATGATACTTTTATGTCCAGGGAAGTCGAACCGAACCCATCCACCTTCAGCATGGTCTTGCTTTGAAGTTGCGCATCTTACCGCACTAAGAAATCCCCCTAAAACGCACGGAAAGGCACTACCGCCGCTCTAGTAGAATAAATTAAGGTTTTGTACATCATTTGAAGTCTATTTATATGAGGTACTCAAACAGGTAGGTAAAACAAGCAAATCAATTAAATGCGACGTTGAGAGGGAAATAATGTTCTGCCAAACTGAAATTCAATCTAATGTAGGTTTCCTCAATCTTCTCAAAGTGACGTGCTACACTATCAATGTCGTCGGCGAAACCAAATAGCTGAATGTGTGAAATGAGAAGTTATACTTCTTACTTCTAACTGCTCATTTCCTGGTTCTTATTTCTCACTTTCATTTTCTTACTTCCCACTTCTCAATTATCAAACGACATTTTCGTTGATATGATGAAACATGTTCAATCGTTTTTTTTGGATACCAAAGATTGCTATGATCCAACATCTCCTTCGCTTAAGTTTTCGTAATCCAGTAGGGCTGGAACTGGACCGGAAGTTGAATCATTCGCCGTCCTCTCATATTGTTTCGGGTTCTTCATTATTAACGGCTTTATTGTCCGACCGTCAGGTTGGATTCGTCTGTATCGTTCGAATTCGTTTATTAAAACTGAGTGGTTCTGGGTTTTCAACAGGAACATTGTGCGTTGGAGGTGTTGGAGGTATCAATCCGAAACCATCGAAGAAAACCGAAATCGGTGTTGACAATCTGCAGGACTGATTACAGGAACTTGAGTGATGAGCTGATTAGCATGCGATCGTATCAGGCGATGTTGATCTTCAAAGAACAAATTATAGTTAACTGTTGCAATCTTTTTGATGACCGTACCGCCGAGAGTTCGCTCGATGCACTTTTGCATTCACGACATCGCCGTGCTGGAATCTCCTCTGAACTGCTCCGTGCTTCTTTTTGAAGGCGTCGTTCTGCATGTTTCTGTCCCTGGATGCGGTTTTCTACTCGGTTGACTTTAGTATGGTATGGTACGAAGTGGTCTACCGAACATCATCTCTGCTGGAGATCTGCCTTCTAGGTTGCTGGTTGGCGTATACTTGCAGGAAAGTGTAAACGGCTTCCAGAGTCATTCCGTCCTGTGTAGTCGATGTGAATCCTGGACCAAGGTAGAAGAAGTCCATAGAAGTTGAACGTAACCAGGTACGATCGTTTTATGAGGTGAACCGGTCTAGGGCCGAAAACCTCGTTAATAAAGACAATAAAAAATAAAAGGTACGATCGTAATTCGGAAATTTGGTTGAGGCCGTGCGGTGCCCTTCACCTTCGCAGGATTTGATCGGATGCCTTTTTTGTCCACGATATACCCCAAATAGGCGAGCTTTGTTTGGAAAGGGTGACAATTCTCAGTTTTGACGTGGAACCCGTATTCCTTCAGCCGCTGGAAAAGTAGGTTGAGTGATGCCATATGCGACTTCATGTCTCTTGAGAACACGATGGCATCGTCGATGAGAGAGTGGACGCCTGGTATGTCCGCAATCATTCCATCCACCAAACGTTGGAACGCCCCCGGAGCTGACTTTACTCCAGCAGCAACGTGGTTGAAGCGATAAAGACCACGATGGGTATTGATGGTGGGCAGCTTCTTTGATCTATCATCTACTTCGAGTTGCACATATGCATCGGAGAGATCGATAATGCTGAAAATGGTGCTGCCATTAAGTTGATTATGCCTCGTTGAGTCGGGTCGAGTAGATTTTGCCCTAACTTGATTGCAGACCTTATCGATGGGAACTGACCATAACTTGAACAGTTCGATACAGATAATGTTTGAGGTTGGCAGCGAAACACCTTTCTTTTTTGCTGTTAATGCTGACATCGCAATGAAACTCACCAAACAAATTGAGTAGCTTTGCTGACGCGTTTATGGCTTGAATTGTTGGCTTTTCGATATCAGGCTTACCCAGGGAGCTCCAGGTTCCCCTTCGATATAACCGAGAAAGGCAATCCCGAACGTAGTGCATCTGGCCGCATTGCCAACAAGGTGTGCGAGGCAATTTACCTTCTGGCTTTGAAGATTTGTGCTGGCATTGATATCCCTTCTCCTGAACGGCGTTCACTGTTGATTTCGCTCTGATCATGGATGCATCCGCCTTGAGATTGACGAGCTGTTGATAGTCGCCGATAAGATTCTTCAGTAGAGCGGCAGCTTTTAATATTTCAGCTTCGATCCGAGAAAGTAGCCTGGATCGTATGTCCGCGTAGCAATACGCTTCAAGACCACTGACAAACACCAAGCACTTGAACTAATCAATCTTGAAATCGAAAAATCCTCGCATGCACGGTTGACCTTCCCTCCGTAGCTGATAATGTCTACAGATTCTTACTTGACGAACTACAGACACTGACTGGTAGCGAGCGTTTGTTGAAGATAGATTGGTATGATCCTTTTCGGTCATATTACCCTGTGCCATATAACCTGTCGGCCAAACGACCATTTCATCAAAACGGAGTTTTCAGTTAATTTCATCCAGCGATGAATCCAGAAGTTTTGACGTAGGACTTACGTCTTTCTTTTCTTTACTATACTGGGTGTCATTTAGATTTTTGGAAATCGAGAGCGTTACGCTGTAAGGGAAGATTTCGAACGATACTAGCGCCTTTATCTATCGGTAGATTTTGAAGATTTATATATCAATCGACTCGGAAACTCTCCAGCAATATGTCAATTTCATTGAAACTTTAGATTATTAACGATTAGCTATTAAAATTTTCTATTCTTGTCAAAGCCAATTACAATTTCATATATAACCAATCCCGTGCATTCCTAACACGGACATCAGAATGCAGTATCCCACGGGCCTTCAGGTCCATCGAAATATTTTCTTTGTGTATAATTTTTTTTTCGTTCGTTCGCTGTGTTTGCGTACAGTCGCCAGCGGGTCTGCCAGTCGGCCGTCGGTGGGTCTGCCAGTATTATTTTTTCTCGTTCGTTCGCTGTGTTTACGTACACAGCAAGCAGTCGCCAGCAGGAGATTATGCATGAAAGAAGTGGACATATTTTTTTGTCATTCTATGCTCGGTTATGGTCGGATGCAGTGGTGTCGGTTGCGATTGATGCGATCGCGCCCATCGCCATCGCATCGCTCGGAGTTCACGGCTATTCTGATATCTGATAATGTTTTTATTTATTAGTTTTATTTCCTGAAGTTTTGAATACACAAATTGCTAATAATTCTACACAGCTTGTTGTTTCCAAAATCAATACCTATTATCAAACCCCAGAAATTCAAAAGTTGAATGTAAATACATTACGTTTATATAAGTCCTACGTCTACTCGCGGTTATGTTCAAAACATTACTCATTGCTCGTTTTTTTAAGGATCATATTCAGCTTTTTAAGGGGATTCATTCTTGATTTATAGCACACCGAATTTAGTTCATGGATCACCCCGATTTGAATACCTACTATCTACTGCTACATTCAAAAACCTTCAATCCAATATTTAAAAATGCATATTGAAAAAAAAATCCAAAAAGTGGATTAGTTATATTTACGTTCAACGAAGAGTATCGCATTGCTTTGTTAATTTTAAAAATATTAAAACCCCATACTTGCCATAAGACGAGTTTGTACCATCCCATTTAATTCCACCACTTTCAGAAAAATATATTTAGCTCTAAGGATAACCCGGAATCATTCGACCTGTTTTTGAAGAAGGTAAAGAGGGCAGAAGAATGTGAATCAGACCGGAAGAGGAGACTGCACAGGAAAAAAACTGAACAACTTGCGAGTGAAATCAGCAGAGGAAGTCCGTACTGACAAACCCACCGTACAGATCATCGAAGGATTCGTCGTAAACCGTTCGACACAGCAGTTTACGGAGGAACAACTAGCCCACCTCAACAAGGGACTGGGGTATGCGATCACACAGAAATCAGACGTGGAACAGATCATCGTGGACATGGAGACAGCGATTTCCCGAAACATCGAATCAAAATACAGTGAGGAACATCGTAGCAGACGCCATCAAAGAAGGACGGCATGGGACAACGAGCCATGACGAAAGGAGGATTCTAAAGGAGCTTAAGGAAAAACCAGTGTACTAGATAAAAGCCGACAAGGGCAATGCAATAGTGATAAAGGATAAAAAGGAATACGTTAAACAGATGACGACGAGAATCAACGTAGGACCTTATAAACATTTGAGAGTGGATCCGCTACCAGGATTAATACGACTCACGGACAAAACAATAAAGGAGTGTAAGGCGATCATCGGAGAAGCTCGAGTAAAGACAGTAAACACGGTTCTACCTAGGATTAAAGGACTACCAACTATCCATAAACCCGGCAAGGAGATGCGAGAGATAGTTTCATCAGTGGGTTCCCCTACCCAAAACATAGCCAAATGGTTGGTAAAGGAGTTCCAAAGTATGCCGAAACCATTCCCCAGCAGGTCAGTCATCAACACCCAGGAGTTCGCCCAGAAGCTGTTGGAATCAGGACACATCGAAGAAGAGGACCTTAAGGTATCATTCGACGTAGCGGCATTGTTCCCTAGCGTTCCAGTGAAAGATGCTCTGAATCTTCTAGAGGATTGGTTGCTAACACAAAGGACGGAAACAACATGGCGAGGAAACGTGAAGATGTACCTAAATCTGGCAAGGCTATGCATGACGGAGAACTACTGCACATTTCGTGGCAACTACTACAAACAGACGAAAGGAGCACCGATGGGAAATCCGCTATCACCGTTTTTGTGCGAACTGTTCATGGCGAATCTGGAGAACAACCTACAAGAACAAGGAATACTACCCCATAAGTGGTGGAGATACGTCGACGACATTTTCAGCATCATCAACCGAAAGGATCTACCCAGGATTTTGGAAGCGATAAACAACGTGCATAAGGACATCAAATTTACCTTCGAAGAGGAAAAAGAAGGTAAACTACCTTTCTTGGATCTACTAGTCATCAGGGAAGCAAATACAACATTGAGCCTCGAAATCTACAGGAAGCCCACGAACACCATGAGAGTCATCCCATATACATCGAACCATTCGTACCAACATAAAATAGCAGCATTTCATCACATGATCCACAGGATGCAGACGACACCCCTGAGCGAAGAAGGAAAAACGAAGGAACTACAATACATCTTGGAAACAGCGAAGATCAACGGATACCAGGCGAGGACTATACGAGCGATCATCAACAAGAAGGAAAGGACCCTATGGCGAAATGGACATACAACGCTGACACCGTTCGAAGAGCCGCTAAAAAAAGTTTCGGTCCCATATGATAAACACATCACCAACCAGCTACGCCCTCGACTAAGGAAATTCGACATCGATCTAGTATTCTCCAGTAGAAGCAACCAACTCAAGTCTCTATTGGGTTTAACGAAGGATAAAGTAGAAATGTTGAATAAGGCAGGCGTCTATAAAATAAGTCGTTCCCAATGTGAAAAAATATATGTAGAACAAAAAGATCATTAGATATAAGGTTCAAGGAACATATGGCGGAAGTGAGTAAGGCGAAAAGAGAAAACGATAAGGGATTACATTACGAATTTAGATCTAAGGTAGCAGAGCATGTGTATAAGGAAAATCACCCAATTACGGCATCAAATATTAAAATCTTAAGAAATGTCTCTTCCCCATGGAAACTCGATGTAGCTGAGAGTTTGGAAATCCACCGACAGGTACAAACAGCGCTGTTGAATAAGGATCAGGGAAATGGCAGCTCTTGGCTCTTCAAGTTTCTACCTAAGCAATAAAGTAATTCACTGTATAGGTAAATCTTCTTCTTATTGGCATTACATCCCCACACTGGGACAGAGCCGCCTCGCAGCTTAGTGTTCATTAAGCACTTCCACAGTTATTAACTGCGAGGTTTCTAAGCCAGGTTACCATTTTTGCATTCGTATATCATGAGGCTAGCACGATGATACTTTTATGCCCAGGGAAGTCGAGACAATTTCCAATCCGAAAATTGCCTAGACCGGCACCGGAAATCGAACCCAGCCACCCTCAGCATGGTCTTGCTTTGTAGCTGCGCGTCTTACCGCACGGCTAAGGAGGGCCCCGTATAGGTAAATAAAGTAGGCAAATAAGATTAGATTAGGTACCTAGCGTAGTATAAATAGTGTTAGTTGCGATTGTTTTCTTCAAGTCGAGTCAAGTACGAAACACTGAAGACGACCACACAGTTGTGGTCGAAATACGTATCTGCAAAGATATCGAAAATTAATTCCACCACTTGTTCAAGTTATTTATTCATTTATTTATTTATTTATTTATTTTTATTTATTTATTTATTTATTTATTTATATGTATATCAGGAGGCATCCTGATATGTTACAAAAATAAACAGAATCCTAAAAATATGCACGAAAAGCAAACAAACTGGAAAACCGACGTCTTAGGTTTAGGCGACTCTATTAAATATCCTTTTCAGTCCAGTCATCGCACCGTACATGCTGTAATTGGTACGTTGAAACGGTAAAAGCAGAAAAAAGCTATTTCTCAAAGACCCAGGAACAACGTTGATCTAAGCGACCTTGAATAGCTCCATCAATAAATAAAGCCCTCGCCGCATTCCTACGCACATGCAAGGGTTCCAGATGAATTAGTTGACAACGATCGTGGTAACTCGGCAGTTTACCAGGGTTTCTCCAGGGTAACTTACGTAGTGCGAAGCCTACCGACTCAATTATTTCAACACCGTTATTGTAGTTTGGTCTCCATACCTCAGATTAATATTCTAGGATGGAACGCAATAAGGAGCAATATAACGCAATAGGTGTTTGTAATTTTTTTTAGCAATTCTGAAAATGCATCCGAGAGATCGAAAAGCCTTGTCCACAACGTACGATACCTGTTGCTTAAATGTGAGTTGGGAATCCATCATTACTCCCAAATCCTGGATATGGTTCATGAGTTAGATTTATGCATTCAGTAAACGATAATTTAAGCAGATCGGATTGTTTTTTCGTGAAAAAGAAATTACTAAACATTTCTTTGGGTATACCATCATACTGTTGAGCCTGCACCAATCAGCGAACACTTCAAGCTGTTGCTAGAGAAAGCGACAATCAACTATAATTTCATTGAGAGAAGTTGCTATTTCTAGCATACCGAAAAGCGAATCACAGTGGGTTTCCACATATCCCATATCGGGCGGAATATACAGCGCGCACAAATACAGTTTCCGATCTCTAAGCTCGATCGTTGTGCAATCACACGAAGTGTTAAGGACAGCTTTTGATTTAAGACATGAATTCACGGCTATCAGTACTCCACCCATCCTAGGGATTTACGAATGTTGTTTGGATTTCGATCACAACGAAAGACCTCATAAACAGAACCAAATATTTGGCTGGAAAGCGTAACATCATCCAGCCAAGTCTCAACGAGAACGATGATATCGAAGCACTGATCAAACACTGCAAGGCGGTACTCCTCCGTGGTATTAATTCCGCCTACATTTTGATAGAGAAGCAGCAGTTGTTCATGTGGCTTTTGAGGCGGATGTGAGGAACTGCAAGCGACGAACGAATCAATACGGGTATGATGCGAAACATTGGGGTACTTGCCTACGCGAGGATTTTGGAAGACCTCCTCATCAGCACCATACGCGGGACCAGGACGGCTGCAGATCGTTGACGGGAAGGGTGGCCTAGAGGATTCCATAGAGCTTGTGGCAGGTCTGCGTTCCGGTGACTCGATGCAAAACGCTCTGTTCGATTCGTCTGGAGACTGTTGACTGGAAGTCGAAGATGTTTCAGGACACGAAAAGTTCTAGAAAGGAGTGTACTTTCCCGAATTTGGTCATATGAAGGTTTTGGCAGTATAATCAAGTCACAGACAAAGTGATGCAAAACAGATTTCCTAAAATGATCAAAAAAGCATTATTAGCCTTTGGTGTTGAAAAATCACTAAGTAGAATTTCTTAAACTAAAAAGAAATGTAGAATGAATTTCATTTATTTGATACTTCTTCAAAATTTCTGCTATAATATTTGGTAAAATAGTTTCCACGCTATCAGCCAAGCCGTTCCTGGGTGGACATTTGGCAAAATAACAGCGAATTCAATTTCGTGTTGTTCTTCAATCGCCTCTGCTTACTTTTCAACTTCTATACGATTTCATACTTGTCGCTCGCTTGCTATAACTTTCAATTCTGTGCTTCATCGTGCTTTGTAAAATGATTCCTTCCACTTAGGGTCTGTTCACAAATTACGTAACGCAAAAATCCGAGTTTTTGACCCCCTCCCTCCCCCTCGTAACAAAAAGTAACATTTTTGATACCCCCTCCCTCCCCCGTATAACGCGTAACTGTGAAAATTTTAAAAACAATTTTTTTTTCTCTGAAGCATGTGGGTTTTGGTATTTTTTTGTGGTTCAATTTTTTTTACCACTCTTAGAACAGGAACGACAGATGATCAAAAACCAAGAATGCAGCTAAAAGAAACAAAAATAGAATTTGTGACCATGACCAATCAAATAGTTTAGCGGGGCTGATCTGTCGAGAAACACAATATTTGCGTGATGTTTTTACAATGTGCTTGATTTCGGTGATGACGAATGCGATGACGATCAAATATAATTTTCAAATTGAACTGTTTACTGTCACAAATGCCTTGACATTTAGCTACAATTTTTCGAACAAAACTCGTTGTCTTTACTATTAAAAAAAACATCAGAATAGTCTGCAATGAGACAAAAAGTATAAAACTACAAAGACTAACTTGGGACAATTATGGGTAGTATGCTAGTGAAAAGGAAAGGTTGATGCGTGTTCACCGTCTTGATCAAGGCATGTCAGCAATTACTTCAAAGCATTAAAAATAAATATTCATTCGCGTTATGCGTGACATTTGGTAGTACCCACCCCTCCCCCACCTTTTGGTGTAACAAAATATAACGCAAGTTGGATCTCCCCCTCCCCCCAAAAGCGTTACGTAATTTGTGAACAGACCCTTAGACTTTAGGTAGTTCACTCCCACCGAAAAAAGCCAATTTGTATATATGAAGGTTTGTTAAATCCATAACTCGCTTTTATTATGTAGTAATGGCAGAATTTCAAATTTTGTGCCCCCTCCCTTCTCACTGCGTAACGCTTCTTGTATGAAAGATGATTTTTTTTCTTGAATTAGGCGCAGCTTTAAGACATGCCCCTCCCCCTCAAATTGTAGATTGTGTTCGTCCTCAAATTCAATTAAAGTGGCATTGTTGAAGTGCACTGAACTTCCTATTATTATTGAGTAACTCAGATGCAATTTAAAAATCAGAAGGGTTATATACAAGATACGACCGCCCGACGTAAACTACGTAAAACAGATCATCAGATAATTATTTTGGTTAGAGCCTAGAGTGATTGAAATTTTGACTTTTGCGCTCCCTTATGCTTGAACGATAACATTTGCTGTTTTGGTGAACCTCCTAAATTTTCAACTGAATTGGTTATAATATAACTGAGTACGAGCAGTTTGAAGTTTGTATGAAAATTACTATACAAATCGCCCCCTATGTGAGAGATCGTTTCGTGAGGCGGATCATTAACTATTTAGGGGGAGATCTCCCAACGCCGGACACCTCCCAATACCGGACACTACTTGCAGAGGTCCCTCCTTCATCTTATTAAGTACAAAAGGAAGCTATTAAAAAGGCTTCTAACGGCAAGGAATATCAGATCTTCATGTGATAAACTTTGTACAAAATTTGAAGTTGAATAAAAATTCAGGTGTTTTGTTACACTGACTTCAATTCAATTGTTTCTTTTTGCTGAGAAAGCCACAGAAATTAGCAGAAATAAAAAGTGTAGAGGACATTGAAAAAGGTGGGAATTTGGATTAGGATGTAAAAAATTTAGCTGAAGAGTCAAATAAGCTCCACTAACAATTTTTAATATTTACAACTTAACAACAACTTTACTCATGTAACAGGAACTTAGTCACATTTGAACATGATGCAATAGTGTCCGGTACTAGAAGACATTTTTCTGAGTCGTAAAATTTTTCACCAAAATTCAGCGTTGAAAAACGTGTTCAAATGATCAAATATAGTTTGTATGAATCATCAATGGTCAATAGTCATATTTTGTGTTTCTTTCTTCTATCTATTCTTCCTTTGAAGCAATATAACTCACGAAGAGGATGACCGATTTGCATGATTTCCTCACTAATCGATTCATATTGGGATCAGCTGTGTTTCTTTTATATGCAAAAAGTTAGTAAATTTTAAAGGAAATTTGGGAAAATTGTCAAAATACAATATTAGGGCGAGTTTGGAGAAAACCTAATGCGATCGCTCGAAAAATGATCTAGAGGGCGGCGTCGCAATCAACGCAGAAAATGACATTTCGAACGTTAAAAGTAAAAACTCGAGCGACGCAGGGTACGTTCTGCTAGTCTATATAATAAAAATGAAATGGTCTGTGTTCGTATCCGCATAACTCAAAAACGGCTAGATGGATTTTCTTCATTTCTTCAGCAAATAAGTTCCTAATCCTTTCCGACGGGTTTATATGATATTTTCTTATGCTAAAATCACGGGTAAAGTTGACTAAACCATGAAAAACTAAAATAAAGAATCGTATGGGCATGCGTAGTTCACAACGCGCATTTTCGCCTACTATGCAGGACAACGTCTGCTGGGTCGACTAGTATGGTATAAATGGAAACATAATCCGGATAGTTAAAGTTTTTTTTTTTTGTTAAATGGCTTATGTGTCCGGCACTGGAGGATCTCCCCCTAAATATAATCAACCCGAAGACTTCGTAGAATATTTCTAAATCTGTAAGACGATTGTTGTTGCGAACCGATCGGATTTTCATTATCAAAGAACAAAGAAAATCGGAAAATGCTCATTATTGATATGTTATTCTTTTACGTGCTCAATTTTCACGATTTTTCATTTTTCAGACGATTTTATATTTTCTTAATAATTTTTCTTGCAAGCAGCGAACTGTTTGGCAATAAAGACGATTTATTCACTTGCTAAGTTTCCTATGTTGCCAATGTTATTATTATTATTTATTCAGACTAAGGCCGAAGTGGCCTGTGCGGTATATAAGAGTCTTCTCCATTCGGCTCGGTCCATGGCTACACGTCGCCAACCACGCAGTCTACGGAGGGTCCGCAAGTCATCTTCCACCTGATCGATCCACCTTGCCCGCTGCGCACCTCGCCTTCTTGTGCCCGTCGGATCGTTGTCGAGAACCATTTTCACCGGGTTACTGTCCGACATTCTGGCTACGTGCCCGGCCCATCGCAGTCGTCCGATTTTCGCGGTGTGAACGATGGATGGTTCTCCCAACAGCTGATGCAATTCGTGGTTCATTCGCCTCCTCCACGTACCGTCCGCCATCTGCACCCCACCATAGATGGTACGCAGCACTTTCCTTTCGAAAACTCCAAGTGCGCGTTGGTCCTCCACGAGCATCGTCCAGGTCTCGTGTCCGTAGAGGACTACCGGTCTAATTAGCGTTTTGTAGATTGTCAGTTTGGTACGGCGGCGAACTCTATTCGATCGGAGCGTCTTGCGGAGTCCAAAGTACGTACGATTTCCAGCCACTATGCGTCTCCGAATTTCTCTGCTGGTGTCATTTTCGGCAGTCACCAGTGAGCCCAAGTACACAAATTCTTCTACCACCTCGATTTCGTCACCACCAATGCAAACTCGCGGTGGGTGGCTCACATTGTCTTCTCTTGAACCTCTGCCTATCATGTACTTCGTCTTCGACGTGTTGATGACTAGTCCGATCCGCTTAGCTTCCCTCTTCAGTCTGATGTAGGCTTCCTCCATCTTCTCAAAGTTTCGTGCCATAATATCTATGTCGTCGGCGAAACCAAATAGCTGGACGGACTTATTGAAAATTGTACCACTCGTGTAAATCCCTGCTCTTCGTATTACCCCTTCCAAAGCGATGTTGAATAGCAAACACGAAAGACCATCACCTTGCCGTAACCCTCTGCGGGTTTCGAAGGGACTCGAGAATGCCCCTGAAACTCGAACTACGCACATCACCCGATCCATCGTCGCTTTGATCAACCGTGTCAGTTTATCCGGAAAACCGTGTTCGTGCATTAGCTGCCATAGCTGGTCCCGATCGATTGTATCATATGCGGCTTTGAAGTCGATGAATAGATGATGTGTGGGCACGTTGTATTCGCGGCATTTCTGCAGTACTTGGCGAATGGCGAACACTTGGTGCGTGGTGGAGCGTTCGCCCATAAAACCCGCCTGGCAGTTGGTGCTAGTCGATGGCATAAAATTTGGGAGAGTACCTTGTAGGCGGCTTTCAGCAATGTGATTTCACGGTAGTTGCTACAATCCAGCTTATCGCTCTTTTTGTAGATGGGACACACGACACCTTCCATCCACTCCTGCGGCAAAACTTCCTCCTCCCAAATCTTGGTAATGACCCAGTGCAGCGCTCTAGCCAGTGCCTCACCACCGTGTTTAAATAGCTCTCCTGGTAGTTGGTCAACCCCAGGGGCTTTGTTGTTCTTCAGCCGGCCGATCTCCTCCTGGATTTCCTGGAGATCCGGAGCCGGTAGAATTATGTCCTGCGCGCGTTCTCCCAGGTCCATCACCATACCGCCATCTTCGTCTGCCACATCGCCATTCAGGTGTTCTTCGTAGTGCTGCCGCCACCTTTGGATCACCTCACGCTCGTTCGTAAGAAGGTTCCCGTTTATGTCCTTACACATATCAGGCTGTGGCACGTGGCCCTTACGTGAACGGTTCAACTTCTCATAGAACTTTCGTGTATTATTAGCGCGGTACAGTTGCTCCGTTTCTTCACGGTCTCGATCTTCCTGCTGGCGCTTTTCCTCCGGAAAATCGAGTTTTGTCTGTTCCGCGCCCGTTTATATCGTACCTCGTTCGCCCTCGTGCGGTGTTGCAGCAATCTCGCCCATGCTGCATTCTTCTCTTCCACTAACTGCTCACATTCGCCGTCATACCAGTCGTTTCTCTGATCCGGGGGCACCGTGCCTAGTGCAGCGGTTGCGGTGCTACCAATGGTGGATCGAATATCTCTCCAGCCATCTTCAAGAGACGCTGCGCCTAGCTGCTCTTCTGTTGGGAGTGCCACTTCCCGCTGCTGCGCGTATTCTTGGGCTAGTCTACCGTCTTGTAGCCGCCCAATGTTCAGCCGCGGCGACCGGCTTCGACGCGTGTTGCCAATGTACTCATATATTTTTAGATATTAAGGACATAGTTGGAGGAGTACCACGATGGCAGTCAATATGGCACCGAACCTCCCACGGGTCAACCCAACACCTCCCGCACTCCTCTCTTACCAACATTCGAATGCATCGAACAGCATCGAACAAAAGTTTAATATTCAAATTACTAACCTGTTCACAGCATATTTATTCACTTCCCGTGATAATGAACATGTTTATCCAAAGAGTCTTATGTATTTCAGCTTGAATAATATCATAAATCAGCAGTTTCGTGCCGATTTATTAGCCGTTCGCGATTTGGTGGGTTCATCACTGCACTTCACTTCTTCTCAAAGGGCACTGAAAAAATCAAGTTTTTACTCACTTATCCGTACATGAGCAGCCCGAAATGTTGATGGAATGCAAATTAAACATCACTTTTCGAAATCAGTCACTTGTTTAAACAGAAAACTTAATATAAACTGCTATTTTTGCCCGAAAAAAACGATTAAAAACTGATCGCGGAGCGAATGTAAACAACGGCACCGGCAGCAGCAAACTAATAACTAGGGTGGTTCAAAAAATAATTTTGCTCCGCCACGCTCAGTCGATTATGATTTATAATTTGGTTGTCATCCGATGGTTTTGGCTGGGCACAGGTCGTTTCAGGTTTGTATGACAGTTGATATGGCGAGGTTTAATTTTACATTATTCTGATTGTGGCGCTTCGTCATTGGGCGCTGGCGAGGGGGGAGACCATGTGAATGGATGAAGTATTCAAGAGCTTTGACTCTTTAGACGATGCATATTGAATGGTCGTTCCAATAGTTAGAAGTCGATTTCAATCGAGGTTGCGTGTCTTTAGCATGATAATTAGGCTTTGCAGAAGGCATCAGTGTGGCATCAGAAACGTGTGCTTCAACAAAATAGCCAAAAATTTGTCTGTGATATCTATTGCACCAGAGGCAAAAAGGCAAAAAGTATGACATGGGGGTGAGCGGGGTATAAAATGCTATTTTTTGCGTTACGTATTCAATGGATCTTTCCTGCGGTGCGATTTTCGTTCAGTGAAGTCTTTAGAATGTTGCTTTCAGCTATGTGGGTTCTCTTTTCGCCAGCGTTCGGAGGGGAGGCACTGTAGCCAGTGTAATGAAAGGTTTTGTTTCCTATACTAGTTTTCATACAAACTTGAACCGGCTTGTGCTCAACCAGTTTTTGTTCAATTCGATTTTTGGAGGACACTCGGAGCATGGGACGGAATCGAGTGAGCGTGTTGGAGCTGGGTCGTTTTTTGAACCACCCTACTAATATTTTATGTTTTTTATAAACACGATACCAATACTACTACAGTATATGACAGTTTTTATTGTACCAATACTTTCAAAGCTTTGTTTTGGTACTCAACCCACCTTCACCTTAATGACCAACGTTGCAAAACGGTTTTCCGAAAAATTACTGTTCTCATAGTAGTTCTCTCCCGCGCGTGCGTGCTTAGTCAAATTACAACAATTGGGATGTTGGATATATGGGGTCGGGAGGTAGCGAGGATTGTTTTGGTAAACTTTTTTCCGCGTATAATGTGTAGTTTTTCCGTAAATCATGTTCGATCGCAGACCAATCCATTTATGTTTCGAACAAAATTGGCGTAACTCACTATATATGAAAATTGTTGGATAAGACAATTCTAGACCAACATTTGAAAAGGGCGTAACAGCCAAAATTAACAAAAAATTGATTAATTAAATTAATTTAAAAATTAATTTAGAAAAATATTTAAAATTTTCATTTAAAAACCCCAAATATTATTATTCCACAGTGGTGATGATGCCTTTCTCCCATTGTTATTCGACTTAGAGTGATTAATGCATTTAATAGTTAATTGCCTATTAAATGGCGATTAATGCTTTTGAAGTGTTATTTTAAAGGGGTGCTGCCGTAGTAGTAGGATACACGCCTGGGAGCTGCGGATAGATTCAAAACGAGTGCCAAAAAATCTCCAAAGTAAGCTGTCAAAAAGTATCCATCGCATCGAGAGAGGTTTTGTGGATTTTGAGCGCAGCCGAGAGAGTACACGTATAAATCAACTCATACTAAATATAGCTCATTTTGAACAATTTTTAATTTTCTGGCGTCATTTTAAATATATCGACGAATTCAAAATAAGTGGAGGGTATGAATTAATTTAACATTCGACACGTTAATTTATGTGATGCAGTAAATTGACGAAAGCTTTGTAATTAATTTTATAAAGATTAACACAATTATAATTCAATGTGAAAAAATCGTAACGTGTACATTGAACACCGAGAGGAAATTGGCGAGTTTCAAGCAAAATATCTTGAAAATTGGATTCGATCGAGTCCGCAGCTCCCAGATACACGCTAACTTTCACCTACTCAGTGACTGAGTAAAATTGCATTGCTCTCTCTTTCTATCCCACAGAAATTTTACTCAATTCCCGTCAAAACAGTTAGAGTGTAACCTTGTTTAAAGTTGATAATCAATTTTAATATTCACCTCTTGCCAACATGAACTATAGATAGTAGAATCTATAGATAGTAGAATCTATAGATGAGCGAAAGCATGGCTGAGTCGATTTTTTTGCCCGTGCACACGCGCATATGACGTCACAGCCCTTAACGTTTCCATTGAAATCGTGACGTCATGCTCGTTTGGAGACACGTTTGACAGTTCGTTTGGAGACAGAGGATTTATCTTCGCTCATCTATATATTCCACTATCTATAACATGAACATGTCCAGCAACTGTAGCACTTTTTCATAAACACAACTTTTTTGCTCCGACCGCGGTCATTGCTCTGTTTCTATTTTGTACTTTTTGTGCGAATCACCGCACAAAAGTAGAGCGCAAGAACCAACCGCAGACGGCAGCCGTAACGAAACTGTGAAATTTTGGTTGGTAAAGATTTGGAATTTTTAATGTTTTTACGTTGATCATTAATAGTTCCAATAGGCTTAAAAAAATGCTGGAGAGTTGCCGATTTGATTGATAATAAAATCTCGAAAATCCATTGAAAGATAAAGGAGCTATTAGCGTTTGAAATCTATCCTAATTTCGTGACGGTCTCGAATTTGGAAATTTCCGTTTTACACTCTGTATCCGAGCCTTCTCCTTAGACGTAATTTACATCAAAAAAAGAAGTTTATCAAAAACCCAAATTGATCCCCCTAGTGGCAATGTTGTCTTTCTCGTGCATTATAAGAAAATGTATGTTGGAGTTCAGTGCGTGATTTCTCTTGTTTCGGACAGCAGAACAATCGCGCAATCGGCCGAAATATTGTGTTTTGCATTCCGCGGCGGTAATAAGAGTAGCCTTCGAACAAGTAAGTGCAGTGCGTGTTTTAGTCGTCGGGAAAGAAATAAAATATCTATCTGGTGTTCGGTGGCTCATGCGCATGTCGCGCGTGGTCGAATAAAAAGCGCACTCTTCAATAGTTCGCTGTAGCCATCGAGCAAGTGAGTACAGAGTGTTGCGCTTCTGTGCGGGCGTCCAAAACGAGAATCTCCTCTTTTCATATGCCACCGTGCGTGAATGTTTTAATTTTTAACTCGTATTAGTGTTATTTTCCATCACATAGATCGTATCGCTTACCAAAGTGAATCCAGATAAAATATCCTTTGTAACTAATACAATACCCTATCCCAAGACAATCGTGGAGATGCAGAGGTATACTCGGTCTGTAGTAGCAACGAGAGTCGGACTAACAATCCTTCCCTTTCTATATGACCGTAAGGACGTGGCTGGCGCCTTTATTGACCTTAAATATTTGAGCTCTCGAAACGTGTACATTGAGAATGGGTGGCTAATCCCAAGCCCTATCATTGTGTTCTCTGTACAATTTCGCAAGTTCAGTCAATCACGGAGTAGCAACTACGAATTGTGTGGTCATAATGTTCATGCCCATTATAAGAAAATGTATTTTGGTCATAACTTTGGAGCCCATAGTTCGATCCAGCCCATTTTAATTTGGGCACAACATTCTCTGACGAATGAAACTTGTTGCAAGTAAATCGGTTTAGTGTAAGTGCCTAAAAAACAGTTGAGATAATTTTTGCTCGCACACATACAGACATTCACACAGACATCACCTCAATTCGTCGAACTGAGTCGATCGGCATACCATACTATGGGTGTTCGGGCTTTCTTTTAAAGCTTCTACGTCATGAAATTGTGAATTTGGGCAGCATATTATTCATGGTCCTTAAAGCTTAAGAGTTCCTGCCTCGGGCTGATCTCAATAATAAAAAAATAAAAATAAAAAAAATAAAAAAAAGCTTAAGAGTTCAACAGTGTTCATCATTCACATGATGTTTGAATGCGGGGTACTGCGGGGTACAAAACTGTTTTGTTCCTTAAATATTTCGTAGAGCTTTTACAAAACTCTGAACTAAATTCTAGACAGAACTATTATTGAGCTTTGTAATGGTATATAAATATGTTACATTTGAGACGAAAATATGTCAAAACTGCCCGTTTTCTCAAAAAACGTTAAAATGTCATTTCTTAAAAAAATCCAAACCTTCCTGATTATAAAAATATACACACTTAATATTTTTTACCGGGATCTCAGCAAAATGATCAACTTTTACCGAGATTCGCACAGCCGTGCCCCAGCAAACATGTTTTTTGCCGAAATTTCTGTCAAAGTTGCTGAAAATCAGCAAAAAATTGCCGAAAATCAGCTAACAAACATCATTTTTGCCGGAATATCAGTGTTTCATTTTGCTGGCGCACGGCTGTGCGGATTTTTGCCGAGCTGCAGAAATAAAAACTAAGTGTATAGGTTATAAGCTGTGTATTCATCATATTTTACACGCCCAAATCGAAAATTGGCCTTTTGGTAGTTTTGCCACCCCTTCAGGTATATGGGGCTGTCCTATTGTGGCATTGGTAGGATGCGATTTAGCTTAGAAAGATTTACGTTATTTATTAATATTGGGTACTTGGGTTATTAATATTGGGTAGTCGACTATGACTGATAGTTTGCATCACAGTTCGATCTTTTCCCACAATACACATCATGTTGCATGTAACTTTTCAGCTGGGAAAATCCTTTCTCATCTTGCCACATACAGCATTATTCTACAGGTAAATCCGGACCGAACAAATGTTACGATTCATCTCTTCGATTCCCACTTGGGACAGGTCGAATTTCGTTCCACAGAAATGATTGTGGACCTCTCTCACATCTGAATTCCAAACGATGATGGTTTGCAGATTGCACCGGACTTTGGTAAGACAACTTTTCCCACCAATATCATCCTTTTCTGGTGAGGTACTCCGTACCTTTGGGTGTTCGGTTATCGAAAACCTTTGAAAATGCTGTGCTTCCCAACCATTCTGCCCTCAAAGGGTCCCTCCATTATGTTTCCCAGGTTTTTGTTTCGTTCCGGGAGTTGCGAGGATAGCACTCATTCAAATTGCAACATTCGAGAGGAGATTATTAATGATCTTTTTTTTTCTCGCTCTCCAGTTTCGGAAAAGGGAAATCCTTTGTGCACTCGGTTCGGATCGGAGCGAAAAAAGGGTCGCCGGCGATGGACAAAGCCCGAAATTTGCTGACTCGGACGCAATATTGCGCGCTTCGCTCCGGTCCGGTGCGGAAAAGGATGGCGTCAGATGCGGCAGCGCCAGAATCTTCTGCTGATGAATTTTCCAGAGAAAAAAAAGAGGATTCCAGTTTTTAATTAGATTTTGGTCAGCGGGAGACCCGATCTTTTGTATTACTCTTTCGAGATGAGGTGCGCTACGGTCCACTTGCTGGAATTCAGTTGGGCTTCCGAATTGCGAACGCCGCAGAAAGGTTATAGCGCCCTTTCTCACATTAATTACAATTTCAAATTTTAAAACCTGACGGTTGTAAGGTTAGGACGATTAATAACCTCCGACGAGGTTCCCAAATTATACATTGAGAACACGTAATGCGGAGCCTTAGCCAGTCATTCAAACCCGAATCAGAACAGCTTGGGAACCGATGCCCCAGAAGCTTTGACCGATGGCGCGAGGGAGCAAATCGCGCAGCGCCTGCTCGGTGGACCAGAACGAATGTGCCGAAATTTCGATTTTTATTCTCAATTGTTCTCAACAACCAAAATCCAAGTAGGCGTTGCAAACAACTTCCTGGTGTTTGGGAGAAACTTTCGAACAAAAACAGAAAACTTTTTCCTCTTCTGCTTCGCGAGTTCAAACGAAACGGAAAGTGAACCTGAATTTTAGGAAAACTCTCGATTACGGCTGATGACGGCGACGTTCGACGAGGTTCGAACCATTGTACGAGAGGGTGGGGGATTGATTGGTGAAAGGGCAAAAAATTAAACAAAAGTGAAACCAGAACTTTTACTCTCACTCCCATCGTCGTCGAATTTCTTGAGGTTTGCATTCAAATGGAAAGGAAATCGTTGGCGTTTCGTCATCCTACAGCCTCACATTTGCACCACACGGTCGAGTTTCCGAGGCCAGGACAGCCCGGAAAGAGGGCGGGTGGATATTTGAACTTTTACGGGTTTTGATCCCGGCAATGGACGGAAAGTTTCTCGGCTCGGTATGTTTGCGCTGCATGCGACGACGCGGAGCAAAAGGCTAGGATGGCGCGCAAATATCGATCAAAAGGAAGGCAATCCATCGTGGTTGCGAGTTCGGCGGCGATGGTTGGGAACAGCGAGTGAACGGAGAAAAGTTTTACCGGACTTGATGGATCGAATTACTTCTTTTTTTCTGTTCCCAAGAATGTAAACCCATCGCAGCGAATTTAGGTAGATATTTACTTTTTCCGAGACTGTAATTGAGAGTTTCACGTCTATGCATTATTGTCAAAGTTGAGGAAGATGCGGTTTAATTTTGCGTGTTTGGTTTCAGTGGATTTTTATGAATGAATTGTTTCTCGGTAAAATATGATCCTTGATTTTGTTAACCGACGTTTTGGTTGAGATCTATCTCACATTTTATTATCCCTTAATTGTTCTAATCGTAAAGGTTACTAACATACCGATGTCCTGTTACTAATATTGAACTTTTTTTTATTTTTTACAATCGTACTAAATTTATCCAAAGCTAATGTAATTATGAATAAAGAAGATATTCTCTATTTTGCAGTATCTTCTATCATTTCATGGATTTAATTTGTTTCAGAAGCGTGTCTCGATATAATTGACTGAAGAAGGATGCCTGCATCGATTATTTCAAGGGTTTTACCAATTCACGAGATACAATACCAACTGACCATCAGTCCGACAACCGCTTCTGTAGGGAACGACGCCATATGACGTTTTTTTTTCCTTTCATTTTTTATTTACAACCGAAGCTAGCCACGCTTCCTTTTGGGGGTCACCATGACAACGCCAAATCGGACCACGAAGAGGATGCAATAATCGTCGCAATCTGCTAAACTCGTTCAAAACGTTCTTCGAAGATGATGGAATAACAACGAAAACCCGAAACAAAGCACTTTGCTTGCAGTCCAAAGTGTTTATCTAGGAAACCACTTGCTCAGAGGAGTGACGTGTCGAAGAACAACAGAAAAGTGTAGAATTTCTTTTATGGGTTTGGCTGAGCATTCGTCCTTGTTAGGAACTGCTGCATGCAGAAACGATTCCTGTATGCGGAACAATAACATAAACACACTTGACAGAGTCATTCAATGCCGGTCGAATGGTGATGCGGTCGTCGTCGACGGTAGGCTGAGCTTAAGGAGTTGCGCATCCGCATCCTTTTTCTCAGGGCACATGCTTCTTTTTTCGGGATCGCGTTCGGACTAAGTTCCCACCAATATGGCATGGCAGTTAGGAAAGTGTCGGATCGCTGACTGCGGCTACCTGACTGCGGAAAACGAGTAGTTTATGGGAAAACAATTATCCGTTTGGGATTATTATGTTTCCTAAATGATGAGTCCATCTGGGATATAGTGCAGTGGTGATGCAAAAATATGTGGGTGGATTAAACCCGATTAGGCTGCATCATTGCGTGTTGTCGAAAGTTCCGCGTTGAGCTTTAGAAATCAAATATCTTCCAGTGTGTCACCATCAAATCCTGTTCCTAAATCAGGTACAGCCAATTTTCCTTCGTCGAGCTCATCGAAAATATTGTGGAAAATTTTGAATTGATAAACGTTGACTCTTTACTGCCTCAATCTAAACCTCTACTCAACTGATTGCTAAAGTAAATAGGGACGCAAGTTGCGTCACTTAACTGATTAGCAACTGTCGAATGCAGTCAATTGACATCCGTTTTTGGGGTGTTTTATTTTCACAAAAATTATCACCGCGCCATTTGCGCCGATTGCCATTTGCGTTTCTAATGCTCAAAACATTTGAATCAGCAATTGCGGATGATTACGCACGAATCGGTTACCATCCCAACCATTTGTTATCTATGGTAGTACCACAGACAAACAGACGTAACTCTGTCTTTTTGTGTCTTTCACTCGTAAGTAAAAGTTAGTTTGAAAAATATCGTCATTGAAACACTAACGCCATCTGTTGAACAATCTACTCGAATGGATTTGCGTTTAACGCTCCACTTCTGATAGCAACGCCTTTAAGCGCGTTCACTTCAAGCGATGTGATGCTTTATCGTGGATTATCAGGTGCTATGGTGACACTATGTGTATGTTTATTATATCAGAATTATTATTCATTAAAAACGATTTGATCACAGGAAAAATGATACTTCAATGCAGTTTATCTATTTTTCATGCTGATTATACACGGTAAAAAATATACACGTCCATGCGAAGTGTTCTGCATTTGAATATGCACTACTTTGGAATCAAATCAATATCAATAGCTGAGCTCATCGCATTCAAAGACCACCACTTCCATTTGACATGCACAATGTATTGAATATAAAACAACAAAATTAAAAAATAGAATTACCTCAGCTCAGATTTGAATAACATACCTTTGCTTGAAAGTCCTTCGTCTTACCATGACTCCATCTCACACTTCGAAATACCGCTTGAAAAAAGCAGAACAGATGAAAGAACTGTCATCTATTTTTAGAACAACACCAATATCGCTCCACTCTTAAATCAATAGCTTTGAACCTGTGAATTCAATAGCATAGCACTTTCAATTCTAGTGGAGACATTATTGGTGCTGATCAAAGTGTTAATCATTTCAACATCCAGTGAGTAGCACTTTGATCAACAGTGTTGATGTTATGTAATTGTCTGCATTAAACACACTTGTGAAAGGTGTGACACCACTTCAAAATCAAAGGAATATCAGTTCCAATAATAGTGATTTTAAAGTTGATTATTCAATAGATGGAACAGTTAAATTGAGCGTGTTGTTTTTACCGTGTATATATTCATATAGGAGAAATGACGGCTTTGGCAGGTTTTGTTCTATTATTGGCAGGGGGGTTTTTTATGACTGACTAGGCTCAAATTTGGCCTAAACATTCTTTGCATATCAAAGAATATGTGGCCAAATTTCATAAAATTCGGTCGACAAAACCATACGACGCGATTCTATCGCTTGGCGACTGCGATTCTGTCGTCGCTGGTATGGAAGGATAAATGGAACATTGCCTGCAGCGACCCAGCGATAGAATCGCGGCGACTAGTTGTCGCCGTCGCGGCGATGAAATCGCTTAGGTCTGGGAGAGCCTTAAAGCGTAAAGCGTCACAGCACACTCAAATAAATCTTTGAGGAAATTTCATCCGATTAGTCATTTAAGATGTACCATTTGTTTACCACATTCGCTTTATAGGGACTTTTATACACATTATGTGTAGACCATTTAGGAAACACAACGATCAGTTCATATTGCTATTATGTGTTATTTTATAATGATTGATATATGTTTTGCACATATCTCCGATAAATCCTGCCATTTCAAAGTTATATGCGCGCATCTTGTATCGACTTATTCAAATTGTCATAAATTTGAAACAGAAAGTGTAAGCGGTAAATCCACCACAAAATATATGTTTTTTTCCCATTTGGTAGAAATACTCTGTTTTTGATAATATAAATAGTAAGTATATTTTCTATGCAATTGAAATCAAGCATCACCCATTTTTTATTCAATTAAAACCATCCACCACTCGGCCATCAGCCAATCGTTCAGCCACATTCTTCGAAATCCTGAAAGGAAATCCCAAAGGAATTTCCAGAACAATTATCGATGGAATTCTTAGGCGAGTTTTCCAAGGAATTTCTGGATGAATTATTTAAACAATTAGTGGAGGAATTCCCAAAGCCATTCCTGGCGAAATTCTCTGATATTTGATATTTTTTGGAAGAATTCCCATAACAATTCCTGGAGGAATTGGCAAACAAATGAAGGAAATCCCCAAAAGTATTCCCAAAGGCGTTCCTGAAGAAATTCCCTTGAGACTTCCTGTAGGAATTTCTAGAGGAATTCCCGAATGGATTCTAACAAGAGTTTCCTAAGAAATTCCTGAAGGACGTATCCAAGGAATTCCTGGAGCGATTCCCGAAGCCTGATACCTGAAGGAATTCGCGAAGCATGTTATTATTATTTATTTATTCAGACTAAGGCCAAAGTGGCCTGTGCGGTATATAAGAGTTTTCTCCATTCGGCTCGGTCCATGGCTACACGTCGCCAACCACGCAGTCTACGGAGGGTCCGCAAGTCATCTTCCACCTGATCGATCCACCTTGCTTGCTGCGCACATCGCCTTCTTGTGCCCGTCGGATCGTTGTCGAATACCATTTTCACCGGGTTACTGTCCGACATTCTGGCTACGTGCCCGGCCCATCGCAGTCATCCGATTTTCGCGGTGTGAACGATGGATGGTTCTCCCAGCAGCTTCTCATTCGCCTCCTCCACGTACCGTCCGCCATCTTCACCCCACCATAGATGGTTCGCAACACTTTCCTTTCAAAAACTCCAAGTGCGCGTTGGTCCTCCACGAGCATCGTCCAGGTCTCGTGTCCGTAGAGAACTACCGGTCTAATAATCGTTTTGTAGATTGTCAGTTTGGTACGGTGGCGAACTCTATTCGATCGGAACGTCTTGCGGAGTCCAAAGTACGTACGATTTCCAGCCACTATGCGTCTCCGAATTTCTCTGCTGGTGTCATTTTCGGCAGTCACCAGTGAGCCCAAGTACATAAATTCTTCTACCACCTCGATTTCGTCACCACCGATGCAAACTCGCGGTGGGTGGCTCACATTGTCTTCTTGAACCTCTTCCTATCATGTACTTCGTCTTCGACGTGTTGATGGCTAGTCCGATCCGCTTAGCTTCCCTCTTCAGTCTGATGTAGGCTTCCTCCATCTTCTCAAAGTTACGTGCCATAATATCTATGTCGTCGGCGAAGCCAAATAGCTGGACGGACTTATTGAAAATTGTACCACTCGTGTTTATCCCTGCTCTTCGTATTACCCCTTCCAAAGCGATGCTGAATAGCATGTCTTGGAGGAATTTCAGAAATTCCTGATATTGGACCCATTTCCAAAGCAATTCCTTGAGAATTCTCGAATTAATTCCTGAAGTTATCTCCGGTGTAATTCCTGGAGGAAATATTCGATGGAATTCCTGTAGGAAATCCCGAAGTAATTCCCGGAAGATTTTTTGGAGGAAATCTCGGGGGAATTCTCGAAGAAATTCTTGGAGGTCCCAGAGGAATTCTTGAATAAATTTACAGTGGAATTCCCAAAGGGTACCCGAAGGAAGTCGAGAAGGAATTCCCTAAACGATTTTCGGTGGAAGCCACAATAAAAGCTCCGGAGGATTTTCCCGAAGAAATTTTTAAAGATATTCCCGAGACAAATTTCCATAGGAATTCCTAATGTTATTCCCGAAGGAATTTCTTAACCCTTTATAAGGCAGTGGCAACTATATTGCCACCAACAAATTATTTTTTTTCTATTTATTAACAAGAGCTCTACTTATTACTTTCCATGTAGTGGCTTTAGTTGCTTCCTAGTAACACCCAGATGAATTTGAGCCATAAAAAAAGTTAAATGTCAATTTGAGAACAGTTTTTTTACGAGCAGATCGTAAGTTTCGTGTGGAAGAAGGATTTTCAGTTATAATTCGTTAAAAAAACGACAAAGATATATTTTTTCCCGTTGGTATTAATTATTTTGAATCTCCTGTTTTAGATTATTACGTGATTAGCGTGAAAAAAGCTTTGCCTTTCTGTATAGGGTAACGGTACCAATAGTGGATCCACAGAAGAAAATATTTTTTAAAAATTGATAATTATGGGAAATTTACAGCTTTATTATCTTAGTCAATAGATAAACTAATAAATTTGCTAGCAAAAATGAGATAGATGTCATTTGACATCAGCAATTACCAAATATTGCTTGCACCACAATGAGTACACTGTTCCTTTAGTGGCGATAAAAATTAATTTTGGTTCCCATAGTGGTGCTATCCATTGGTTTTTAATGAGATTCGCCACTATTGGTACAGTTGCACCACTATAGGTGCAAGGGAGTCAATTTTGTTAAGGAAAATCATTGTTTTCAATAGTTTTTCAAGCGAAATCTTAAGATAAGTTGCTTTTAACAGGATATTTAAAGCACGGCACATCAACTGAAACCATCGTAAAGTGTATAAATATAATAAATCTCATTGAAACCCCACTACCTCCACTATTGGTGCTACCTCCACGAAGGGTACGGTTACCCTATTTGATTTTTGGATTTTTGACGAAATTTTTCCCAAGGGTCCCCCCTTGGGAACAAAAGCGTAAAAATTTTTTTTTTCTCTTATACTGCGTTTTCCGACTAGGACCCTTTACCAAAAACATATAACGTGCCTTGATTTGACTGGTATTACGTTAAACCCACTTTTTAAAAATCTTTTATTTATTTTTGTTGTTGCCTGTTTTTCCGCTTGCCAGACAGTTGCAACTATAGTGCCACCAATGTTGTCCCGCTTGACGGGCAGTGGCAACTATATTGCCAACCAATTTTTCAATGTTTCTGATCTGTTTAATTTATTACAAACATACATTTGAGTTTAATACCATGTCAACATTGTGTCCTATTGTTGTTTATGTTAATTTATTGTTTAGATTCGTTTGCCTTATAAAGGGTTAAGGAATTTCCGCAATAATTTTTGAAAAAAATTCCGAATGCATTCTTTAACAAATTTCTGGAGGTATTTCTAGGTCTCGTGTTAGCCTAGCGAGGAAAGCTTTGGTCGCAGTAGAACTGAATGGCGACTTAATCGTTCCATTGCGTTAAAGATATGGAATTGCCAATTAGGAGATGGCAAGTTCGATTCTCAGTCCGGCCTGGGTTGTTTTTGGAATGGAAACAATCTCGAGTCCCTGGGCATAGTTTATCCATTGTGCTTGTTACAAGATTATTACATGTTTCCAATTAATAGTCAATAACCTGTTGGCACTCAACTTCCAGCTTTACATTGGTTTTCCTGGAGGATCGATTCCAGAAACAATCCTGGTGGATTCCGGAGGGCATTCCTGGTGGAATTTTCAAATGGTATGCTGGAAAATATATACTCCAAATCAAGCTCCAAATGGAGTTCCAGAGAAAAATGTCTCTTAAGAAAAATTCTCGGAAACTTCTGGCAGTTTTTAGAGAATGTCCTTAAGCAATTCCCTAAAAGCTTCTAGAAATATTTTCGAATCAAATCAAAACTATTGAATATATGAATCATAACTTAGTTCTAGTTTGAATTTTTCATTACAATGAAGTTTAAATAAAGATATTCCGGGAACGGAAAGTACACTGAAAAAAAATCCGTGGTAAAAACTACTATTTTGTAGACTACGCTCTGTTTTTAAAACAACCATGAAATTTCAGTAAATTTTACCGTGGTTTCAGAGAAATTCACAATTGTTTCTGTTCAAGTGACAACATTCCGCATGGGCCACAGTTGATTTCTACTGCGCGCATGGTAAAATCAAACGGGTTTGTTATCTGCTGAAAATCGTCGGTGCGTATTCTTAAAATAACCCTCGGAATGGTAGTTTCGACTGCAATATTTTTTTGCGTGTAGAAAATAAAGAGGAGCACAGTCCCCACATTATGCATTACTGGAATATATATGTGAAACAAATGCAATGTATCCCAAATAAACTGAAATTTTTTTTAATGTTGATCAACACATGTCCGCGGCATAAAAACAGAATTCACAGAAGAAAATCTTAGCTAGCGAATCATTACGAAATGTCACAATTTTGCGTGCGTGAAAAATTCCGACCCAACAAGCGCACGACACACTTCGATCTCCGCCAACGACCAAGTTATAATTATTTGCACTTTGAAGAAAATTCGTTTCGGCTCAACCCTCTTTTGTATAAAATGGTGATCCTGCATAGGACCGAATGTTGAATGGTTCTAAAAAGAACCGATTGGTTTCCTAAAGGCGCCTTTTCAATCATAGGCTGAAACAAAATCAGAATTTTGAAAGAAAATTTCACTCGATTGCTACTGACGCCAACGTAAGCCACTCGATTATTTTCCATCCGCCGACCGACGGCAACATTCCTTCAGTATCGCCATTGAAGTTGCGCGAATGCAACATACGCCATTTTTTTGTAATCAACGCTTTCTACTAATAAAATTGCAGATGCTGAAAAGAACCGATTTTCAGTCCCAAATGCACGTTTTTAATCACTCACATCCGGTAAACGTCAGTCCGAGCCTTGAGTAAATATTTCACTTAACTGCTGCTGCTGTTCGGTAGTATGATTTTCCGCTAAGACGCCATAATTTAGAATACATTTTCAGCACGGCACCGCAACCGACGCCATTTTTACATTCAACCATTTCTTGTCATATGATTTACGTCCACTCGATGATTCACTTTCTGGTTAGTGCTGCTACCGGCGACGATCAATCGATAACTCTTTTTCGTTGGGACTGCTGCTACCGCCGTCATCTTGCGACAGCTCCTGTGTGGCCCTCATGTCCGCTCTTCATGAAGTTTTGATTATATTGGGGATTAGAGCCCATCCCGTAAGTTGCCCGATTATGATGTCTGTACTTGCGATGGTCGTACGGGATTGGCTGATTTACCGATTTTCAGCAGTGCTGGGTTAAATTCAATTTTTCAGTAGTTTACGCCTTCAATAAATTTTTTTTAATTGGATCATGAATTGTATCATAAATTAATTTTTTTTTCTACACATTACAGAAAGGCTGCAAAATTCGGATGTGGGCAAATCATTCGATATCGCTGTAGTTGCATTCGAGGGGCCAAAGTTATAGACCAAAGACAAAGGGTGCTCTCAACCAAACCTCTTCCTTTACCAAATATGATGGACAGAATTCATAAAACTTCTAAGGTATTGAAAAGGAAGGGTACCATCATTTATGATTCGTACTTATCACCCAATAAATTTATCGCTATTTAAGAACATAGTACCACGATGACAGCCAGTATGGCACCCGTCCGCTAACGTGTCTCCACCACCCCTCCTCCACAAAAAGTCCAATATTCAAGTTACAGGCCGGACTCGATTATCCGGAGGCTCGATTAACCGGAGAAAATGGCTCGATTATCCAGAGTAATGTTTTTACCCATCTTATAAAAATAGAAATATTATCTTTGTGTATCCATAACGTATCCAATATGTGCAAGACATGATAGTGACTTTCTCGCTTTCCTAAGGAAGCATCTATATATTACGTAACGCTGAGAGGGGGAGTTCCAGTTTCACAGTAGCCGGGCAACCAGTGGAGAATGTTGAAAGCTTCCAATATCTTGGTAGCCAAATGGCGTCAGACGGCGGTGCCAAGATCGACATAGGCGCACGGATCAAGAAAGCAAGGGCTGCCTTTGCGAGTTTGAGAAATATCTGGAAAAACAGGCAGATAAGTGAACGCACCAAAATACGAATTTTCAACTCTGACGTGAAATCTGTGCTGTTATACGCTAGCGAAACATGGTGTGTATCAGTGGAGAATACTCAAGGATTGCAGGTGTTCATCAACAATTGCCTGCGGTATATAATTTGGGCCTGGTGACCTTACCACTGAATCTCAATCAACGAGATCTATCGTCGTTGTCACCAGAGGCCGATAGCAACAGAAATTCGGTATAAGAAGTGAGGCTGGGTCAACCACACTCTACGTAGGGGCAGAAACGAAATCTGTAAACAAGCATTAGACTGGAACCCAGCGGGACATCGCAGCAGAGGCAGACCCAGAGGCTCATGGCGACGAAGCCTCAATAAAGAAATAAAAGAAGTCGACCGAAATCTAACCTGGCAACAGGTTAAAGCGATAGCCGGGCAACGCTCAGGATGGAGATCTTTCAAGTCGGCCCTTTGCACCACCGGAGGTGTACAGGACCCATAAGTAAGTAATTAAGTGAGAGGGGGAGGGGAGTTGCCCGAAGTGTGACAATCCATAAATTTGCAATGATTCATACAAAAAGTGTGGCATAGGGGGAGGGGGGTTGAAAATGGCCAATGTTTGCGTTACGTAATTAATGGATCTTCCATAAGGAACTGTTCACAAATTACGTAACGCTTCAGGGGAAATAAGGAAGTCAGACCAAGCGTTACGATCCGTCCAAAAAAACTTCCGAAAGTTACGTGAGGGAGGGTGGGGTATCAAAATTATGAAATTCAACGTTACGGATTTTGTGAAAGAACCCTAAAGGAACGGAAATCAAGAACATTCATAATTGGTCATTTCATGAATTTCAATTCAAAGCACCGATATTTTTTTAAGCATTCGTATGTACATTCTGAGTACAGTATTGACTTTGTGATTCATGCCACCAAATGATCCTATCCAGCTTTTTACGCTAGCCATAAATAAACTGTGGTTGTTTAAATTTGACGTTTGATGTGTACAGATTGTATGGTACTGGTCAAGTAGCCATGGAATCTGTCCAAAACATGCCATATGTCAATATTTTTCATTCCAATCTTTTAAAATATTGGATGCACGACTTTAGGGATATAAAATCCCGCAGGTGATTGAGCTAGGGACAGCTTGAAAGCAGAGACGATCGCCATGGTCGGGAAACGGAAGTTGCGGGTAACCTCAGGGTTAATATTTTTCGATTTTTATTTCAGGATGCCTTTCAACTAGCAAACAGTCCTGAAGAAATCGAAAAAGATCCTTGAGGTGATCTGAAAAATACTGCAGAGGTGATTGTTGTGGGTGTGAAATGTGTTCACAAACGTCAACTGAGTTTTGTTAAATCCTCCTGGAACTCTTAAGGAGGCTGCCAACGAGTCATTCCAGCACCCACAATTAATCTTTCAGATACATTCATTGGTTACCTTCATATATGTTCTATAACTTGCTAAATCATTAATAAAACAGTATGAAATGCCTCTCTACCCGATTTGGCTCTTAAATACCTTTCCACTTAAAATAATGAATTTCCCTTTGTGCTCCCAACCTTTCCAAGCAACGCGGGAGCTGCCAAGTAAAATACTATGCCTATAAAATACTGGTTGTTGTTGGTTTATCATGAAGCAGACGTAGTTTTCAATCTCGAATAGTAAACCATTGCAATGAAAATAGAGATGAGGCAGTGGGTTGCGTGAGTGAGAAGTAATTCCTTGAAATTGGCCTTTTTCGAAGACCACTTTATCAACAAGACTGGCAGCTCTGGCATTTTTTCATGCAAGCGGGCAACTTCATTGCCGGCAAAGCCCCTTCTTAGTTGAAGTGGGAGCGTGTTATCTGTGTGGTAGTGATCTTAGCTATATAAAGTAAAGGAGTTCTAATAAAGGTACGGAGGAAGTCGAAGTCTGCTAGTGCTAGTTAACTGTCAACAAATAACTTTTAGGGTAATTTTTTTCTACAGTAGGGAAGAGTAGAATTCTACTCTAAATTGCTTCGACTGTGTTGCCAGTCTTCTTGATAATGTGGTCTTCGCTTTTTTTTAATCATCAAAATCTACGACGCGTTGGTGTAGTGTCAATGGCGTGTAAAGCAACGGGTTTGTCGGCAGCACACCAGTGATCTTGTCCCCTATATCTGTCCAGACAGGATATGTTAAGCCAACTCCGTGGGATACACCTCAGCACCAGCACCACACACCAACAGAACACCGAGTATCATGCGCCCACTCGATTTAAACCGTTTAAAGGCAAAGTGTTCAGCAAAAAACGCACAGCGTCGCTATTACTCGTGATTTTCTCTCCTAAAATAGAAGAATATATTAGCCAATATTTATAAAAACAAATCGTACTTCTCTTGAAAAAAATATTTTTTGACATATTGTTTCAGAAATCTAAGCCTGCTTAGACCAGCGCTATAAATTCTGTACACAACAGATGTCAAAATTGATTACCATAGTTGATCCGTAGCTATAATGAAAAGCTGGATGGAATATCCGGAATGAATTCATTCACAAATAACGTAACGCTAAATTTGAAGATTTTGGACCTCCATTCTCCCCCACGCTTTTTATATGGAAGGTTTAATTGGTTTGTATGAATCGTAACGCATGGCTTGACCCCCTCCCTTTCCTTCTAGCGTTACGTAATTTATGAACAGCCTCAACATGACAAAAAAAAAATTTCACCAACGGTGGTCCATGTATGGATTAAAACCAGGCTTGTAAAATGTCATCTGTATGTCATTTGACTAATTTGTTCATAACTTTCTTTAGAAGCCAAATTTATTGCATAATTTCAGATGAACTCGTAACGCTTGAGTGGGGTTATATTTTTGTCTAAGGGTACATTGCTCTAAATATAACATCTTAGGCTGGAGAGTGAAAACTCTCCAAAATGTCACGTGTCATTTGAATGACATTTTGCCTCCCACGCCCCAGATTACATATTTACAGCAATGTCTTGTTAGACAAAGTTGTAGGCACATTTAAGCGCTATAAGTTATTAAAAAATTATACAAAACGAATGCAAATGACAATTTAAAACACCAGTTCTATATTCATAGTAAAAACAAATGGCGCTGGAAAATCCTTGTGTTTAGGGAACATTGGTAAATTACGTAACACTTAGAGGGGGAGTGTCACAATCCATACAAATTTTTTAGGTACCTCATACAAAAAGTGTGACGAGAGGGGATTGAAATGGCCATTTTTGCATTACGTAATTAATGGATCTTACCTAATGATGAATTGAATATTTTCATTTTCAAAAGAATCAATGTGATCCAAGGTGATCCATACACAATGTCGGGAAATAACCCGGTGAAAATGGTTCCTGATAGGGATCCGCAGGGGACAAGAAGGCGAGGTGCACATAGAGCAAGGTGGATCGATTTGAGGTCCCTCCGTGGACTACAAAGTTGGCGACGTGCAACTACAGACCGAGCTGAATGTAGATGAATTTTATGTAGGGTAGAATACGGCTTTGGCAGGGTGCGACAGTTGTTGGCACCCTCAACAATATTTGCGTTTTCCAGCAAACATACACTATTTATGAACATAATTTTGATTCAATCACACAATTTCAAGTCTAAGCTTTCATTTAAATAAGTTGTTTGTGTAGAAGTAAAAAGATTTGATGTGTTAATCACCGAAACAAATTTGCACCCACGAAATCCTTGCCATTATTGCATTGCCAAAGAAAGCAGCGCATGAAAAGCAAACTGTTACTTACTTTGTGGATGCCCTGTTTCTCCTCTTTATTGCGTATGACACGACAAATTAGGTACGTAAACTACTTTTTACACTTTATCACCACTTGATTATCACCACAAAGAGCAAATTTATACAATATTTGCTCTATGTTTCACTAAATAAAATCGAGACTGTTCGTTTTCTTTGGCAGCAACACACTTCGGAATAGAGCGGGTGAATGTGTTTGTGAGCATATCAAACACACGCTAAAAAAATACCACGCACAATTCTTTGTGATTTGATTTTAGGAAAAATACGAACAAAAAATCCGGCAATGGCATTTATTAAAAAAAAAGTGTTAACATACAAATGCTTCTATTCAGATTTTACGCAGACCATGAATTATATCAAAAGTTATAGCAACACCGTAGTATTTTTACCCTTATGTGGCTGACAGAACCGTTTTCCTTTTGCAACTTCAATACTTTTCAAGCTCATCAAAAAAATCATAACCATCCCCGTTCCTACATAGCGCATTTCAACCACAGATAATTGCCTACTTTTAGGGTATTATCTATTATTCAACTGTGAAACGTAGTGTAAGAATGGGGTGGCTCCAGCGGCTGGATAGGACAGTGCTGCCCATTATTCAACATATGAAGACTCACGAGGTGAAATATATTGTTAATATACTATACTATTAGAACCGACGAGCTTCGTTTCACCTAAAACTGATTAATTATATATTTGTTACATTATTTAAAAGACGGTTAAGTATTCGAAATTCGCAAATTTGGATTCCATTTTTTAGATTAATTTTCGATTAAAGCAGAAATTTGTACTTCATTTGTATGGGAGTCCCCCTTCCAGAAGAGTAGGGGTCTAATACCATCATAAGAATCTTCATCGTTTCCAAAAACCTTTACATACAAATGTTCATGCCGTTTCCTAGTCTATAAGGGCAGACAGACAAAAACTCATTCTTATGTGTATAGATTTGGTTTTACGTACGAGCGGTCGTATCTTGTACACAACTACCATGATTTTTTTTGATGAAACAAACATATCATGTAAGGACCGCAAAGAGCAAGTTGTTTATTTGAAACTGGTTGATAGATTTTTAGCATTACAAAACTCTAAGACTCTACTCTAAGGCATTACAAAAGACAAAAAATGTAAATCTTGGCAGCTAACAATTGCAGAGGCCAGGGTTTGTAGAAATCGCTCTCAATAGATAACGAACAACGATAAAAGAGAGGCAAAAACTGTTCCGAATCATAACAAGCCATGATAACAAATTTATCAAACTTGTGTAAAAGTGCGAAAAAACAGAATCGGATAGGCAGCCCCCACAGAAAAAAAGGTGATTCTCGCTTTGTTTTCGCTCCTTTCGTGTTGGTTACTGCACAGCTGTGTATAACAAGTTGAAATGCATCATCAGAGCCAGTGCTCCCCGCATTTGGAGCTTTCTAAAAGAAATTTATCATGGGGTATACTGCCGCTAACCGCAAGTCGAGCACATCTGTATATGGGTCTCCATATACAGATGTGCTCGACTTGCGGTTAGCGGCAGTATAGCATCCCGAATCAGTTCTCTATCATGACAGCTTGCGAAAAAAGTTCCTCGCGGTATGCTACATATCGTATATGTATACAGAGATGATAAGTGAGAGACTTGCTCTTTCTCTTAAGAATTCAATCCCTGGCAGAGACCTTAGTTTGAATACATCAAATGTAATAAATTCCGATGTTAGAATGTCAAATGGTGTTATGCGATGAAATTCATTATTTTTTGTTCCGGAATTTTCGGAAGGCCATGACATGTATAAGCCACAACATCAAGTGCATCTGAAAAATCTTGGTGCTAAACGATAAAATTTAGAAGTTTTCTTTTTTTGGATCCTCCACACCCTCCACACCCTCCACACGGCGGTTAGAGGTGTGCACCGTCGCCTCCAACAGTTTATGGCAATCCCGTTGAAACTCCAGAGAATTTCTCGTGAAAAAGGCTATTTTTCTTGAAAATTTCATACAATTTTTCGAAAAGAAATCGAAAAAGCTTTTCTTAAAACTAAGAACTTTCATTGAAAATTCTGAAGAATTTCCTTCGATATCTCGAAAATACTACCGTTAAAATTCTAAGTAAATTTCCTTAAAAATTTGGAAGATCTTTTTGTAGAATTTGAAAGAAAGGAAGACAAGATCACCGTCTTTGGCCAGAGGTCGCACAGACTGAATACCTAACACTTAGCATTAGACAACGGGCAGAACATTCACACAGCACCCAGTGAACCAGCGGAGCGTTTTCCGCTTCACGAAATATTTTCTCCTTACTAGGGCGGGAATCAAACTCACACTCTATGGCTTGCAAATACGCTTAGACGACTGACGCCACTAACCACACGGCCACCCACGTAGCCCACTAGGTGCAAACTTCAGAAATTTCCCGGGAAAATTATAAAGAATTTCCTTTGGGAATCTTAAAGAATTACCTTTAAAATTTCCAAGGATTTCCTGTTGAAATCTACAGAATTTCACAAATGTTTTGACAGGAAAGGGCCATTTGTTGTTTGGCCGAATATGTCATTAATCTGAAACTCGACAGGCATTTGGCCGAAATAGACATATGGCCGATAATGTCATTCGGCCGAACAGGTAATTTGGCTCAAAAGTCGTCTAATCGAATAGGTCATTTAGCCAAAAAGGCCTAGATGGTCGTTTGGTATAAAAGGGCAATAAGGCCGAAATGAACATATGGCCGAAAGTGTAGTTTGCCTGAGCTCACGAAAAAATCGTTTGACCGAAAATGCTGCTTGGTCGGACGAGGTGACATAAAATCGGAAACGGTTTGCCCAAAAATGTCATTTGGTTGAAAGCGACGTACGGGTGAAGATCATACTGCCGAACTGATAATTTAGCCGAATAAGACGTTTACTCCAACAGCTCATTTGTTCAAAAATGGCGTTTGGCCGAACGTGTCGACGTTTTTCGCCATATAATCCGATCAGCCAAATAACATTTTCGGCCAAATTGCCCTTCCTACCGTTTCCGTCAAATGGAATTTTCGACGACAAAATTCGACAAAACGACCTATTACAGCATATGGCTTTTCCAAATAACTAGTTTGGTCGTACAGTCAAACCGTTTTCCACATAATAACCGTATCGACCAAATGGAAGTCGGCTAGATAGCTTTCGGCTTAACGTATTATTTGGCCAAGTGGTATTCGGTCGTGGTCAAATGACTTTCTACCGAATGATTTTCAATCAAACGATCCTTCGTCTTTTGAAAATTTTCTTGTAGAATTTCCGAAGAATTAATGGACAAGATAAAAAAATTTACTTAGAAATCCATAGAAATTCCGAAAAAAAATCCAGTTGAAATTCCGTTGGAAACAGTTTTTGTGAAACTTAAAAAAAACGTAAGGATAAATTCTCGACGAGCAAAAAAATCGAAGCATGCATGCCCGGTGGCATAATCAAACTTCTAAACAATTTTCCATGAAAATTTCAAAGAAATTCCGGTGAAAACTTTAGAGCATTTCCTGTTGAAAATTCGAAAAATTTCTCCTGGGACAGTTCATTAGATTTTTCCGGCGAAATAAAAAGATTCCCCCGTTTATGTCTTAAAAATAACTTTACGTTACGAACGTAATAAATAAATCGCGAAGCCTTCGCCGACCAAAATTATCACAAACGCCGCCGCCGTCGATTTTCGGATCGGCGCTGACCTCTAACGGTAGTCAGAACCTATGAACGGACCAACGGGATATTTTATTAGATTTTATATAACTAGAATAAAGATTATTTGAGCAAAAGTTAAATTTTCAGCGACAACAAAAAATGGCTCGATTATCCGGAGGGTTCGATTATCCGGAGTGAAATTTTTTTCAACACTCCGGATAATCGAGTCCGGCCTGTACTAACTTCTTCATTGCTTATGGACTTGCTTCACGTCATAATGAACATTTTTTTCCAATGATTCCTATTTAGTTCGACTCAAATTTTGAGATAAATCAGCACATCCACAATGGAGCTAAATACAAGTTTTCTAAGGCCATTTTGCACAGGATCAACCCGAAATGTTAATGGGATCCTTATCAAACTTCACTTCATTCAATAAGTTACTAGTCTGAAGTAAAAACTTTATGTTATTCACAACTCTTGCCCGATAAAAATGCTATAAATTTAATCGCGAATATAAACACCGGCACCGGTAGCAGCAAACTAAAAATTAGGGTGGTTCAAAAAATAAATTTTGCTTCACCACGCTCAGTCGATTCTGTTCCATATTCGGGATGTGCTCCGATTGTTTGTGCTATTTTGGATAGGGACTGATTGCCCGTTTTAGGTTTGTATGAGGATTGGTATGAATGAGGATTGGTATTTCATTGTACTGAATGTGGCGCTTCCCCATTGGGCAAAGGCAAGGAGCTAGCCTATATGACTGGGGATAATAATCATGAGCTTTAACTCTACAAGAATCGCATAGTGATTGGTCGTTTGATATTATTTGATGTTATCCCAGGTTGCGAATGTTACGTCATGGTCATCAAACTTCGCAAATGGCTTCATTAAAAAGTGCAATGCATTGTTGCGCGAAAACTACTAGATAGATTGAAATCGAATGCTGATGGATTGAACGATTAATTAAGATGTGGCTTTCATTGAGTAAAGAATCCAGTTAGTAGCCTTTCGCTCTGTGGGTACTTTTTTCACTTGGCTTTAGTAGTCAGTGTGATGAAAAGTTTAGTTTTCCTATACTAATTCTAATAGAAACTTAAAACGGTCTGTGTTCAGTCAGAACTTTGTTTTGGGTACTCAACCAACCTTCACCTCAATCAAAACTGATAATCAGAATAAATGTTTTATCTTGGTGCTGCCATTTTCAAAAAGTTTACAAAACACTTTTTTTTATTTCCGTGGCTTCGACCAGTTCGACTATAATTAATTTAGTAAAAATCGTATCAGTTCCCACCTATTTAGATCCGATCGATGCTCATCTTCCCAGAATCCATCAATGGACGTTCAATCCAATTCATCATCATTAGAAATAGTATACCTCATCCTTTGAGCAACTAAAGCGATCCTTTCGATTCATTCATGCTCAATGAAATTCACCGAAAGAAAAGTGAAATCCGATGACCATTTCGAAACCCTCGCGTCGGTCGTGTTGCCGATCAATGCGAAATCCCAAACTCGTCTTCAACGAAAGGGAAATCAAAACCCATAAATGCACCCAGCACAATCCAAAACCCCGTCCATCCAGGGCCCGCTGCTGTTGGTTAGTTGGTTTGAAACACGACACTTTTTCCTGTACACATGTCCCTTCCCATCCACATAGCTCAAAATTGAACGAAACGAAACCACGGAAGTCGATCCCGGAGTCTATGTAGTCGGGTTTGCCGTCCAGGTCCCACTCTCTGGGTAGCGATCGATTTATCGCGCTCGGAAATGCAACGATTCTTGCTTTGTTTTGACGCATTCTTACTACGGTGGCGGCGGATAGGACGACAACCAAACATGCAATCAGCCGGAGGCGAGTCACTCGGTCGATCCTGCCCGTAATCGAATATCTATATGGCTCGCTCTTTCCCTGCGTGGATTGGAGTGCTGTTTTGTTACCGATTTCCGGTTGCATTTTTTCGCTGCACACAGTGGAGCGGTTTCCAGTGAGAATATTAATAAAATATGGGATCGTGAAAACTTGGTCCACTGCTTTGGTAATTAGTTCTCAACTCATAGCTTCGTTTGTCTTGAATATTCACTCAGTTGATGATCTGGCAGATTCCTAATTCGACATTCTCTGCTCAGACAAGTTGAGAAAATAACCAAACCAAAAGATCCATCCTTAAGTAGAACCAGGATTGCGTTTTTTGCTTGCAAAACCATGCACCTTATCGCCGAGCTTCAGAAAGTTTAAAAGATGTTTATTGAATTAAGCCAATTCAGAAGATCAAATAATTCCTTTAACGTTTCATAACCAACCATCTATTCATGAATAGTTGCGCTGCATGGAAAAATGATTTTCAATGAAGAGTGTTCCAAAAATCTCAATATCCCTGTACATTATCATGACTAGAACTGAAGTAAGTTGTTGCAAATGGCCAGTTTTCCAGAAACCGGCCACTGTGAAGACACCAAGCAGAAGCGAAGAGTGAAACCACATAACTCACCAATTACGCTTTTTTGGCCAGAACGAGCGTTCAAGCATATACACATATGGGACGGTGATGGGTGATGCATTTTTAGCATTCTTCAACTTGAAATTAAAAAAAAGTAAGCGTTCTCGAAAGGGCTTTGTTCGGAAATGGAAAACGCGTAAAAAGTGCTTCGCTAGACTATCATTAAGGAATGTTGCCCACTTCCTAATCAGGAAAATGTCGCTTCGGCATTGATTTTTTTTTTGCTTTGAGCATTACAATCACGAAAAGGAACTGAAATTCGATAACTTTCGCTTTTCAGAGTATGTTTGTAATCATAGGTTAGACGTAAATAAGTTTTGAACTCACTCGAGATCGTTAGTTAAAAAAGTAAATCTAAAGGAAGTCAAAAGGATAAAAGATAAAAGTTTAAAAGCAAATTCAAATTGAAAAACTTAGGAAGTGAAGTAAAAGCAAAATAAAAGAAATCAAAAAACCAAAAAAAAAAAGCAAAAGGAAAAAGATTTAAAAAAGGGAAAAATATAGGGGAAAAGACGGCTTAGGCAGGTTTTGTTCTATTATTGGCAGGGGGGTTTTTGTCGACCGAATTTTATGAAATTTGGCCACAATATTCTTTGATATGCAAAGAATGTTTAGGCCAAATTTGAGCATAATCAGTCATAAAAAAAAACCCTGACAATAATAGAACAAAACCTGCCAAAGCCGTCATTCCCCTATCTAAATTAGAAATTTATTATTGATTCTATTTTCCGAACATTGGTCACCAGACATTTATTTTTTATTTATTTATTTATTTAGTAGTAATTGTCATCTGACATCTGATGTCTCAATGACTACAAGAGTAAAACTTATCACTGAATCTAACAAGCATACACATAATACATAATCATAATACACAAGAATTAATCACTACAGTAAAACAGAACTTGACAAACTACGTTTGTGTCAAACGGTGTCTCGAAAGTGTGTTGTGAAAACTCGCTGTAGATTTGCTGGCGATAGATTAAAATCAAAGAGGTGGAACACTGCGTTGAAATTGGATGACATATATCGAACTGGATCATGCTGACCATATCGACTGTTTCGAGCACCAAGCTGAATGAAGTCCCTTCTCCTCAGCGGACGCTGGACATTAAATGTGAGATGTCACTGACTGAATGCTATTTGGCCAAACGGGTAGTTTGGCCGAATGCCGTTTGACCGAAAAGTTAAATAAAATACCTCAGATTACGAGTAGTGAAGAGTGAGAAATGAGAAGTGAGAAGTGAGAATTGTTAAATGAGAAGTGCTAAATGAGAATTGATATGTCGAAAATGTTGAAGGGACAAAAAATCTGAGCCAAAATGTTGAAGGACAAGAAGTCGAAGATCAAAAGTTCGAAAAGACAAAGGACAAAGATCGAAGGGACAAAAAGTCGAAACAAAACATCGGAGTCAATAGGGTGAAAGTAAAAAGGACGAAGGACAAAAGGTCGAATGGTTGAAAAACAAAAGATAGACATTACGGTTGAGACAAAATGTCGAAGACCAAAAGGTAGAAGGTCAAAAGGTCGAAATTGCAAAAAAATGAAGCAAACGTCGAGTGTTATTCAACTACTATTTTGCAAATTTATGTTTATTTGTGTTTCACTTAATAATATTTCATTGTTGAATTTTTCCTTGATTTAATCATAGGGCTTTCTTTCAAGTTTCGCCTATTTATATATATTTGCAGGGTTTGTACTTTTCGTTTCGATGAGACGAAATCAAGGGATTTTCAAGTCGAAGAATATTTTTCGAAGTATCTAGTGAAAAACATCTTTCTCCCACCTCTCTTTTCTCTAGAAAAAAAACCTAGAAGATAAGCGAAAATCGTGCCTACTTGACGAATTTCTTTTTTCGTTGCACTCACTTTTCACGAAAATTTTCGGAAAGCAACTACAAAGATGTTATGACCACAACGGGATTCGAACCCTAGAACGTCAACTAAAATGGCGATAGGATGCTCACTATAGCCATACCATCACATCGACTGTATGTAAGGATTAAGTTGTTTATTCCATACAGGCTACTTTTCTTGCAATTGACCTTTCCCGTCAAAAATTTCATCTCTCTTTATTGTCTGAATCGATTATTTGGCTTATTTAAGGTCAATTTTCCCAAAAAACCCATATTTCATAAATCGAAAACGAAAACCGAAAAATTGTTTGTTCAAAATCGAGCAAATGTTAGGCCGATCTTAAAATCAGCACTTTTTTGATTTTTTGTTTTAAATTTTAAAAATACTTAGAGGCGTAAAAAAATTGGGTTCTTTGAGAAACTTGACCTTACATAAATAAAGAATCGATTGAGCGAATAAAAAGTTTTGACGGGAAAGGTCAATTGAAGATGGCACAGAGGGGAAGAAAGGAGTGAGAAAACTAGCAAATCTTTTTTTATTCTCTGCACTGGTAAGCAGGGAGAAATGGTTATCTTTCATCAGACCTTTTATTTTCCCGCAAACCGATTTCTCGGGGAAAATCAGCATGAGAGAGCATTCTCCGCTCGTGAAAATGAGTAAGAAATTACGATCCCTGTTTATTTGTGTTCCACCTGATAACATTTTATCGTTGATGTTTTACTTCTTACAATCATTCGCTGTTTGTATTTCGCTATATTTTCAAACCAATATGTATTTTCATCAAAGTGTTGCTAGGCTTTATTTACTTAAATTGTAGTTTCTGAAACTACTTCTTCACTCATTTGCAACAAAATGATCATTCGAAATATATTATTTTTGGCTTAACACACCATCCTCTAATGATAATAATTTTATTTTTATGTGCTCAAAAACGATACATTTAAACAGAAGTAAAATTTGTTTTGAAGTAAATAAAAACCGTTACTTTTCGCTGTACAGCAGGGAGGGGTATGAAATTTGCCAAATTTGAGTTTCCTTTCCTTCGACTTTTTGTCCTTCGACCTTTTGTCCTTTCAAACTTTTGTCCTTTCGACCTTTTGTCCTTTCAGCCTTTTGTCCTTTCGACCTTTTGTCCTTTCGACCTTTTGTTCTTTCGACCTTTTGTCTATTCGTCTTTTTGTCCTTTTGACCTTTTGTCTTTTCGACCTTTTGTCCTTCGAACTTTTGACCTTTCGAACTTTTGTCCTTCAACCTTTCGACCTTTTTTCCTTTCGACCTTTTGTCCCTTCGACCTTTTGTCCTTCAACCTTTCGACCTTTTGTCCTTTCGACCTTTTGTCTATTCGACCTTTTGTCCTTCAACCTTTGGACCTTTTGTCCTTTTGACTTTTTGTCTATTCGACCTTTTGTTTTTTTTACCTTTTGTCTTTTTGACCTTTTGTCTATTCGACCTTTTGACCTTTTGTCCTTCGACCTTTTGTCCTTTCGAATTTTTGTCCTTTCGACCTTTTGTCGTTCAACCTTTCGACCTTTTGTCTATTCGACCTTTTGTCGTTCAACCTTTCAACCTTTTGTCTATTCGACTTTTTGTTTTTTTTTACCTTTTGTTTTTTTTACCTTTTGTCTTTTTGACCTTTTGTCTATTCGACGTTTTGACCTTTTGTCCTCTCGACCTTTTGTCCTTTCGACCTTTTGTCCTTCGAACTTTTGTTCTTTCGGCCTTCTGTCCTTTCGGCCTTTCGACCTTTTGTCCTTTTGACCTTTTTTCCCTTCGACCTTTTGTCTATTCGACCTTTTGACCTTTTGTCCTTCGACCTTTTGTCCTCTCGACCTTTTCTCCTCTCGACCTTTTGTTCTTTCGACCTTCTGTCCTTTCGGCCTTTCAACCTTTTGTCCTTTTGACCTTTTTTCCCTTCGACCTTTTGTCCTTTCGACCTTTTGTCCCTTCGACCTTTTGACCTTTTGTCCTTCGACCTTTTGTCATCTCGACCTTTTCTCCTCTCGACCTTTTATCCTTCGACCTTTTGTTCTTTCGAGCTTCTGTCCTTTCGGCCTTTCGACCTTTTGTCTATTCGACCTTTTGTCCTTCGACCTTTTGTCCCTCGACCATTTGACCTTTTGTCCTTCGACCTTTTGTCCTTTCGACCTTTTGTCCTTTCGATCTATTGTCCTTTCGACCTTTTGTCCTCTCGACCTTTTTTCCTTTGACCCTTTGTCCTTTCGGCCTTTTGTCCTTTCGGCCTTTTGTCTTTTCGGCCTTTTGTCCTTTCGGCCTTTTGTCCTTTCGGCCTTTTGTCCTTTCGGCCTTTTGTCCTTTCGACCTTTCAACCATCATTTTGACCTTTTGTCCTTCGACCTTTTGACCTTTTGTCCTTCAATCTTTTGAGCTTTTGATCTTCGACCTTTTGTCATTTTGACCTTTTGACCTTTCGACCTTTTGTTCTTCGACCTTTTGTCCTATAGATATTTTGTCTTTTCGACCTTTTGTCCTTTCGATTTTTTGTCCTTCGACCTTTTGACCTTTCGACCTTATGTTCTTCGACCTTTTGTCCTATAGATCTTTTGACCTTTCGACCTTTTATCCTTTCGACCTTTTTGTCCTTTTGACCTTTTGACACTTTGTCCTTTCGATCTTTTGACCTTTTTTCTTTTCGACCTTTTGTCCTTTCGACCTTTTGACACTTTATCCTTCCGACCTTTTGACCTTCGACATTTTGTCCTTTCGACCTTTTGTCCTTTCGATTTTTTGTCCTTCGACCTTCTGTCTTTTCGGCTTTTTGTCCTTCGACCCTTTGTCCTTCGACCTTTTATCCTTCGACCTTTTGTCCTTCGACCTTTTGTCCTTCGACCTTTTGTGCTTTCGATTTTTGTTTTTTAGACCTTTTGTCCTTTCGATCTTTTGGCCTTCCAACCTTGTGCTTTTCGACCTTTTGTCCTTCCACCTTCTGTCCTTCAACCTTTCGACCTTCGACGTTTTGTCCTTTCGACGTTTTGTCCTTTCGACTTTTTGTCCCTTCGACCTTACGACTTTTTATCCTTCGATTTTTTGTCCTGGCGACCTTTTGTCCTTTCGACCTTTTGTCCTTCTACCTTTTGACCTTCGACCTTTTGCCCTTTCAACTTTTTGTCCTTTCGACCTTTTGTCTCTTTGAATTATTGAGCTTTCGACCTTTTGTCACAGATTCAAGTGAAAAATTAAAAGAGAAAAATGAAAAGTGAAAAGTAGAAAGTCAGAAGCGAAAAGTGGAAAATGAAAAGTGAAAAGTGAAAAGTGAAAATTGGAAAATGAAAAGTGAAAAGTAAAAAGCGAAAAGCGAAAAGTGAAAAGTGAAAATCAAAAAGTGAAAAGTGAAAAGTGGAAAATAAAAAGTGAAAAATGGAAAGTCAAAAGTGAAAAATGAAAAGTGAAAAGAGAAAAGCAGAAAGTGAGAAGTGAAAGATAAAAAGTAAACAGTAGAAAGGGAAAAGTAAAAAGTGAGAACTGAATACTGAGAACTGGAACTGGTAATTGAGAAATGGGAAGAAAATTGAAAATGCGAAGTAAAAATTGAGAACTAAGAAGAAAGAAGTGGGATGTAAAATAGGAGAAGCGAGAAATGAGAAATGTGTTTTAAAAGGTGAGAAACAAACCATTCTTACTTCTCGCTTCTTTTTTGTTCGTCTTGGTTCTTCTAATTTACTTCCCTCTGCCTTCTTCCTTCTTACTTCTTTTCCCCCCTTTCCTTTTTCCTTCCTCGTTATCCCTTATTTCTCTATGTTGCTTACTCTCTCGTACCTCTTTCTTCGTGTTTCGTCTTCCTTTTTCCCTTTCCTTCTTCCTGTTTTCTTTATTATTATGATTCCTTCTTCCTTCAACCATCTTCCTTCTTTCATATTCCTCCTTCCCTCTTCCTTCTTCCTTCTTCCTTCTTCCCTTTTTCCTTTTTCCTTCTTCCTTTTTCCTTCTTCCTTCTTTCTTCTTCCTTGTTCCTCCTTCCTTCTTTCTTCTTCCTTCGTCCTTCTTCATTCTTCTCCCTTTTTCCTTCTTTATTTTTCCTTCTTCCATCTTCCTTCACTTCTTCCCACTTCCTTATTTCTTCTTCCTTCTTCATTCTTCTACCTTTTTCCTTCTCCTTTCTTCCTTCTTCCTTGTTCCTCCTTCCTTCTTCCTTCTTCCATCTTCATTCTTCTCCATTTATTTTCTTCCCTCTTCCATCTTCCTTCTTCCATATTCCTTCTTCCTTCATCCCACTTCCTTCTCCCGTCTTTCTTCTTCCTTCTTGGTTTTCCCTTCTTCTTTCTTCTGTCTTCCATCTTCTTTCTGCCTTCTTCCTTTTCTCTTCTGCCTTCTTCCTTCTTCCATCTGTTCTCTTCCTTCTGCTTTTTTTCTTTTTTGTTACTTCTGCCTTCTTACTTCTTTTCTCTTCTTTCTTCTCCATTCTATCTGTATCCTTCATCATTTTTCTTTCCTTCTTTTAACTTTTCTTTCCTCCATCTTCCTTATTTTTGCCTTACTCGTATACAAAGTATACGTAAGGGCTATATGTTCGCTCCAAAAACAAACTTTTTATAGGAGGCTCGGAGACCCATAGTGTTATATACCGATCGACTCAGCTCGACGAATCGAGGTGATGTCTGTGTGTGTATGTGCGCAAAAGTTCGCAAAAAGTCTAGCCCATTTTCAGTCACTTACCCTTAACCGATTTGTTCGCAACAAAATGCATTCGACGCATTCCATTGTTTCCTATTGAAATTGGCCGGATCGGACTATGGGCTCAGAAGTTATGGTCAAAATACTTTTTTTCATACCAAAAATGCGTAGAAATTACTAACTCGAAAAAAAAAACAGGAAAGGCACCATCACCGCTAGGTGGATTAATCTGGGTTTTTTATTATTCCTTTCATCTACCTTCTTCCTTTTTCCTTCTTTTTTCTTTCTACATCCTTCTTTCTTCTAACTTATTAGCTCTTTCTTCTTCCTTCTTCCATCTTTCTTCTTCCTACTTACTTTTATTTTTCTTTCAGCTTCCTTCTATTATTTCCTTCTTATTTCCCCATTAGTTCTTCATTTTTCCTCGTTTTTCCTTCTTTTTCCTTCCTTTCTCCTTACTTCCTCTTTCTATCTTCTTCCTTCTGCTTTCTTTCTTCTTTCTGCTTCCTACTTTCTCTTTTCGTTTTCCATCTTCATTCTTCCTTTTTCCTTTTTCTTCATAATATCTTCCTTCTTCCTCCTTTCTCACTCGTCGCTTCGTGTTTTTTACTACTCACTTTTCACTTATCATTACTCACCTATCAAATCTCCCCTCTCACTTATTTTCACTATTTACTAATCTTTTCTCACTTCGAACATGTCACTTCTCCCTCCACACACTTAAGAAAAAAAAATAATAGGGTAAATCACTACTTGGGCCTATGGACCCGGTTCCCGGCTCACTGCACAGAAAACTAATGATTTATACTGTTTGAAAGCCGTAGGTTCATGATTGATAATTTTTAAAAAGTCTCCCATTTATTTTTCACAATACTCAATATTTTTCAACCACTTGTTTTACTCCTAATTGATCCAATCGTAGAAAATAAAAATGTAGATTTCAAAATTTTGCTTTCCGATGCCACACCACTGAGCCGGAGTGATTCTTTCCACTTTTACAAAACGGTATCATCAAATAAACACCTACCTGAAAATCGTCACAGTGCTCGATACAACAATTGCTTGAAGCTGTTAATCACCACACCATAATTCTAAACACACGCGCTTCAATTCTTCCTAATTTTTCGTTTCACTAGAACTTATTTAAACACATTAGAATACATTTCAAAATGTATTCTCAAACCGAACAAAAAATCACCTCGGCCCAAGAACTTCTTGCCGCACCGTGCTACCAAAACGCCCGGAGTATGAAAATTATCCTTCATTGTTAATAGGAAAACTGTCTAATACGTTGACGCTATCATGTTATTTATAATTCTCTCGATTCCAAAAGGTGAAAAAAATATTGTTTTTAAGTATTTGGAAGAAATTTGGATGAGTAAATATATCTTCTCAACCAAATCAAAATGATTATGAATAATACCATCTGGCATCTTGTTGCCGTGGAACGTGCATATTTTTGTTTACGTCGCATTTTTTACCGTCCCTTGAGAGAAAGAGAGTAATAAGTTGAGAGACTGAGCGAAATTTTGCTTAGGCCGGGAACTGGTTTGGAAGTGAGCCGGAAATTAAATCGCTATGACTGAAATGAGTGCTGCACCTCGTTAATTAATATCAAATAAAAGCTTTTTTGAACGATATTTAGCACGGATAGCTATTTTTTAATCAAAAGTGAACCTCAATGCAGTATTATACAGCTCACAAAATTTCAGGAAAAGTTGCTTCCTGTCATAAATATCAATTAAATAATGCAGTCGTATGCAAGTTAGGCCGGGAATGGGGTAAGAAACCCTATTTCAATTATTCGACCAATACAATGATGTTATCGATTATTTAGTAATTTGCGTTCGATCATTTATTAGTTTGTGAATAACTCATTACAGAAGCTGAACTTCAAAATGTGTTGTTTGGTGGACTTCTAGTGCGAAGGTTTTTCTACAACTCTGCCTTATGGATTGTTGTTAGAATTCCACTAATAACGAAGTTATAGCGCTAGTTGCAGTAGCTTTAACTATATTATTGGAATTTTGTTTTCATTTAGTTTATCATTGGTCCAAAATACATTCGGTCAAATGGCATTCGGCCAAATGACGCTAAACCAATTGCAATGCTTTGCAAACTCGCAGGACATTCAGTAGAAGAAAGCATCAACACACCGCAGGAAAATGGTTTCTTTTTTAAAAATAAATCTTTCACATGCTGTGCATATGCACATCAAGTATTCAACATATTGTAATCCATTATAAATTAAATTTGAGTTCAAATCAATATAACTATTATGCTTTCCACTAATAAAAACTTCTACCCGTGATATCTGAGACGATGCCAATATGGAGTCACACGAATTTTACTTCTGCCTTTCAATTTCCGTCACTGCTATTGCCTTGTGAAAAGTTGTAGAAGAAATTCATAATCAATACTAGTTTCAACGAGCAAATGCAGAAAACCAACTACATATCCGTGATTTATTTTCAAATGAATAAAATGATATGTTTCATATTTATAACACCAATAGACTTTCCGAATCGATGATTCAATTCTGCGCTGAAATCCACAAATAATGATCACCCAAACAATGAAAACACCCAAAACAAGGTAATCAAACATAGTGAATAGAGAAACGATTACGACCCTTTGCGAAAGCTTTTCACACAATATTGAAAGGGTTTCGCTCGAACAGGTAGGCACTTTTTTTGTTGCGTCCCCTACAAGAGCAGGCCGTGAGAATTTTTCGCCAACTTTCCAGTTTTGCGACCCAACCGGGTTGCTGTGATCAACGAAGATAGACACACGAAAATATAGAAAAAAAAAAAAACGATGAGGCAAGGTGATTTCTATTCACCGAATTCCACAAAGCGCAGCAAAAAGATGATTGCGGTCCGAAAAGCGAAACCTCTCGCATCGAAAAGGATTATTTATTTTTCCACCCCCGAAACGGCCGTTCCGAGCCCCGACCCGGAGATCGGTACGCAATCAATCGCAAAACATTACAGTCGAGAAATTGTTAAAAGGTTGAAAAATGATTCCAAACATTTCGAGCGGAATCAGCAGCGTCACCTCGGCGGCCGCACTGGGAAAGGACTAGTCCCGAGCGAGTCAAGAAACCGTGCGAACTTGGGCCCTCTCCGGGGTTGATCCTTTTCCCGAGCATTTGTCAGGGATTGTGTCGCGTCCGCCGGATCCGGCCGAATCAATAAAATTGTTTACGTTCGGCCTTTTCTTTTGGCTTGGCGAAGGGTTCAACCATTTTTTGGCAACTTTTATACCTGTCGGATTTTTTGGAAGTTGCGAAGCATGCCGGTGGAATCCTTTGTACATTAGGTGTCGGGAAATCAGAACCCTTCTTTTTTGCTGAGGAACGATATTTTTCGCTTTCGATTGATCGCATTGTGCCGCGACAGGTTGGAATTACGCCTTTTCCCATAAATTTTGATGATTTCGTCCCCCCGGTTCGTCTCCCGGTCGGTCGAGGGCTGACAATGGTGAAGGGATGAAATGGGTTGGAAAAAAGTGCCCCGAGCAGGGTAAAAAGAGATACCAATTCGTTAGTAAATCATTTTTATTGACTCCTTCGGATGAAAAGTGGCCGGTTTTGGGTTGCAAAGGTGTCACTTGGGTAACGACTTTTCTCAGTTCGTTTGTAGAGGTGAATTTGTGACGAGAATGGCAACTTTTGATCAACTGTTGGTCTGGCAAGCCGAGCCCATAACAATAAAAAATAATTTTCCCACAAAACCGATAATAATAATCGCTCCATTTGTATCGGAAAACCGATTCAACAGCGGGACACAATCGATTAGTGTCCGACCGCGATTAACGGCTGGACACTTAACGGGCCATTCAGCCCGAATTACTTACGATTTTTATGTCAATCGTTTCGTAATAACCTAAATCTATTGCCATCATCGCAGCAACCACACTCGCTAATGATTGCAGGCCAATCGAGCTCATCGAAGCATACCGCGAGTGCGTTTCCATGGAAATCCTAAGCTCGGCTCGCAGTTGGCACCCGCACACTCTTCCCGGAGACTCATCATGCTCTATGAGTAGCCCAAGCGCCTATTATTGTAATTGAGCTCACTCCTTCCATTCATCGATGTCGTCTTCGGCGGTGGACATTCCGAGAACGAGTCAACAAACGAGATAATTATTTACGACATGTTATTCAATTTAATAATGTTCCCACATACATAATTCGGCAGCGCACGGTAGGAATGGGACAGACGATGATGGTTTAAGCAATGTGGTCGAGAGGCTGAACCGGGAACGTTTTCACACTGCTTTTGGTCCCTTTTATCTAGTCCATAGACATGCATTCAGTAGCAGCTTGCTTAAATGAACATAACTTGTGAATCAGGAGCGATATGGTTTAAAAAAAGTTGGGTAAATAATGTTAGGTGAGTTTATTTATCAAGAATTTTTATTGAAATTTTGGCGGCTTTATATACAATTTTTATATACAAGTTAAATATGGAAATAAAGATTTTATTTTCTTATGGATCTTAGAGTTGCAGCAAAGATATTTTAGAAATTATTATTACTCTTATTTTTCGTCACATGCAACTGTTATTATGGAAAATACAACATGCTCCAAAATGGCTTTTTTTTTATCTTGGAGTCGCAGTAGCTCCGGCAATCTTTTTTTCATTCTTATGCCGCAGTACTGTTCGTTCCGGAATATTATCCTTTTTTGGAGTTCGGTTATTTGTTCCTCGAGATCCTTCTCCTCTCTGATTTTTTTTTCTTCAACCTCGGAGTCCCGCTCACTCGATGGATGATGCGATTCGCTGGTTTGGCCGATGGAGGCGATGATGCACAGAATTGACCAACAGATGTTGAAACTCGCCGTATTGTCGACGAATCACGGGGCACGTGACCAAAGCGAACGGTCTCGTCTCTCCAGGCAAAGAAATTGTTTCACAATCTAAAATTGGAGGAAAGTCTTCTTGCCGAAAAATTCGCAGTCACTGCCGAAAAACAATAGCTTCCAATTGTTCGCTTGCCGGTTTCTCGTTTCGACAATACTGCACATTTCCATCCATTCCGTATACCATATCTCTCGCATCCGAGCTGCCATGGAAATCCTTGAAAAGAGACTTCCTAGCCTCTTGAAAGGAAGCTTCCGAGCCTCTTGAAAGGAGGCTTCCGAGCCTCTTGAAAGGAGGCTTCCGAGCCTCTTGAAAGGAGGCTTCCGAGCCTCTTGAAAGGAGGCTTGAGCCTCTTGAAAGGAGGCTTCCAGGCCTCTTGAAAGGAGGCTTCCGAGCCTCTTGTAAGGAGGCTTCCAGGCCTCTTGAAAGGAGGCTCTGAGCCTCTTGAAAGGAGGCTTTGAGGCCTCTTGAAAGGAGGCTCTGAGCCTCTTGTAAGGAGGCTTCCAGGCCTCTTGTAAGGAGGCTTCCGAGCCTCTTGTAAGGAGGCTTGAGCCTCTTGTAAGGAGGCTTCGAGGCCTCTTGTAAGGAGGCGTCTGAGCCTCTTGTAAGGAGGCTTCCAGGCCTCTTGTAAGGAGGCTTCTGAGCCTCTTGTAAGGAGGCTTCTGAGCCTCTTGTAAGGAGGCTTGAGCCTCTTGTGGGGAGGCTTCCAGGCCTCTTGTAAGGAGGCTTGAGCCTCTTGTAAGGAGGCGTCTGAGCCTCTTGTAAGGAGGCTTCTGAGCCTCTTGTAAGGAGGCTTCCGAGCCTCTTGTAAGGAGGCCTGAGCCTCTTGTAAGGAGGCTCTGAGCCTCTTGTAAGGAGGCTCTGAGCCTCTTGTAAGGAGGCTTCTGAGCCTCTTGTAAGGAGGCCTGAGCCTCTTGTAAGGAGGCTTCTGAGCCTCTTGTAAGGAGGCTTCTGAGCCTCTTGTAAGGAGGCTTCTGAGCCTCTTGTAAGGAGGCTTCCAGGCCTCTTGTAAGGAGGCTTCTGAGCCTCTTGTAAGGAGGCTCTGAGCCTCTTGTGGGAGGCTTCCGAGCCTCTTGTAAGGAGGCTTCTGAGCCTCTGTAAGGGAGGCTTCCAGGCCTCTTGTAAGGAGGCTTCTGAGCCTCTTGTAAGGAGGCTTGAGCCTCTTGTAAGGAGGCCTGAGCCTCTTGTAAGGAGGCTTCCGAGCCTCTTGTAAGGAGGCTTCCAGGCCTCTTGTGGGAGGCTCTGAGGCCTCTTGAAGGAGGCTTCTGAGCCTCTTGAAAGGAGGCTTCCAGGCCTCTTGAAGGAGGCTTCCAGGCCTCTTGAAGGAGGCCTGAGCCTCTTGAAAGGAGGCCTGAGCCTCTTGAAAGGAGGCTTCTGAGCTCTTGAAAGGAGGCTTCTGAGCCTCTTGAAAGGAGGCTCTGAGGCCTCTTGAAAGGAGGCTTCTGAGCCTCTTGAAAGGAGGCTCTGAGCCTCTTGAAAGGAGGCTTGAGGCCTCTTGAAGGAGGCTTCCGGGCCTCTTGAAGGAGGCTGAGCCTCTTGAAAGGAGGCTTCCAGAGCCTCTTGTAAGGAGGCTTCCAGGCCTCTTGAAAGGAGGCTTCAGGCCTCTTGAAGGAGGCTTCCAGGCCTCTTGAAAGGAGGCTCTGAGCCTCTTGAAAGGAGGCTTCTGAGCCTCTTGAAAGGAGGGCTGAGCCTCTTGAAGGGAGGCTTCAGGCCTCTTGAAAGGAGGCTTCTGAGCCTCTTGAAGGGAGGCTGAGGCCTCTTGAAAGGAGGCTCTGAGCCTCTTGAAAGGAGGCTGAGCCTGAGGCTGAGGCCTCTTGAAAGGAGGCTCTGAGCCTCTTGAAAGGAGGCTGAGCCTCTTGAAAGGAGGCTCTGAGCCTCTTGAAAGGAGGCTTCTGAGCCTCTTGAAGGAGGCTTCCAGGCCTCTTGAAAGGAGGCTTCTGAGGCCTCTTGAAAGGAGGCCTGAGCCTCTTGAAAGGAGGCTTCTGAGCCTCTTGAAAGGAGGCTTCAGGCCTCTTGAAAGGAGGCTTCTGAGGCCTCTTGAAAGGAGGCTTCTGAGCCTCTTGAAAGGAGGCCTGAGCCTCTTGAAAGGAGGCTTCTGAGCCTCTTGAAAGGAGGCCTGAGCCTCTTGTAAGGAGGCCTGAGCCTCTTGTGGGAGGCTTCCGGGCCTCTTGTAAGGAGGCCTGAGCCTCTTGTAAGGAGGCTTCCGGGCCTCTTGTAAGGAGGCTTGAGCCTCTTGTAAGGAGGCTTCCGGGCCTCTTGTAAGGAGGCTTGAGGCCTCTTGTGGGGAGGCTGAGCCTCTTGTAAGGAGGCTTCCTGAGCCTCTTGAGGAGGCTCGAGCCTCTTGAAAGGAGGCCTGAGCCTCTTGAAGGAGGCTCTGAGGCCTCTTGAAAGGAGGCTTCCAGGCCTCTTGAAAGGAGGCCTGAGCCTCTTGAAAGGAGGCTTCTGAGGCCTCTTGAAAGGAGGCTTCTGAGCCTCTTGAAAGGAGGCTTCTGAGCCTCTTGAAAGGAGGCCTTTGAGCCTCTTGAAAGGAGGCTCTGAGCCTCTTGAAAGGAGGCTTCCAGGCCTCTTGAAAGGAGGCTTCCAGGCCTCTTGAAAGGAGGCCTGAGCCTCTTGAAAGGAGGCTCTGAGCCTCTTGAAAGGAGGCCTGAGCCTCTTGAAAGGAGGCTCTGAGCCTCTTGAAAGGAGGCTTCCAGGCCTCTTGAAAGGAGGCTCTGAGCCTCTTGAAAGGAGGCCTGAGCCTCTTGAAAGGAGGCTTCTGAGCCTCTTGAAAGGAGGCCTGAGGCCTCTTGAAAGGAGGCTTCTGAGCCTCTTGAAAGGAGGCTTCCTGAGCCTCTTGAAAGGAGGCTTCCAGGCCTCTTGAAAGGAGGCTTCCTGAGCCTCTTGAAAGGAGGCTGAGGCCTCTTGAAAGGAGGCTTCTGAGCCTCTTGAAAGGAGGCTTCTGAGCCTCTTGAAAGGAGGCTTCTGAGCCTCTTGAAAGGAGGCTTCTGAGCCTCTTGAAAGGAGGCTTCTGAGCCTCTTGAAAGGAGGCTTCCAGGCCTCTTGAAAGGAGGCTGGAGCTCTTGAAAGGAGGCCTGAGCCTCTTGAAAGGAGGCTTCTGAGCCTCTTGAAAGGAGGCTTGAGCCTCTTGAAAGGAGGCTTCCAGGCCTCTTGAAAGGAGGCTCTGAGCCTCTTGAAAGGAGGCTGAGCCTCTTGAAAGGAGGCTTCCAGGCCTCTTGAAAGGAGGCCTGAGCCTCTTGAAAGGAGGCTCTGAGCCTCTTGAAAGGAGGCCTGAGCCTCTTGAAAGGAGGCTCTGAGCCTCTTGAAAGGAGGCCTGAGCCTCTTGAAAGGAGGCTTGAGGCCTCTTGAAAGGAGGCTTCTGAGCCTCTTGAAAGGAGGCTCTGAGCCTCTTGAAAGGAGGCTTCCAGGCCTCTTGAAGGAGGCTCTGAGCCTCTTGAAAGGAGGCTTCCAGGCCTCTTGAAAGGAGGCTTCCAGGCCTCTTGAAAGGAGGCTCTGAGCCTCTTGAAAGGAGGCTGAGGCCTCTTGAAAGGAGGCTTCTGAGCCTCTTGAAAGGAGGCTTCCTGAGCCTCTTGAAAGGAGGCTCTGAGCCTCTTGAAAGGAGGCTTCCAGGCCTCTTGAAAGGAGGCTGGAGCCTCTTGAAAGGAGGCTTCTGAGCCTCTTGAAAGGAGGCTCTGAGCCTCTTGAAAGGAGGCCTGAGCCTCTTGAAAGGAGGCTTGAGGCCTCTTGAAAGGAGGCTTCTGGGCCTCTTGAAAGGAGGCTTCTGAGCCTCTTGAAAGGAGGCTCTGAGGCCTCTTGAAAGGAGGCTTCTGAGGCCTCTTGAAGGAGGCTTCCGAGCCTCTTGAAAGGAGGCTTCTGAGGCCTCTTGAAAGGAGGCTCTGAGCCTCTTGAAAGGAGGCCTGAGCCTCTTGAAAGGAGGCTTCTGAGCCTCTTGAAAGGAGGCTTCTGAGCCTCTTGAAAGGAGGCTGAGGCCTCTTGAAGGAGGCTTCCTGAGCCTCTTGAAGGAGGCTTCTGAGCCTCTTGTGGGAGGCTTCCTGAGCCTCTTGTAAGGAGGCTTCTGAGGCCTCTTGTAAGGAGGCTTCCGAGGCCTCTTGTAAGGAGGCTTCCAGAGCCTCTTGTAAGGAGGCTTCTGAGCCTCTTGTAAGGAGGCTTCTGAGCCTCTTGTAAGGAGGCTTCCTGAGCCTCTTGTAAGGAGGCTTCCAGGCCTCTTGTAAGGAGGCTTCTGAGCCTCTTGTAAGGAGGCTTCCAGGCCTCTTGTAAGGAGGCTGGAGGCCTCTTGTAAGGAGGCTTCCAGGCCTCTTGTGGGAGGCTTCCAGGCCTCTTGTAAGGAGGCTTGAGGCCTCTTGAAAGGAGGCTTCTGAGCCTCTTGAAGGAGGCCTGAGCCTCTTGAAAGGAGGCTTCTGAGCCTCTTGAAGGAGGCTCTGAGCCTCTTGAAAGGAGGCCGGAGCCTCTTGAAGGAGGCTTCTGAGGCCTCTTGAAAGGAGGCTTCTGAGCCTCTTGAAAGGAGGCTCTGAGCCTCTTGAAAGGAGGCTTCTGAGGCCTCTTGAAAGGAGGCTCTGAGGCCTCTTGAAAGGAGGCTCTGAGGCCTCTTGAAAGGAGGCTTCTGAGGCCTCTTGAAAGGAGGCTTCTGAGCCTCTTGAAAGGAGGCTCTGAGCCTCTTGAAAGGAGGCTTCGAGGCCTCTTGAAAGGAGGCTCTGAGCCTCTTGAAAGGAGGCCTGAGCCTCTTGAAAGGAGGCTCTGAGCCTCTTGAAAGGAGGCTTCTGAGCCTCTTGAAAGGAGGCTTCTGAGCCTCTTGAAAGGAGGCTTGAGCCTCTTGAAAGGAGGCTCTGAGCCTCTTGAAAGGAGGCTTCTGAGGCCCTCTTGAAAGGAGGCTCTGAGCCTCTTGAAAGGAGGCTTCCAGGCCTCTTGAAAGGAGGCTTGAGAGCCTCTTGAAAGGAGGCTTCTGAGCCTCTTGAAAGGAGGCTTCTGAGCCTCTTGAAAGGAGGCCTGAGCCTCTTGAAAGGAGGCTTCTGAGCCTCTTGAAAGGAGGCTTCCAGGCCTCTTGAAAGGAGGCCTGAGCCTCTTGAAAGGAGGCTTCCAGGCCTCTTGAAAGGAGGCTTCCAGGCCTCTTGAAAGGAGGCTTCCAGGCCTCTTGAAAGGAGGCTTCTGAGCCTCTTGAAAGGAGGCTTCTGAGCCTCTTGAAAGGAGGCTCTGAGCCTCTTGAAAGGAGGCTTCGAGCCTCTTGAAAGGAGGCTTCCTGAGCCTCTTGAAAGGAGGCTCTGAGGCCTCTTGAAAGGAGGCTTGAGCCTCTTGAAAGGAGGCTTCTGAGGCCTCTTGAAAGGAGGCTTCTGAGCCTCTTGAAAGGAGGCTTCTGAGCCTCTTGAAAGGAGGCTTCTGAGCCTCTTGAAAGGAGGCTTCTGAGGCCTCTTGAAAGGAGGCTTCTGAGCCTCTTGAAAGGAGGCTCTGAGCCTCTTGAAAGGAGGCTCTGAGCCTCTTGAAAGGAGGCTTCTGAGCCTCTTGAAAGGAGGCTTCCTGAGCCTCTTGAAAGGAGGCTTCTGAGCCTCTTGAAAGGAGGCTTCCTGAGCTCTTGAAAGGAGGCCTGAGCCTCTTGAAAGGAGGCTTCTGAGCCTCTTGAAAGGAGGCTTCTGAGCCTCTTGAAAGGAGGCCTGAGCCTCTTGAAAGGAGGCTTCTGAGCCTCTTGAAAGGAGGCCTGAGCCTCTTGAAAGGAGGCTTCTGAGCCTCTTGAAAGGAGGCTTCTGAGCCTCTTGAAAGGAGGCTTCTGAGCCTCTTGAAAGGAGGCTTCTGAGCCTCTTGAAAGGAGGCTTCTGAGCCTCTTGAAAGGAGGCTTCTGAGCTCTTGAAAGGAGGCTTCCTGAGCCTCTTGAAAGGAGGCTTCTGAGGCCTCTTGAAAGGAGGCTTCTGAGCCTCTTGAAAGGAGGCTTCTGAGCCTCTTGAAAGGAGGCTCTGAGCCTCTTGAAAGGAGGCTCTGAGCCTCTTGAAAGGAGGCTTCTGAGCCTCTTGAAAGGAGGCTTCTGAGCCTCTTGAAAGGAGGCCTGAGCCTCTTGAAAGGAGGCTTCTGAGCCTCTTGAAAGGAGGCTTCTGAGCCTCTTGAAAGGAGGCCTGAGCCTCTTGTAAGGAGGCTCTGAGCCTCTTGTAAGGAGGCTTGAGCCTCTTGTAAGGAGGCTTCTGAGCCTCTTGTAAGGAGGCCGAGGCCCTCTTGTAAGGAGGCCTGAGCCTCTTGTAAGGAGGCTCGAGGCCTCTTGTAAGGAGGCTTCCTGAGCCTCTTGTAAGGAGGCTTCTGAGCTCTTGTAAGGAGGCTTCCTGAGCCTCTTGTAAGGAGGCTCTGAGCCTCTTGTAAGGAGGCTTCCGAGCCTCTTGTAAGGAGGCTTCTGAGCCTCTTGTAAGGAGGCTTCTGAGCCTCTTGTAAGGAGGCTTCTGGAGCCTCTTGTAAGGAGGCTTCTGAGCTCTTGTAAGGAGGCTTCCTGAGCCTCTTGTAAGGAGGCTTCTGAGCCTCTTGTAAGGAGGCTTCTGAGCCTCTTGTAAGGAGGCTTGAGCCTCTTGTAAGGAGGCTCTGAGGCCTCTTGTAAGGAGGCTTGAGCCTCTTGTAAGGAGGCTTCTGAGCCTCTTGTAAGGAGGCTTCTGAGCCTCTTGTAAGGAGGCCTGAGCCTCTTGAAAGGAGGCCTGAGCCTCTTGAAAGGAGGCTTCTGAGCTCTTGAAAGGAGGCTCTGAGCCTCTTGAAAGGGAGGCTTCCTGAGCCTCTTGAAAGGAGGCTTCTGAGGCCTCTTGAAAGGAGGCTTCTGAGCTCTTGAAAGGAGGCTTCCTGAGCCTCTTGAAAGGAGGCTCTGAGCCTCTTGAAAGGAGGCTTCTGAGCCTCTTGAAAGGAGGCTCTGAGCCTCTTGAAAGGAGGCTCTGAGCCTCTTGAAAGGAGGCTTCTGAGCCTCTTGAAAGGAGGCTTCCTGAGCCTCTTGAAAGGAGGCTTCTGAGCCTCTTGAAAGGAGGCTTCTGAGCCTCTTGAAAGGAGGCTTCTGAGCCTCTTGAAAGGAGGCTCTGAGCCTCTTGAAAGGAGGCTTCTGAGCTCTTGAAAGGAGGCTTCTGAGCCTCTTGAAAGGAGGCCTGAGCCTCTTGAAAGGAGGCTTCTGAGCCTCTTGAAAGGAGGCTTCTGAGCCTCTTGAAAGGAGGCTCTGAGCCTCTTGAAAGGAGGCTTCTGAGCCTCTTGAAAGGAGGCCTGAGCCTCTTGAAAGGAGGCTTCCTGAGCCTCTTGAAAGGAGGCCTGAGCCTCTTGAAAGGAGGCTTCTGAGCCTCTTGAAAGGAGGCTCTGAGCCTCTTGTAAGGAGGCGTTCCTGAGCCTCTTGTAAGGAGGCTCTGAGCCTCTTGTAAGGAGGCTTTGAGCCTCTTGTAAGGAGGCTTCTGAGCCTCTTGTAAGGAGGCTCTGAGCCTCTTGTAAGGAGGCTTCCTGAGCCTCTTGTAAGGAGGCTTCTGAGCCTCTTGTAAGGAGGCTCTGAGCCTCTTGTAAGGAGGCCTGAGCCTCTTGTAAGGAGGCCTGAGCCTCTTGTAAGGAGGCTTCTGAGCTCTTGTAAGGAGGCTTCCTGAGCCTCTTGCAGGAAGGCTTCTGAGCCTCTTGTAAGGAGGCTTGAGCCTCTTGTAGGGAGGCTTCTGAGCCTTTGTAAGGAGGCGTCTGAGCCTCTTGTGAGGAGGCGTCTGAGCCTCTTGTGAGGAGGCGTCTGAGCCTCTTGTAAGGAGGCTTCTGAGCCTCTTGTAAGGAGGCTTCCTGAGCCTCTTGTAAGGAGGCTTCTGAGCCTCTTGTAAGGAGGCTCTGAGGCCTCTTGTAAGGAGGCTTCTGAGCCTCTTGTAAGGAGGCTTTGAGCCTCTTGTAAGGAGGCGTCTGAGCTCTTGTAAGGAGGCTCTGAGCCTCTTGTAAGGAGGTTTCTGAGCCTCTTGTAAGGAGGCTTCTGAGCCTGTTGTAAGGAGGCTTCTGAGCCTCTTGAAAGGAGGCTCTGAGCTCTCTTGTAAGGAGGCTCTGAGCCTCTTGAAAGGATGCTTCTGAGCCTCTTGAAAGGAGGCTCTGAGCCTCTTGTAAGGAGGCCTGAGCCTCTTGAAAGGAGGCTTCTGAGCCTCTTGAAAGGAGGCTTCTGAGCCTCTTGAAAGGAGGCCTGAGCCTCTTGAAAGGAGGCCTGAGCTCTTGTAAGGAGGCCTGAGCCTCTTGTAAGGAGGCTTCTGAGCCTCTTGTAAGGAGGCCTGAGGCCTCTTGTAAGGAGGCGTCTGAGCCTCTTGTAAGGAGGCTTCTGAGCCTCTTGTAAGGAGGCCTGAGCTCTTGTAAGGAGGCCTGAGCCTCTTGTAAGGAGGCTCTGAGCCTCTTGTAAGGAGGCCTGAGCCTCTTGTAAGGAGGCTTCCTGAGCCTCTTGTAAGGAGGCTTCTGAGCCTCTTGTAAGGAGGCCTGAGCCTCTTGTAAGGAGCCTCTTGTAAGGAGGCTTCTGAGCCTCTTGTAAGGAGGCTTCTGAGCCTCTTGAAAGGAGGCTCTGAGCCTCTTGAAAGGAGGCTTCCTGAGCCTCTTGAAAGGAGGCTCTGAGCCTCTTGAAAGGAGGCTTCTGAGCCTCTTGAAAGGAGGCCTGAGCCTCTTGAAAGGAGGCTTCTGAGCCTCTTGAAAGGAGGCCTGAGCCTCTTGAAAGGAGGCTCTGAGCTCTCTTGAAAGGAGGCCTGAGCCTCTTGAAAGGAGGCCTGAGCCTCTTGAAAGGGAGGCTCTGGAGCCTCTTGAAAGGAGGCTCTGAGCCTCTTGAAGGGGGGCTTCTGAGCTCTTGAAAGGAGGCTTCCTGAGCCTCTTGAAAGGAGGCTCTGAGCCTCTTGAAAGGAGGCCTGAGCCTCTTGAAAGGAGGCTCTGAGCCTCTTGAAAGGAGGCTCTGAGGCTCTTGAAAGGAGGCTTCTGAGGCCTCTTGAAAGGAGGCTTCCTGAGCCTCTTGAAAGGAGGCCTGAGCCTCTTGAAAGGAGGCCTGAGCCTCTTGAAAGGAGGCCTGAGCCTCTTGAAAGGAGGCCTGAACCTCTTGAAAGGAGGCTTCTGAGCCTCTTGTAAGGAGGCTTCTGAGCCTCTTGTAAGGAGGCTTCTGAGCTCTCTTGTAAGGAGGCTTCTGAGCTCTCTTGTAAGGAGGCCTGAGCCTCTTGTAAGGAGGCTTCCGAGCCTCTTGTAAGGAGGCTTCCGAGCCTCTTGTAAGGAGGCTTCCGAGCCTCTTGTAAGGAGGCTTCCGAGCCTCTTGTAAGGAGGCTTCCGAGCCTCTTGTAAGAAGGCTTCCGAGCCTCTTGTAAGGAGGCTTCCGAGCCTCTTGTAAGGAGGCTTCCGAGCCTCTTGTAAGGAGGCGTCCGAGCCTCTTGTAAGGAGGCGTCCGAGCCTCTTGTAAGGAGGCGTCCGAGCCTCTTGTAAGGAGGCTTCCGAGCCTCTTGTAAGGAGGCTTCCGAGCCTCTTGTAAGGAGGCTTCCGAGCCTCTTGTAAGGAGGCTTCCGAGCCTCTTGTAAGGAGACTTCCGAGCCTCTTGTAAGGAGGCTTCCGAGCCTCTTGTAAGGAGGCTTCCGAGCCTCTTGTAAGGAGGCTTCTGAGCCTCTTGTAAGGAGGCTCTGTGCCTCTTGTAAGGAGGCTTCTGAGCCTCTTGTAAGGAGGCTCTGAGCCTCTTGTAAGGAGGCTTCTGAGCCTCTTGAAAGGAGGCCTGAGCCTCTTGAAAGGAGGCCTGAGCCTCTTGAAAGGAGGCTTCTGAGCCTCTTGTAAGGAGGCCTGAGGCCTCTTGAAAGGAGGCTTGAGGCCTCTTGAAAGGAGGCTTCTGAGCCTCTTGTAAGGAGGCTTCTGAGCTCTTGTAAGGAGGCTTCTGAGCCTTGTAAGGAGGCCTGAGCCTCTTGTAAGGAGGCGTCTGAGCCTCTTGTAAGGAGGCTTCTGAGCCTCTTGTAAGGAGGCTTCCTGAGCCTCTTGTAAGGAGGCTTCTGAGCCTCTTGTAAGGAGGCCTGAGCCTCTTGTAAGGAGGCCTGAGCCTCTTGTAAGGAGGCTGAGCCTCTTGTAAGGAGGCCTGGAGCCTCTTGTAAGGAGGCTTCTGAGCCTCTTGTAAGGAGGCTCTGAGCCTCTTGTAAGGAGGCTTCTGAGCCTCTTGTAAGGAGGCTTGAGCTCTTGTAAGGAGGCTCTGAGCCTCTTGTAAGGAGGCTTCTGAGCCTCTTGTAAGGAGGCCTGAGCCTCTTGTAAGGAGGCTTCTGAGCCTCTTGTAAGGAGGCCTGAGCCTCTTGTAAGGAGGCTTCCTGAGCCTCTTGTAAGGAGGCTCTGAGCCTTGTAAGGAGGCTTCCTGAGCCTCTTGTAAGGAGGCCTGAGCCTCTTGTAAGGAGGCTTCCTGAGCCTCTTGTAAGGAGGCCTGAGCCTCTTGTAAGGAGGCTCTGAGCCTCTTGTAAGGAGGCCTGAGCCTCTTGTAAGGAGGCTTCTGAGCCTCTTGTAAGGAGGCTTTGAGCCTCTTGTAAGGAGGCTTCTGAGCCTCTTGTAAGGAGGCCTGAGCCTCTTGTAAGGAGGCTCTGAGCCTCTTGAAAGGAGGCTTCTGAGCCTCTTGTAAGGAGGCTTGAGCCTCTTGAAAGGAGGCCTGAGCCTCTTGAAAGGAGGCCTGAGCCTCTTGTAAGGAGGCCTGAGCCTCTTGTAAGGAGGCTTCTAAGCCTCTTGTAAGGAGGCTTCTAAGCCTTTTGTAAGGAGGCATCTAAGCCTTTTGTAAGGAGGCTTCTAAGCCTTTTGTAAGGAGGCTTCTAAGCCTCTTGTAAGGAGGCTTCTGAGCCTCTTGTAAGGAGGCTTCTTAGCCTCTTGAAAGGAGGCTTCTGAGCCTCTTGTAAGGAGGCTTCTGAGCCTCTTGTAAGGAGGCTTCTGAGCCTCTTGTAAGGAGGCTTCCGAGCCTGGTGTAAGGAGGCTTCCGAGCCTCTTGTAAGGAGGCTTCCGAGCCTCTTGTAAGGAGGCTTCCGAGCCTCTTGTAAGGAGGCTTCCGAGCCTCTTGTAAGGAGGCTTCCGAGCCTCTTGTAAGGAGGCTTCCGAGCCTCTTGTAAGGAGGCTTCCGAGCCTCTTTGAACGAGGTTTTTTGGAAGTAGGCTTACGAGCCTCTTAAATGGAACCTTCTCTTGCCTCTTAAACGAAGGCTTCCGAGCCGTTAAATTCTAGAATTTAGTTCAGAAGCATATTCTTAACATATTCTCCAACATTTTATTTATATTAGGTAAACGATTTTTTTAATTTGTTCATTCGTTCGATCTGGTTGTAGAGGGCAGGATTCAATTGGCTTTGATTTACTGATCGCAGTGCATATTATGTACAAGACAAAGTTTTGAAATAAAAAAAAACAATTATCAATAAGCTTTGATTGGTATTGCTATACATCCGCCATTACGCATTTTTGTCCGAGGTACCCCCTGGGGCCAGCGAAGGTACTCCCAGGGGTACATGTACCCCAGGTTGATAACCGCTGCTCTATGGTATTTAGGGTATCGAAGTTCATCAGCTATATTTGTTTGGCCGGCTTACTCCGAGATCGGGAAGCAGTCTCAGTTATTAATGAATGTTTTTTTTTACACTAGATAGAAGAACATGTTGATAGAAGGCAATTGTGTCGAAAACAGGATAAAATCCGGGGTAGACAAAATCGGGAGAAATGCCGCGAATACAACGTGCCCACGTATTATCTATTAATCGACTTCAAATCCACATGTGATACAATCGATCGGGAACAGCTAAGGCAGCTAATGCATGAATACGGATTTCCGGATAGACTGATACGATTAGTCAAGGCGATTTTTAACCTAAACCCAGATTATTCCACCTAGCGATGGTGGTGCCTTTCTTGTGCATTATAAAATGTAATAGCATGCATTTTAGAGGGACCAAAAAAGCACTTCAGGGAAAAAGATTCCATTATTTTTATCAATTTACATTTATTTGCTATTGTTTTGGAATTATTCTTTCAATTTTTGAAAAAGATTTTTTCAAATGAGTTTGCAAATGTTTTCCCTGGATATTTCGTGAAACTTTGGGATTTTTCTGTGAAAATTCCGGAAATGTTACTAGAAAAGCATACAGAATTTTAGAAATAAAACAGTAAGAGCTAAGCAAAATCATGTTTATGGATAAAAGTAATAGATTCCAAAATGTTGTCAATCAATAATAAATTTCAGATTGCATTGAAGCATTTGGCATACCTTGCTACATGGATTCCTAATATCCTTTATGTTTAAAGATGCGGAAGTTCTTTTCCCAAATCCCTTCAAAGAAGGATTACTTCTTTCCGCCTGTATTCATCAACTTGAAAGCAAAGGATAAATCTCAACTGGTCAGAAACCGCCCGCTGATCGGCTGAATCAATCCGCACTCCAATTTCGGACCCTTGCTCTTTGAAGTGAATAAAAAATAACAACGGAGGGAAAGAGGAGATGCTGCAATCTTAGCCTTGCGATTTCAGCTTTCTCTTTACACTTTCCATTATCGGACAAAAACGAAAAAAGACGCCTGAAATGCAATCCCTTTCTATTTCTGGATTCCAGGAGGAAGCGTCCCGGGATCCTTCAACCCTGCTACAACAATCGATTCAATTGAAATTGTTACAATTTTTCCTCAAACTGATGCTGCGGATCAGGAAGCAGCGGTCACCTCCTTTGGATATCCTTGCATCTTGCATAAGTAAACCGAACCGAAGGAGAGGAGAAAGGGACGAAACAATGGGTCGCACCTGAATGATTTTCTTTCGTATTGGCAATGTTTTGTACCGTCGAATGCAATGTCTTCTTCGACGCTCAGCAACACACTTTTCGGGGTTTAACTTTGTTTTATGCTGCATGCATTTGAGCCGTGGCTCTTCTTCTCCAGATTGTGTGCTTCTTGCGCCAAGTGTGTAGGAAGCGGTTGCCTAGGATTATTGAAAAACCTTTCCGTCTTGCTTACCTGAGATTTGGCCAAACGATCTACGGTGCTTCGCTTGAGGATAAATTTTCAATAATTAAAAAAAAACTGGATTTTTCAATGTAGTATTTGAAAAACGCTAAACGAATGAAAAATTGTCGAATTTAATATTAATAATTTTAAAGCTAGAGTCAAATACATTCCGAATTTCGATCAGAGTTTATGTAGCATAAATAGAAAAGGAAAGCTCAAGAATTCGATGGCGTAATTTTAACTTAAATAGGAGCAAAATTTTTTTTCAGTTTTAGTTTGTACGCTGGCACTCCGTCATCTCATTCAAAATTGAAACAAGAGTTGTTACAAACCAACAGCAAAGCTGCAGTTTTGCTCATATGCTTGATTGACGCCAGACGAGTTCGCACCTGCAAAGAAAATCTGCATCCTCGTTAGGATTGCAAAACGGGTCAACGATAATTAGTTTTTTCTTCAAATGTACTTCTCCTGGCCGCCAGGTACCTTCTCAAAAATCTCTTTCTTAAGATTTTTGCCTGATTACTTTTTCCATGCAACCCGACGAATTGGAACCGGTTGCCAGCAGTGGAACCGGATCAACAACAGCTGGTTCTTCGAAAGCGAAAAAATTGTTTGCTTTCGAGGGCTAATCGCTTCACCCCGACACGATCCTTGGCTTAAGGAGTCATGTTTGAGTAAGCAATTAGGTTTTTCAGCACCAAAAACGAACCGACCTGCATCAACCAAAAAAGCTGGGCCCCTTTCAATCGGTTGAATATTAATTTATGCCCAATTCTCGTGATGAACACAATATGTTCGTCGGATGGCACAAACAACCCTCACACGCGTGAGCATAACTCACCAGCATAATTGGAGACACACTCTTTCGAAACGCCCAATCAGCCATTGTTTAACAAAGCGTCGCTAATCAAATCATTCCATCACTCCATCACCGGAGCCGAACAATGAGCCGATTAAAGATGGATGTAAATCAACCGATCTCGGAGGTCCGTCGATGTGACGTGATGTGACCGAAAACAGGAAGCAACCCTGGTCTCTCTATGAATAAGCATCCGCATGCAACCATGGCGACCCGGACTGACCGGCATCTCGGTGCTTCGATCGGAGATCCACAGCGCCTACTTAATTCGTCGACTGCTGGTAGCACGCTCGCTCAAATGGCGGCTGATTTACGCCTTCCTCCTTATTACTCGAGGGCCTCCTCGTTCGCCATCAATTCTGGGCCAATACGAGCCGCTACCGTTTTCCTTTGAATGCTTCGCCATCACTCTCCGAACGCACAACTGTATTGGACAAATTAAAACATACATTTTCGTCGCCTGTCCACCACACGGCACGGGACGGCCCTCGTGTTGAATATCATTATATCGCTGTTTGATGTTTTATTAATAACCATAAAGCACTCACTATGGACGCACAAACGATACCAAGTGGGAATGTCTGTGGAGCATCATGGAAGGGAGGGCCCGTGGAAGGGGCAAATCTAGTGAGACGTTTAATTTGAACGAACGTGGAATGCTTAATCGCACTGATCGACTGTTGTTGGGGGGAGAAACTGTTGCAGAAATGATGGATTCATGAGGAGTTTGAGACTAGTTGGGAAGTTAGAAAATACTGCTTGGGTGTTTGTGCAAGCTATCGCTTGATGTGGAATGTAATTTGTTTAATTCCTATTATATTAATAACAGATGGGTCTCACTACACGGTTGATAAAATGTTTATTTTTTTAATTTTAATAAATTGAAGGGCTATTCGGCAAAACACTAGAATATTTCCATTAGAGCAGCAGTTCTTAACTTCGTTGGTCTCAGGTGGTAACCATAACAGAAATACGTAATTATAAAGGCAACAACAAACAAAAATCTTCATAGTTATTATGCATGTTTACTAAATGGGCAAAACGGATCCCTTTTAAGAACTGATCCGATGGAGGCTAGGAATCTTTAAGGACACTCTTCACGGAATCCAAGTTTCAAAATGCTCGCGTTTTCGGGGGCACACAACTCGATACGGAGACGGCGCAAAACTGTCATTTTTGTTGATTTAGCTTTGCTGCGTCGCAGCATGCGTGAAATAATAAAAATGACAGTTGCTTACATATCGAGTGGTGTGCCCGCGAAAACGTGAGCACTTTGAAACTTGGATTCCGTGAGGAGTGACCTTAAATTGTGTGATTTGATAATCCATATCTTTCAACATGATTGGATTTTTGGAACGGATTATTGAAAACATCAAAATTACACATCATTTTACGATGTCGGATCTTATCGCCCTTCCCGGATGTTGGTCCAACTTTCAAAAATTTAAAATTGCTGTGAAAACTACATTTTCTGACCGATTCTTTCGCAACAACTTGCATTCTTTCGGGATGGATCCCAATTTTTGATTCGGAAGATGAAGATACCGAGTCAATCCACAATACTATTCCAGAATCCGTTGGGGTTAGTTTTCTGCGCAAAAAGTGTTTATTCACAAATTCAAGTTTAAACAGATTGCAACAGATCCAAGTCAAAAAAACATGAGAAATGAATGTATAACAAGTAATGGGAAAAAAATCAATTTTTAGGGATCGCCCTAACGTATTTATTTAAAAAGGTCATAACTTGTGAACTTCTGCAAATTTGCTCAAAATTAATTGTTCTACAACTTTATGGAACTTTACACAATTCTATACTGAAAAATTAAAAAGTTAATATTATGAACTTCTGAAATATAGGTACCACCCCAATGTCACTACATGGAAAAAAAATCGTCAAAAAATATGATTTTTTTTTCCCCGAAGAGACTATATATCTAAAACTAATAGTTTAGGCGTTAATATTTTTGTCTTGCTAGATTCGACTCTGGGACCATTGTGCATTGCTTCTTGAAATCATGAAGTTTGAGATACGACACGATATATTTTGACCTGAATTTGTGATTGACCACTTTTTCCGAGGACAACAAAATGACAAAATGATTCTTGGAATAGTTCTGGAGCCATACTGTAGATTGACTGGAAGCATGAATCGGATGGAATCTAACTTGATGCGAAGGAATCGGTCAAGAAATGTGGTTTTTACAGCAGTTTTAATTTTTGAAAGCCCTTAAAAACAGCTGACCAGGGACGGAAAGGCTAAGTGAGTCATCACTTAACCTCTCAGTTCAAATTCGACTACTAAAAAAATGGATTATAGTTGTGATTTTCTGATTGTGCCACAATCTCGACTTAACTAACGTACGTATCTGTGTTTAGTTGGATCAACAGACAGCCATTTGAGTATGTGTTTAATGATTGAAACCTCACTGATGATCTCCAGTAAAGCAGAATTCCGATTTCAGAATTTGCATTACATGTTGACCACAGGAGAGGATTTATAAAACATTATAAAACATTCAGATACTTCTTGTAACAAAATCTAAAGTTATTTAAATTCAATGACGACAAAATATGTTTTTTGGCAGAATCTTTGGAGATACTCCTCCAGGATATTATTTTAAGCAAAATTTTAGAAAGGGCTACGAAAAGGTGAGAGGATATCTGGAAAAGAACGTCAAAAATAGCTCACAAGCTCCAATACTCAAGCTTTCACGGTTCTTTCGATGACAACTGACTGCCAGCTAAGGGTTGCGTACTTAGCTGGAAGCGTAGCCTGGGCACTGTTGTCTTTCTGACATCAGCTAGAGTGAGAGGGAGAGCGGTCTGGGGGCTTGTCTAGGATGTGGTGGTGTTTGACAGGGCTGTGTTAATCTTCTTCAAAGAGCTGCAAGTATCCGCAACCAGGCCCTATCAAAGCGACCGTGCGCCGCTCAAAGCGCACTAGCCCTGGTGTTGGGTTGGACTTTAAACAAATTTTACCTGACTGGCGTCTGTTCTGGCATCCAGCGGCTGAAATGTTGTCCAGAGCTTGAAATGCTATTCCCCGGAAGCTAATCTATATTTAAGTTGGCAGCCCCACCCCGGTGGATAAGGAACCTTGGGCCAACAACCTACTGTTCCCAAAACATAACAAACCGTTCGAGAAACCAGCGAAGAAAGATCGAGCACTCATATATCGGCGAGGAGTTTTGGTATGAAATAAAGGACACGAATTGGACACGAATCACGAATGAAGCTCGGAATCCTGGGACTGAGTGAAGGCTGTGAGCCAAAGTTTGGAGAACACAAACTACCGTCGAGACATGTATTCCGGTATTCGAGGGAATATGCTCTCCGCTACTGAGAAATTGTTTTCCTGCTCAGCGCTCAGGCACAGGCGGCACCAATCAAGTGGGAACCAATTAATGAGAGAATAATTACTGCCAAATTCTGAACACGGGTAAGGAGCCTCACGATGTTATGCGCCGACCGATGTTGCCGGGTTACATGACAAAGCGAATTTCTACAGTGAACTGAATACCGTCGTAGATGATGTTTCGAAAGGTAACATCAAATCTATATGGCGACTTCAACGCTAAGATCGGCTACGACAATATGGACTGTGAGCGTGTCATGGGTCGTAATGGTATTGAACAAATGAGTGAAAACGGTGAGCTGTTTGCAGAACGCTGGGGCTGTGGCAATAATGACATGGTGAATAGAGGATCGCTTTTTTCCAATCGACCAATGTACACAGTCACGTGGGTCTCTCGTGATTTGTCCATCTGAAAATTGAGTCGAACAACATCCACATCAGCCGAAAATGAAGACGGAGTTTTCTTGATATCGGGAATAATAGCAGCGCTGACATCGCGTCTGACCATCACCTTCTAAATTGCGAGATCCGATTACGCATTGCTCGGATTCTGCGGCGAGAGGAGAGACTCGGACGGCGATTGAAGACACACGGACTAGAAAACCCAACTTGGCGTCCCGTTAACAGTATTCGGCTTTAGAAAACGTTAAAAGTTAAACACTGCTGCAGACAAGCAAGCGTGGGTGGACTTCCTGGCCGACGAAGAGGAGAAAGCTGCAACAACTGGCGGTATTCGCCTCCTCTACGATATCTCACGACGCCTGAGTGGAGCAAGGATGAATCCGATGATGCCGATGAAAGACGTCAGGTACTCACCGATCCAACTGATCAGCTGAAACGTTGGTTCGAGCACTTCGAACTACTTCTTTAAGTTTCGATACCTGACCAACCAACAACATCTCGGCATGAGCCGCCAAGTGTGCGACACATTACCCGCGTCAACTCCGAAGCTACATCATTGCACATCACGCGAGTTTTCTAACCTACTGGATGCAGGTCCTGGTGAAGGTCCCAAAGAAGGGTTAGCTGACTGTTTGCGACAAATGGCGTGACATCATGTTACCCCGCAAGTGCTGTGCAAAGTTATCCATATTGTGTGTGGACCATATTGTCGCGCTTCGCAACATCGTGGAGCAAGTTAACGAATTCCGCGAGTCCCTCTATCTTGTATTGACTACGAAAGAGCTTTTGATCGCCTGAACCAGGAAAATCTGTCGACCGCCCTTAGACGCAAGGGAGTTCCGGACAAAATCGTCGGCCTCATCGAAGCGCTGTACGAAGCTTTTACATGCAAAGTCCTGCATAACGGAGCTTTGTCTGACCCTATTCGGGTAGCCGCTGAAGTGAGGCAAGGATGTATTCTATCTCTGCTACTGATCCTCATCGTAATCGACGAGATCATAGTGGGTGTGATCGACCGTGCACTAAACCGTGAGCTGCTCTGGCAGTGAATTACTGTGGAGCATCTTTACGATTTAGATTTGGCTGATGATATTGCTCTTCTAGCAGTGGAGAAGGAGGAGAATTTTCAATATCTTGAAACCAAGATCAACATAGGAGCATGGATTAAGAAGGCTAGGGCTGCTTTTGTGAGTTTACGAAATATATGGAGATCAAATCAGATTAGTCAACGCACTGAATTTCAAAAATTTAACTCTAATGTGAAATCTGTGTTGCTATACGCCAGTGAAACATGGTGTGTATCAGCAGAGAACATGCAGAAACTGCAAGTATTCATCAACCGATTTCTACGTTTTATTGATCGGGCCCAGTGGTCCCACAACTGAATCTGGAATGCTGAGCCCCATAGACGATACCATCAGAAACCGATACCTAATAACAGAAATTCGAGAACGTAAATTGAGGTGGATCGGCCACACATTACGAAAGAGCGAAGATGATATCTGCAGGCCCAGGTCAAGGCCTATGATGTAGATCCTTTACGTTGGCCCTATCTACCCCTATATACAAACAGTGTACTGAAAGCTTTAGGTTTGCTATTCTGAAATACATAAAAACGTACGGAGAGCTGTCAAATGTCAAGAAAATAAACAAAACAAGAGCAAACACCTCTGACGCGTTTCCGGTAAAATTTTAAGCTTTTTAAGTTTTTTTAAATTTTAGGCTTTAAACTAAAAATGCTTTGAAAATATAAGTTTTTTTGTAAACATTCTTTTATATACTCTTTGCTGCTATGGAGGTAGACTGAAAGGTGCATATGATCAAAAATTTATTTATTATGATTTACAATGTTATGAAAACTCATATGTGAATTGAATATGTACGTTATGTGGAAGATATTGATTTGGAAAATGTATTGGAGGTAACCACTTTTCCTTCGATGGGACTCGAACCCATGACCCTACAGTACGCTAGACTGGTGCTTTAACCAACTAAGCTACGAAAGACCTCCGTCGGCCTTCGCAACCTAGTCAAATCACTCGCAATCCTTTTCTCAAGCCAATACTTCCACATGTGTATAGTACACGTCCACATTAGAGGAGCGTGAGTATTTAGAATGTCTGGCGGCTATACACATTCTTCATCAGCAACAGTACTGATAAAGTGAGGTTGTGTAAGCTATTTGCCAGTCGGTCGTCAAGCTCAGACCTGACCGCATTGCGTAGGCAAGAGCACTCAACTCAGGTTCAGTTCAATCGAAGATAATTGCCTGTTTCCGGGGATTAAACCACCCGGCTTGGACGTTAATTTACAATGTTATTATTTATTATGGTTCTTTTGAATAAAATGGGGCTTGAAGTAAGCCCGTCACTTATAAAGAAAAGCCATTCAACTGATCAGTTATCTAGGGGAACTAGGTTTAAAATGCGCCAGTCAACTAATATGAGCCATTGCATTTTCTGGGTTAACAGGCTAAATTAAGTTACAAAACCGATGGCAGCTGACGCCTAAACATATTTTTGCCTTTCTCGTACAACGAAGTTGTACCGAAAGGCTATCATTTCACTCCGAAAACGAACTTTTTATAGAAGCCTCTGAGACCCATAGTGTTATATACCAATCGACTCAGCTCAACAAACTGAGCACATGTCAGTCTGTCCGTGCGTATGTATGTGTGTGTATGTGTGTGCACAAAAGCTATAAAAAAACATAAGACAACTTGTCGTATAGTAATCTTCAACCGATTTTCTCGCAACAGGGGACAAAGCCTTGATGATCACTATTGAGTTTGATAACGATCGGTCATTGCGTTTAGAATTTATGAAGAAAATGGTACATCGGACCATATAAACCCCATATGTTGGTGTCTTAACTAAATGCGAGAAAGGCACCACCACCGCTAGGTGGATTAATCTGGGTTTAGATCAACAAATTAAAAATAATAGTCTAGACATCTATAATAAAAAATTTAAAAATAAAATTGTTTTTTTCCGCCTTTTGATAAAATTTAAGCTTCCGTTCCCTTAAGGATTTTCTACTAGATAAAAACATTTTTTTCAATAATCTTTGCACATGTCTGGAAAAACAAATTAGTAAAGATTGTGCCAAGTTACTAAAAAGTAAACTTTATTACATTTTTCATAGAAAAACGCACATTTTAATAAAATCTCTGAACGCAGGATAAAACGCGCCCATGTGATGTGCTTTACTTCTTCTTCTTCTTCTTCATTGGCATTACATCCCCCACTGGGACATTGCCGCCTCGCAGCTTAGTGTTCAATTAGCACTTCCACAGTTATTAACTGCGAGGTTTCTAAGCCAGGTTACCATTTTTGCATTCGTATATCATTTATTTATTTATTTATTTATTACTTGTCTTCGAACTAATCGTACAGACAGATACTACTAACTAATTATACTACTTTTAAACACACACTTGGTCATATTATAATTAAAATAAACATACACTTCATTAAAACGTCGACAACAAACATCAAACGGGTTATTTTGTCCAAAAACGGTGCGGTGTGCTGGAAGACGTAGGAAATCTGTATGGCGGGTTGATCTCGCTGGAACGTTGATGTTGACATTACTCAGCAGCGTCGGACAGTCAATGTTATGAGACTAAGCATATGCGGTATTTCGAAAAATTTCGTTTCAGGTGGTTCGAAACGAAATTCCGCGGAATTTCGCGGAATTTGAGCATGGCGAAATCTGATTTCTTGATTTCGTTTCGTTTCGTAAAATTACAAAACTTTCGCTAGAAAAAACTAGCTTCTAACGAAATTAAACGGAATTTCGCGGAATTTCGAAACGAACTTAAACTAATCCATACTTTATAATCATAAAAAAATTTTGGCTGCGCCGCCGAACAACGCTCACTCACCCCATTCTTAGTCGACAAATACGTAAGTAGTTTTCTTCTATAAAACGTCTTCAGTGTTTCCATGATTAAAATTTTGTGATATTTTTTTTACTATTTGCACAATATTAAGGGTATGCGATAACACCCTTTTTCCTATCGAAACGAAACGAAACGAAATTTAAAATGTCTATGTTGATTCGGATCGAAACGAAACGAAATATAGATTTACTTTCGAGACTTCGAAACGATACGAAATCAAGCTTCATTTATTTCGAAATTTTTCGAAACGAAACGAAATTTTAATTTTTTTCCGCGGAATTTTTATTAAAATGGTTTTACGCAATTCTGATTTCACCTTTTCGAAATTGAATTACTATTTTTAGAGTCATAATAACAGAAGAGGTAGTCTGTGATAAATCGCCTCATATAACATTGGCGATAAGGCAATACCCCAGCATTTGTGCCGCTTTCAAAGGAATTCATCGTGGAGCGTGTGCTCCTGAATTTGATCAATTTAATATCAGCAAGTACATAAAAATATAGAAATTGTGGGATTTGTCATATACGGATTCAAATTTCGAACTAAGGTTTTATTAGTTCACTTAAGGTTATGTACATTCTATCGTTGGGTTGCTGCAGCCAATATTCTGTTTACGGTCCCATACCAACGGCGACAGAATCGCTGTCGCCAAGCGATAGAATCGCGTCACGACTGTCGCGTCGCGTGTGTTTGGGGGAACCTCAAAGCGCTTATGTGACTGTTATTGTTCAAAGATGGTCTAGTAGCCTAGAAATTCGCACGAGAAATTCGACAGAGAAGCTTAAACAAAAAATGACCAGAACACATCGCGATAGGAGGCGCTCCTTAGCCTAGCGGTAAGACGCGCGGCTACAAAGTAAGACCATGCTGATGGTGGCTGGGTTCGATTCCCGGTGGAAATTGTCTTGATTTCCCTGGGCATAAAAGTATCATCGTGTTAGCCTAATGATATTCAAATGCAAAAATGGTACCTTGGCTTAGAAACCTCGCAGTTAATAACTGTGGAAGTGCTGAATGAACACTAAGCTACGAGGTGTCAATGTCCAGTGGGGGATGTGATGCCAATAGAAAGAAGAAGACATCGAGATATGTAGGTTATCGAGATGTAGAAGGCCCGAATGTATGTAGATTGGAGGGACCGAGAAAACTATCGACATAGGGAGAGATATCTATATATAGATCATCGAGATGTAGAGAGTCGACTGTATAGCTAAAATTCAAGCTCTATCTGGCAAAAAGGCGAATGTAGCAAGAGAGAATTCTTTTCGTCGACTACCCCTCTTTTAAGTAAAAGTAACAAGCAGAAGATTTATTTGCGGTTTATAACCTCAGAATGCAAGTTCCAATTGTTTTCTAGTTTTCTGATAAACTTTAAAGAAATCCCCTGCTTGTCACTTTTATTCAATAGAGGGGAAGTCGGTGAAGAGAATTCTTCCTTGCGATATTCGCCCTTATTCCAGCTAAAGCTTGAGTGGTTTGTTGGTAAGTCCGAAAGTTGGTTCGTCTAATGTACTACATTTGGCTGAACATCTAGTCTAAAATTACTTTGTCGAAAATGTCATTTGGTCGAACAGTTTCTTTGGCTGAAAAAATAGCTCAATTAGCCGAAAGGGTCATTTGGCCGAAATAAGCATTCGACTGAAAGTGTCGCTCGACTGAATTGGTCATTGGTCAGACAATGCTGTTTGGCTGAAATGTTTTTTTTTTTGCAGAAAGGACATTTTCGGGCCAAAGGATTTTTTCTGCCAAACGACCATTTCCACCAAATGACGTTTTCGGCCAAATGATCTAGTCGATCAAATGTCTTTTTCGGACAAACAACCATTTCGGCAAAATGACATTTTCAGCTAAAAAAACTGTTGGATATTTTTGACCATATTACCGTACAGTAAGCAACATTTTTGACCAAATGACCTTTTATGTCAAACATCCATTTCGGCATAACGACATTTTCGGTCTTATAACCTATTCAGCCAAACGACCATATCAGCCAAATGACGTATTGGGGAAGAGTGCTTTGACCAAATGAAATTTTTGGCCAAACTGGTTTTCGTTGTATAACCGTTTTGCCCAAATGTTCATTTCGATCAAATACAATTCTGCTGGATGATTTTTCACTTAACGTATTATTCGGCTTAATGGCTTTCGCCAAATGATTTTCGGTCAAACAACCCTTCTTCCTTTTAATAATTTTGTTTTGAATTTTTCCGACGAATTTCTTATGTACAATACAATAAATTTCCTGTAGAAATCCAAAGAAATTCCTTCAAAAATCCGATTTTTTTCGTTGAAAACGGATTCCCGTTAAAAATTTTAAAAAATCACGTGGGAGCTCTGAACAATTTTGGTTTAGATTACATAACATTCACCTCGGAAATTGCGAAGAATTTTCCATAGAAAATTTGAAAATAATCCCGTGCAAATTCCAATGATATTCTTATGAAAATTATGATCAATTCGCTGTTGAAATCTAATTTTGTTTTGTTGATGTCCACATTTTTAACAATCTCCCGCGGAAAATCTGAAAAATGTTTACTCAGTTTTGTATCCACATCTGCCAAGCGTATACGCAGATAGAGAAAAGATATTCCTAGAACAACATTTGAAAAGAGCGTAACAGCCAAAACTTATTCCTTCTTATTCTTCGTCTACATATATATAGCACCAGTGGCGTAGCCAGAAAATTGGTCTAGGGGGGTTCTCTGAATTTTTTTTTTATCGTTTCTTTTGATCGTTCATTTTTGTGCTTTATGGACACGCATCCTTCCGGTGACCTTCCGCTCGGCACATGAAACAATTGTTACGCAAATCCTGGTAGAATACCTTTTATTTCCATATAGCATACATTTGCTCACTAGAAGAATCATGTGCACCTTTCTAAAATGCATAAAGTTATGTATTTCAGAATGAATTTCACAGACCCATATCTAACGCAAGATCAATGTACTTCGTTTAATAAGCTTCTACAACACGATCGATTCCGCACTAAATAATTTTGTGCTCTTCGGTGCAGACATTAGTTTGATCACTTAGCATTCTCCCACACTATCTGGCGTGATCAGCATCAACACGATAGATTGCACACTGGTTAAACAAATTTCTGCTACGCGAGGTAGATTTTTCTTCTCTCACTGCCGTCCCACGATCGATTCCGCATTCATATTGTGCAAATAGTAAAAAAAATATCACATAATTTGAATTTGAATCTTGGAAACACTGAAGACGTTTCATAGAAGAAAACTACATACGTATTTGTCTACTAAGGTTGGTGTTATGTAGTAAGCGTTAATAGAAAAAAATGTATAACCTAAAGTTTTCAAAACAACTTTACGATATAGTTTAGCGGCGCAGCCAAAATTTTTGATAATTATAAAGTATGATTTAAGTTTAAATTTGTTTCGAAATTCCGCGGAATTCCGTTAAATTTCGTTTGAAGCTAGTTTTTTCTAGCGAAATTTTTGTAATTTTACGAAACGAAACGAAATCAAGAAATCAGATTTCGCCATGCTCAAATTCCGCGAAATTCCGCGGAATTTCGTTTCGAACCACCTGAAACGAAATTTTTCGAAATACCGCATATGCTTACACAATATTAATGCGGAATGATCGCGTAGCAGAAATTTGTTGCAGTTGAAACCAGTGTGCAATCTATTGTGTTGATGCTGATCACGCCAGCTAGTGTGGGAGAACGCGAAGTGATAAACATTGGCATAACTAATGGAAAATTCTAGGGGGGTCTAACTTTTTTATAAATACTTTCTACATTTTAACTCAAAACAATTAAGTTATCGTTTTTGCTCAATGCTCAAAACAACTAGTATATATTGTTCGCAAGTTGGCCGACCAAACAAACATTGACCTATTTACATACAACACATCCATTGACGACTTGAACATTATAAATTATGGTCTACTCAGCCTATAAAAAAAGAAATGTCGTGAAAAAATCATACGAGCTTTAGCAAAGCAATATTGGATTGGATTGGAAATTGGATCTGTGGATTTTTATAATCTATCCAACAGCATTCCAAGTTCTTCCTCATCAATTACCTCTCTTTAAAATCTGAGAGATTTGCCAAAACTTTGTCGAAAATAAAGAGGCCTAAATTGTTTACTGAAAATTTAAAATTTTCAAGAAATAGCAGCATTACGAAATCCCTAAAACACTTTAGCAGACAAATCGGAAATGCCTGAATTGGATAGATGCATATGAAATCAATACCAAATTTTCAACAAAGATTCAAACGACGATTTGGCGATTCTGATAGCACTCCCAAGCAAACCAACAGCATCAACGCGTAGCAGGAGCCTTCGCCTACGTGTTGATAGGGTTGATTTGCGTGAGAGTGCTATCAGAATCGCCAAATCGACGTTTGAATCTTTGTTTACAAAGGCAGATAAGTCATTTTGAAAATTTGGTATTGAAATATTGTATCACATTATTGATTCTGCGCCTTGTATATTTTAGAAAGCATGAGATCATAATTGTTTTCCACAAAACTTGAAATTTTTTAAATATTGCTCATTTGCTGAGAAATTTGATTGATAAAAACAGGATTTGTTTGAAATTCTTCGGTCATCTAAGCATGCTAAAGTCTTCAAGCCAAATAGATCATCATACGTTGATATACCTAATTTAAAAAGATTGCCAAATTGGCAAAGGCTTAGTTTCATGTTCTTGACAAATAATCATAATACAAAAAATTCTGATGATGATCACAATCATGAGACCTATAACGTCCTGTAAAAATTTTCAACTACACAGTAAACAATATATTATGTATCTGATTCTGTTATAAATTTCTAACAGAATATGTTATCTGTGTGATAAAACTGTAGCATAATTTGAAATCTTTTTGTTTAAAGTAGTGTTATTTTTTATATAAATTTAGATCTTTTAACAACATTTTGCATCAAATTTGTAACAAATTTTGTTGAAGAAATTTAAAACATAATAACGTATGTTGATATAATTTTGATATGACCTTTACCATGAGGCATAGCCCCCGAATCAGATCATTATCGCAACAGATTCCGAAAAACTTCTCTCACGGTATGCCACCTATCTAGAGAGTATACAGACATAAAAGTGAAAGATTTTGTCTTTCTCCTTTGGATTCAAACCCTGTGGTTTTCAAAAACCAAAAAAAAAATGGTTTTTTTTTTCTGAATTATTCGAAATTCAAAAACATGAAACCATAAACAGATTCAACAGATTTGAAAAGAGAGAAGATTAATAAAATTCACTATCTGTAGTTGAGCTCAGACAGCTAGATATGTGCAATACTTATGCGAAGTAGCAAAAATTCTAGGGGGGGCTATTTAGATCCTAGGTGGGGCTATAGTCCCCTGTAGTTACGCCAATGGATAAAACTAATGTCTGCATCAAAGAGCTCAAAATTATTTAGTGCGGAATCGATCGTGTTGTAGAAGATTATTAAACGAAGCACATTGATCTTGCGTTGGATTGATTTGAAACACAGTTTTCATTTTCTTGTTTTCAAAATAACTTCGTTTACAATAAATATTTTGTCGCTTACCAAGGGTTTCACATGAATACTTTCTCAACTAACCAACGATTCCTTTTCCGTAGCGCTCACGGAGATACAGAGCATTCCTCGGTCTCTTAAAACAATGAGTGTTACACTAATTTTCCTCTCCTAATACTAAATTGAATATAAGCACCGTTATTGACCAGCATCGTTATTGTTCATGAATTGAAAACTCCGAAGCAAGTATACAATAAGAATAACTTTTTTGTATCCCAAGAATATTATTTAATTGGTGAGCTATGCATATTTGCTGTTTCTCGGCCAATCATGATTAGCAACTACGACGTGTACAGTTAAGAAACGTTATTAAGCTCTTCTTCGACTATTTGCACAATATGTGAGGAACATTGCAGATTTGTGGGCATTTCTAGATCTACGCATGGAATTTGCAAAAAAAATCCAGAACGGGTTGAAAGATCATTTAAATTGCTGAAAATTCTTTACTTATGATTGCTTTCAGCACATACTGACCATAACAGCTGTTCTCATCTGCCAAGGAGACACACACAATAGATCAGTTTGTCGAGCTGATTGTATATAAGACTATCGGTCTAGAAAATGCACATGATTCTTCTAGTGAGCACATGTATGCTATATATGTAGACGAGGAATAAGAAGGAATAAATTTTGGCAGACACACCCTTTCCAATTGTTGATCTAGTAATATCAATTCTATATTTGCGTATACGCCTGACAGATGTGGATACATAGTTAAGTATTAGAGTGGGGCGTCATGGTCATTTTTTCAAATCAATGTTTTTTCGAAGCCATTCTGGGTCCTGAACAACTGTGCAGAATTTGGGACCGATTGGTTGCTTCCTCGCTTTCCGCATCGCGATTGACGTTTGTATGGAAATTAGTACGGGAGAACGTATATTTTTGCATTTCTACTACTAGAGGTTTCAGTTCATCGTAAACCAAGTGGCACATTGCGTTAAAGTATAACCAAAAGGATGCCGAAAAACTTTGCTGAAGAAGGTACGTTGCTGGAACATCCACGAAAAAAGTTATAACGCTTCGAATATTGAGTGCTTAAACCATTTGCAAAAAATCGTTTATTCTGCCAGCACTGCCAAACTACATAGACCAATAATTTAACTGACGATAATTTAATTAACGATCTTATAGGGCTTTAGAGCTAATGAGAGCTATCCGGAATCATTTCACAAAGAAAAAAATCCGATAAGAAGGAAGATGGGTTTTACATTTCGATATCCATAGGTCGTCCGGTAGTGCTGGCAGAAACATTGATTTCTTGCATATGGTTTACACAATTAATTTTCGAAACGTAATAACATTTTTTGTAGACCTTCCAGCTACGTACCTTCTTCGGCAAAGTCTTTCAGCATCTTCCAGACTATATGCTAACGTATTGAGTCACGTGATTGATGATAAATTGAAGCCGCTAATAGCAAAAATGTAAAAAAGTACGTTTTTCCATACTAATCTCCATGTAAATTTAAAACGCGATGCGGCATGCGAGGTTGCAACCAATCGAGCCCATATTTTGCACAGTGGATTGGGGTCCCAAAACGATTCAGAAAAACCTGGATCTCACTTGATTAGACGAAGTTTGAGTTTTTCCATACAAGTGCGCCCCACTCTATTAAGTATCCCACTAAATAAAAAATAAATCTAAGCATTCGTTTTCAAATTTTGACTGAGTCAATACTGTAAAACCACGCTGACAAGATAATATGAAGTATGCTTCAGCATAATTACATAATTCTTAAGTGAACTAAGGCTTTAAACGAAATTTGAATCCGTATATGAAAAATCCCACAATTTCTTTATTTTTATATACTTTATATAAAACTGATATAAAATTGATCAGATTCAGGAGCACACGCTCCACGATGAATTCCTATGAAAGCGGCACAAATGCTGGGGTATTGCCTTATCGCCAATGGTATATGCGGCGAGAATGTGGAGATTTATCACAGATTGCCTCTTCAGTTATTATAACTCTTTTGGTTGCAAAACAGTTATTCGACTTCGAAAAAGTGAAATCAGAATTGCGTACATAATGTAAAACCAATTCAATAAAAATTCCGCGGAAAAAAAATCAAAATTTCGTTTCGTTTCGAAAAATTTCGAATTAAATGGACCTCGATTTCGTATCATTTCGAAGTCTCGAAAGAAATCTATATCTCGTTTCGTTTCAATCCGAATCAACATAGATATTTTAAATTTCGTTTCGTTTCGTTTCGATAGGAAAAAGTGTGTTATCGCATACCCTTATATGAGACAGGATATCGAACACGAACAACCGTTGAAGAAGGATTCTCCTGCTAGCCAGAGATGACAGATGAATTAATCCACAGCGATGCTCATATTGTGGAAGGCGGACGGGGTCATTCCACGGGAGTCGACGAAGCGCAAATCGAATGAAATTTCGTTGAATTCACTCGATCCGATTACTCTGCACCACATGATATGGAGCCCACACGAGGACAGCGTATTCCAGTGTACTGCGGACCAGGGCACAGTAGAGAGATTTCAAGCAGTATATATCTTCAAACTCCTGAGCGTTTCGTTTTATAAATCCAAGCATTGCATACGCCTTGGCGGTTGTTGTAGTTATGTGCAAATTGAAGTTGAGCCTAGAATCTAGCTGGACGCCAAGATCCTTGACGGTGCTGACTCTTGTGATACTGGCGGCAGACATATTATAATCGAAGACAGACGGACTTCTCGATCTACTGAACGATATCACATTGCATTTTTTAACGTTGATTTCCATTCCATTTAGCGTGCACCAGTTTACCAATGCGTCGACGACAACTCGAAAGAATTTCAAGTCATCAGCGAACATCGCTTTCGGGGATTTAATTGTGGTGCAAAGATCATTTACAAAAAGCACAAATATGAGTGGACCTAGGTGACTTCCTTGTGGAACGCCGGAAGAGATAGCGAAGGAATCCGAGCAGGTTCCGTTAATGCGCACGTACGCTTTACGCTCAATTAGGTAGGAATATATCCAACGAGTCAGCCAGGTGGGTAGGCCCATTCTGTCCAATTTATCAGCAGCCAATAAATGCGGCACTCGATCAAAAGCTTTGGTGAAGTCAATATAGATGGCGTCGACTTGCTGCCGATTCTCGAGGGTATTGACCAAGGAAGAAACGAATGACATGAGATTGGTCGTGGTAGATCTTTTTTTCACAAAGCCATGTTGATGTTCAGAAATGATATGATGTATCTTCGGGTAAAGCGCGTCGTAGACCAAGCTCTCGAAAACTTTTGAAAAGCAATTCAGGATCGATATACTCCGATAGTTTTCCACATTGTGAATGCTACCAGATTTGTGCAGAGGGGTGATAGCAGCGCTTTTCCAAATGCACGGGAACGTACCTTCCGACATTGAAAGATTGTAGAGCATGGAAATGGGACCGCTCAGCGAGGCAGCGCAGTTTAGAATAAAAAACGGTGAAAGTCGATCAGGTCCGATGCTTTTAGAGTTGTCCATCTGTTGAAGCTTTCTCAGCACATCATTTGTTGAAAAACTGAATAGCGAAACGTTGAGGTCATAACGCGGCAAACTGTCCAAGTACGCTTCAGACGAAGATGATCGGTTTTCACTTAACACGCTCCGAAAGAAAGACGAGAACAAATTTGCTGAATCGAGTGACGTTTCAGCTGTAACTCCATTGTAGCAGACACGCTGAGGAATTCCATTCATCTGATTCCGGCTTCTTACAAATGACCAAAAAGTACTTGGATCGTCCTTGATGTTCTCCTCGGTTCATGAGGCTAACACGATGATACTTTTATGCCCAAGGAAGTCGAGACAATTTCCAATCCGAAAATTGTCTAGACCGGCACCGGGAATCGAACCCAGCCACCCTCAGCATGGTCTTGCTTTGTAGCCGCGCATCTTACCGCACGGCTAAGGAGGGCCCTGATGTGCTTTACTATGGATGTCATAGTTTGAGAAGGGCGTGTGCCAATAATAATTTAAGTAAGTAAAAAAGTAAGAATTGAAAAGTGAGAAAATAAAAGTGAGAAGTTATGAGTGATGAGAAGTGAGAAGTGAGAAACAACAAGTGAGAAGTAGGAATTGAGAATTTCACCAAAATGCCCTCAATAGTTTTATAATCAATCGTGAATTGTATGCTAAGATTTGGGATATGAGAACTGAGGAGTGAGATGAGAGAAGCGAGAAAAAAGAATGAGAATTGAGAAGCGAGAAGCGATAGGCAAGCAGTAAGAAGTGCGAAATAAGATGTGATCAGTGAAAAGCGAGAAGCAAGTAGTAGAAGGTGAGAAGTAATAAGCGAGATACTTTGTGTGAGAAATGAGCAGTAAAAAAGTATTAATAGGAATATGAGGATTGATAAATGGGATGTGAGTAGTGAGAAACGAGACGTGAGAGGTGCAAGGTACAAGGAGTGAAATTGCAGAATAGAGAAAAAAAAACGAGAAGAGAGACGAAGGGAGAGTAGTAAATAGTATGGAGACTACTCAGAATAGAGAATAGAGAAATCCCTGGAGTAAGGGCTAAAGATCTACAAGCGTAACTAAAGTTCAGTCAGACTGTTTAAATTATGGCACATGTTCTTTTGGATGGTTAGAATGGAATGAGCCATCGTCAGAGATTCTGGGTCATTCAAAAAAAAAAAACCGGGAGTTAGGCATTAAGATCTACACGCGTCACTTTAAGATTTCTCGTACTGTTTTAAATGTGGTACATGCCCTTTTGGATGTGTAGAATAGAATAAGTCAGCGGCAGAGGTTCTTGATCATCCGCGCAAACCCTTGAGATTGGCACACAGATCTGCATGAGTAACCGAAGATAAATCGATCGATTTTTAATGTGGTACATGCCCATTTTTAGTTATAGAATATGATGTATCTAAGACATAGGTTGTCGGTTATCCAAAACATACCTAGAGCAAGGCCTTAAGATCCACTACAAAACATAAGAAAATTGCACTTTGTGGTGCATAGGCACAGGGCATGTATCATATTTGAAATAATCCAATTGTTCTATGGTTACTTATGTAGATCTAAACGCCTTATTCCAGGGATTTTTTTGGACAAGCAAGAATTCATACTTTGGACACATTATATTCTATGCATCACAAAGAGCATGCTCCATATTTGAAACAATCCAAGCAACCTTTGGTTACGCATTTAGATTTAAGGCCTTATTCAAGGGATTTCTTGGACGACCAAAAACCTATGCTGGGAACGCGTTCTATTCTATGTATCTTAAAGGCATGTGCCAGTTTTGGAACAATTTATTTGATCTATAGATACGCACGTAATCTAAGGGCTTATTCCAGGAATTTCTTGGACGACCTATGCTTGGAACGCGTTATATTCTCTGCATCATAAGGGGCATGTGCCAGTTTTGGAACAATTTATTTGATCTATAGTTACACATGTAGATCGAAAGGCCTTATCCCATAAATTTCTTGGACAGCCAAGAACCCATACTGTGAACACATTCCATTCTATGCATCACAAAGGGCATGTACCATATTTGAAACAATCCAAGTAATCTTTGGTTCCGCCTGTAGACCCAAAGGCCTATTCCAGGGAATTTTTTGGACGGGGCGCATACTGACCGTCCTTCCGCTACATAATTAAGCAAATGGTGTAGGTATAGTTTCAAAAACTCTGGGTAATCCACCTAGTGGTTATATTGCTTTTCTCAATGAAAGCTAAAAAAATAATGGTCTAAAATATCACTGGTGTGTGAATTGGTCCAATTTTTCACATTCGTGTATACCAATTGCGAAACTCCCCATCAAATGTAGTGTAAAAATCCAATAAGTAATTGTATAATAATAAGTAACTAAGTAACTAACAACTTCTTAGCCCATAGTATTACGAGATTTTGTTGATTGATGATGACAAATAAAAGTTAATAATGTAATAAACAATATTTGAATTCGAAATGATTAAACACCTAACACTATTTCTCAAATTTCGTTGAAAACAACCCATTTAAATTTTTCAAACTATCAAAATAAAAAAATAAAAATAGTATCCCACAGAAAGCCAGAAGGTGATCAAGACCAAACGGGGATTAAATTCCACATCGTATGACTTAAAAACGATTCATGATTTAAAAACGACCTTCTGATTGTTTTGTATCGTCAAATTAAATCTAGCAAAACAATTTTTTTTTAAATTTCGGAAATACCTACGTTGATTGTTTTTTATTTTATTTTTTTCATTAATTCATTTTTTTCACACTTATAGATCCTACATTTAATGTTGATCTTAAAAGTTTTTGGAAATTTGGTTGCTCGGCAGTTAGCTCACAAGTTGACAGCTCTGCCCATAGTAAAATCAAGTTAGGGGTGTTCAATACGCGAGATTGTTAGGTTTTTCGAAATTGATTTAAAATAGTTCTCGTGCACTAAAACTCATGAAATTTTGGTTTAGGCTTGGTTTTTATTAGAAATACTAGAATGAGAGATGGGCGAAGACGCCATCTTGTTTTCAATCGAACCGTCAGAATTCGACTTGTTTACCTTTTGCACCCACAGAAAGCAAGCAAAAAGTTCAAGTGATGCCAGTATTATTTTCACGATGTTATGCTTTTTAATACGTTGCCATTTCGACAGTTTTTCACTCCGCCGGTCTCTGGTTACAGGGTTGCTAGTTTTTATAAAAGATTTAAGGTATGTAATAATCTCAATTGGGGCATTGGCTGGAAAATATTCTTAAAGGCTTTGGGAATTTATAACGGAATACGTCCACAAGTTCAATATTCAAATTTGTATTCGTATTTGTATTTTCTAAAATGTCTAAAATGTCCAATATTTATAGAACTTTTAAAGCAAACAACTTTGTCCATCATTATTTTTTTTTTCCATTTGTTTTTCCCTAGAATAAAACAATGCAGTATATAGATGACCTATTGGCGTCCTAAAAAAAACGTTGAATTTCGAATCATAAGACTACGATCTATGGTCGAACTAAGCCAATCATATCAATTTTCTTTAAATCAATGGAACTTTAAAATTGATTTTGGTTTCGTTGGTTTCGTCATTGGAAATTGATAGTTTTCATAATTGGATTCACTTATACATAATACGAAAATGACCAATTACAACACCTAAACAGATGATGTCAGATTTTAATACAGTTCTGCATTATTCACATGCAGGTATTGTATAAGAACTAAGCATATACAAGAATTGTATAAGACTGAACCGTAGTACCCTGTATAATTTTGCTCTGGATTTGACAAGAGTATCTACATGTGTATTGATGTAATTCATTACGCAGTAACTAAATTTATTGAACGGCTACTCAGTCTTACAATTTCCGCTTGAAAAATACACAATAGAGTGGCCCAGCCTAGTATGGGGAGAAAAAAAAGTCGTCGGATTCTACGGGGCACCCTCCAGGATTTTGCCTTTAGGTAAGAAAATCATTCTCTGAAAATTTCAGCCTGATCGGTTATTGCATAAGCTGGCGCAATTGATTTGAAGTTAATATGAGGGTTTCAGCCGAAATATATGGGAGAATACACCTCTGTTACTATTTCGTACAGGAAATTGAATGGAAGAGCACGATTGAGCCCAGATTTGCAGGAAATGAAGTTGACATGCACATGAACAATTGGATTCAAAATTCTACTATTACTAAATAAACTTTAAATCAGTTTTGGCTGATTTATTTGGAGTTGGGTTGAGCACTTTGAAATTCATTAATTGCCATGAAAACATACGCATGCGATCAAAGGTGCCTGCGATGCTTGATTTCGCGCGCAATGAAACATAAGTAACTGCACGCGCGCCACAACACATATCACAGCTGCCTCCGATCACATGCGCTTGTTTTCAAGGCAATTGATGAATTTAAAAGTGCTGAACCAAACTCCAAATAAATCAGCTATAAACTAATTTAAATTTTATTTATTCATAGTAGAATTTTATGTGGAATTGTTCATTGGCATGTTAACTTCATTTCCTGCAAATCTGGACTCAATCGGGCTTTTCCATCCAATTTCCTGTATGAAATAGTAACAGAGGTGTATTTTCCCATATATTTCGGCTGAAACCCCCATATTAACTTCAAATCAATTGCGCCAGCTTAAGCAATAACCGATCAGACTGAAAATTCCAGAGAATGATTTTCTTACCCAAAGGCAAAATCCTGGGGGGTGCCCCGTAGAATCGGACAACTTTTTGTATCCTGGGCCAGTCTAACACAATCGCCGTGTCGAAACGCCGGATAGATAATAAACTTGTTGTAAAAATTATAAGACTGAGAAGCTCAGAAGGCTCAATAAATATAATTAAAACGCACAGTCGATCCATAATCGCTAAGCTACGCAGTAAATTTATTTAAAAATTGTGTCCTGTTCCACAATATGTTATGTGTGAGCCCTCCTTAGCCATGCGGTAAGATGCGCGGTTACAAAGCAAGACCATGCTGAGGGTGGCTAGGTTCGATTCCAAGTGCCGGTCTAGGCAATTTTTGATTTGGAAATTGACTCGATTTCCCTGGGCATAAAAGTATCACCGTTTTAGCCTCATAATATACAAATGCAGAAATAGTAAATTGGTTTAGAAACCTCGCAGTTAGTAACTGAGGAATTGCCACATGAACACTTAGCTTGCGAGGCGGCAATGTCCAATGTGTGGGGATGTAATGCCAATGAAGAAGAAGAAGAAGAAGTTTTAACAAAAAATGTATTTAGATCTGACCTGGATTTGAACCGAGACTTGTTTTGAGCATCCGCACAGTGCACCCATGCACTACCAAAAATTTAGTTACTTCAGTAGGAGTGATGGTTGAGCGCCATTTAACGCTGGTGGTAGAAATCATTGACGGGAAATGTCAAAAAAGTTTCGTGGGATTGCAATTACCAATTCGCTAATAACTTTTTTCAGAAGTTATTAACAATTCGGATATTTTATTAACATTTAAAGCTTAAAAGATCCTAGAACTTGGTCGAACAGATCATTGTTCTAAATACAAAGTGTTAGCCATGAGAGCGAAATTTAAAAAAAATCACGGAATATCATGACATTAATGTCATTTGACACTAATTCGGCTCTCACGCCGCCAATTTTAGATTTAGAGAAATGACGTATTAGAAAAAGTTATAGGTTATGTAGCCGTACATGTTTATATAAAAAAAACATATTGTAAATAATGTGTGAAAAACGATATTGGCAAATTAGTCCCATTTCATCGGAATGACATTTCCCGTCACTGGGTGAAAAGATAACATTTGAACCGTTTGTTTGAGAAACTGCATATGTAAATTTGTATTTTGGCAAATTTGTATTTTGGCAATAACATTCGATCCTATAGTCCGATCTGGCCAATTTTCAATAGGAAACAATAGTACAGGATTCTGCGTCGAATAAATGTTTACGCGATTTATGGACAAAAAAATGTGTTTTAGTCATAACTTCTGATCCCATAATCCGATCAGGTAATTTTTTAATAGGAAAGTGTCAAAAAAAATGAGTGACACTATTTGTAGTTTTTTGCACACATACACAACCACGATACCACAGAGATCACAGTAGACAACGATTGCTGCTTGACGTTTTTTTCTGCTGCTGATAATTTTTATTCTTGATCCGCCAAATTTTAAAATTTTGCAAGCCTTTTTCGAAGCAGTTGATCCTTATCAAACGTACAAAACTTCAAGAATCAAACCATTTTTATTTGTTACACCGAATAAGAAGAAGAAGATCAAATTCGTTCCACCTCTGTCTCTGGAACGAACGAAATTCGAGGGATTTGGCAGGACCCGTCCAGCGGAAATACTACCTAGAACCAACGGAACCATCTTATGGATTATCTAGCAGCGAATATCTTGCAACGGGTATGCCATCCGTGCCATTTTATTTTATTGGCCTTGAAAACATCATCCCAGCATCGTCGGTTGTCCGTTGGAAACGAGTGAAAAAATCGTTTCTCCAATAAGGCTGCCATCGTGGTGCACTGGAGTCCGAATGAATGAACCTGTGAGTTGGGAACCATTGCCATTGGACGAAAAGGTACGGATAGAGGTTTGGTATGAAAAGGATTTATGAGTTACTGCTTCGGTAAGTTAATGTTTCGGTAAGTGTTTTTAAATTCATATTAGATCAAGTATATACCATTTTTTTTCGATTGGTCGGATAATTTATGATTGAATTAATGACTTACACGCTAACCTTATTTCAAGTTATGTATATATCATTTCTTGTATTGTATATGTATTGCTCTTTTCTTTAATCTTTTCCGCATTAGAACCATATAGAAGAGATATAGTTTTACAGCAATTGTGCGTTTTCTACACGCTACAGTTGCCCCGTCCACCAGAAAAGCCTATTAGCCGATACAATTTAAAATTTCCCAACAGTCTGATCTGATCAGAATGCAATCATTATATAATTGAATAATTGCTTATTTGAACCGGTACGATAATCAACATATCTATTTCAAATCCAACATATAATCATTCATCCCGCATCCAGTGATTCTATATTTTGTTTAAAAATTAATTTTCTCTAAAATCAAATCTTTTTCTGATAACAAACGCTTTTTTTAGTGGGCTAAAACTAACATTTCAATCTTTTACAAATACTAAACGGATAAAGCTCAATCCTAGATTTGAACATCCAAAATCACATTGACGTCGTATACAGTAGAATACATACAGAAGGATTCTACTGTTGTTGATAATCATCTTAGTACGGTACAATGTTCTACACTGGGTTCATACATAAAATACTCATTAAAAGGTGAACGCACTTCATGTCTACTTTATATCTTATTATCACAATCATCTAAAATCATAAATATTTAATGAAGAAATATACAAAAAAAATCGTTAAACAGTAATTTAAGGCGACCAAAAAGCAAACAGGATCCGTTGTCTGGCTATCAGCGCTATACTTTAAATCCTGGCCGACTTTAAACAGCAATCTACAATGTTTTATTCATATTCAAGATTTGCTACAAAATATCATCATGTTGTGGTCGATAGCTGGCTGGATTCACTAAAATGTACTTAGCATTTGGCACACAACATATCGCGGCAACCACGCCATTCTTCATTGTAGTTTCCATAATTATTCAATAGGAAGTAAATAAATTCTAACGAAATGTAAAATGATACACAGTTCAACACATCATTTCAGGACGAGATTTTCAGGGCGACTTGTCTGCTTTTGTGAACGGGGATTCGAGCGACGATTTGGCGGGTCTGATGGCTCTCCCGCGTAGACCGGGACCACCAATAGGTAGGTGAAGGTTTCCGCTATCTGTTGGTGATGTTGGTTTGCGTGGGGGAGCTGTCGGATTCGTCGGGTCGTCGTTTGAGTCTTTGTTTGCAGAAGCGGATGAGTCGTTTTGTGGGTTTTGTCTTGATTTGATCGTGACTCTGTTGTAAAGTATTTGGTATGGGTAGCATTTTGTGCAAATAAAATGCTTGAATGTTGCTTTTCACCGCTAAAAATAGTAGGTAAAAAATAACTGATATATTCCTCCTGATGTTTACAAATATAAACCCAATGCTCTTTCATCTCCCTAAATAACTCTGAGTACCCATCTTGTGTTTTTCGCTATTTTTCCTAATTGTTAAATTTTTCCGTTAATCAAAAATCATTAGTGCAAATTATTAATTTTTAGTGCATGTTATTTAACCAGTCAAAAGTTTCAAAATATAAGTTACATTTATGGACAATTAAAGGTTGATTAATTTCCTGATTTGTGGTCGTTGTATGATTATACAAAAAAAAAGTATATTTTAAAAATGAGTTAAGTGTGTATGAATATTCTGTCTAGAAGTGGTGTGAGTAAAGTAAAGTAAAGTTATGTAAAGTTTTTTTTTCTTGGTGTAAATAAGTTGTGTATGGGTTTTCACGGAATTATTGAAATAAACCAATATATCTCGAAGCTATTATACGTAAATATAATAGATTTTTATTATCTCTTGAAATAGTGCTTGAAAGATCGTGTTAAAGTGGTCCGGTTCAAGTTACGCGTTTCCCGGTACGCAAAAGTTACCAAGCTTACATTGTGCGAGATTTTCTCTTAATTGCGGGACAATCCAGGTAAAAATGAAAGTTGATACAGTTCTTGAGAGTGTGTCGGTTCGGTCGTTGAAGCGCGATTCTTAGTATGCAAAAGCCACCGGGCCTGCATTGTATTAGTTTTTCTTTGTCGCGATACCATGAAGGTAAAATAGTTTTTAAAATAGCGTTCACTTAAAAAGTAGAACGGTCTCGAGGCCACAGATTTTTGTGTTTGTTTAAAACAGAACGGTCTCGAGATCACGGAATTTTGTTCTACTTAGTGCGGTCAGTAGTTAGTGCGCGCTAGTCAAACTACACGTTTTACACAGCATGCCGTTTACCAAGACGAACCCCGCTACATGCCCTATCCCATATCTTCCAACATCCCAGTGATTTCTCGTGGAAGTGCAGATGACTCGTCGGCTTCCCTCAAAGCGAGTATCACGTCAACATTTTCCTACCCATTCCTTAATTGATCTGCATTCGGACACGGCCGGCGCTGGTATTGCTTTATATTGGGTCACCAGTTTTTACACATTGAGGATGATGTTAGTCCCAAACATCATCTGTTGGTTCTCTGTGTAATTACAGCTGGCCTGGCAATAACGGAGTGGCAACCGTGGGCGGTCAATCATGCTCATGCTCATGCTCATGCTCACATACACAACCACGATACCACAACATCAGTTTTTACTTTGTATAAATGTGACTATTTTAACTATTTAATCTATATATCTATTTAATGTATTTTAATTGTACGATGATGTCAATCGATTACAGATAAAAATGGCTTTTCTTTGATACATTGATCACATCCTGTATCATGAAATGCGTCCTTCGCGGGCATTTTTTGAAATTGTTGACCTAAATATGCAATTCATATTACTTGAGAGCCATTTCCTGGTCTACTTATAGATTACAGGCTCCTGTAGATAACCGTACATCTTTATTATTAGCTTGAATCATAATTTAGGTTATGTTTCAAATTAAACACCTTCTACAGTTTTCGTTCGTGGATTCGGCTCTGAATGAATTTATTATTTTAAGAGAATAATGCCATGCTCGTATTTCGGAAATACAACGAAATTGACGAAACACAAACGAGCGTCGGTGCTTTTCAATAGACGTGCTTTGTGCACGTCATGTTTGATATAGCCGAATCAAAAATAACAAGTGACTACTTTAGACTCCAAGAAGGGACTCTCATAACACTGTAATGCACAATAAGCCCCTAAACAGATCCGAAAAGTAAAGACTTTATATCGTGAATTTTATTCTCACCAAAATTTCGCTATTGAAAATATTGCAGACTAGAAGAACGTACCCTGCGTTGCTTGTCACGTTTTCTTGGAACCGATAATTTTTTGCACGAAGCTATTGGATTTCCTCACAAATCACCCAAATATTGTATTTCGACAATTTTCCAGCTTTCCCCTTACAACTTACTAACTTTTTGTATACAGAAACACAGAAGAACCCGAGACTGCCGTAATCTGGAAAAGTGACGTATACGCTATTTTCCAAAAATGGTGTTCACGAGTAGTACCAAGGGGTGACCAACACTCGTTTCGGTGGTAAATTGATTGAAGAGTCCTGGTTGGTATAATATTATAAAACCTCTTTTTGACCCCGGAACCGCTGGGCTCGACTTCGGAGGGAAATCGACATAAAACCATTGGCGTAACTACAGGGGGGCTAGGGGGGGCTATAGCCCCGCGTACCTGAAGGAATAAAATAGACCCCATCTCGCGGTCGTTAGTCTCTTACCCAGCAACTCCTATCCCTACCTCCCGTGGTGCTGGACGGGATACGAGCAACCTTAAGGAAGATCGGGTAACCAACCCCGGTGGGAACTGTGGTAGTAAGCTGACAGAGAAGAGGGGGCTTGCCCCTCTCCGGAGGTGCAAATCTTATTGAGCGTCTGTTCTCCATGTCAGGATCGGCTCACAACAGCGTCTGTTCTCCATGTTAGGGGCGGCTGATCATCGTCCGAGTGCCAGCGAGGGACTCTAAGTGAAACTGTGCACCATGGTCCACCGGAAATAAGGAGGAATGGTCCTCCGGAAATTTAGGTGGTTTGGTGTCAGGCCCTGCAAGCCAGCCTTTAAAAATCATAAGCAACGAATAATCAACAAGAGAGTACGGACCGGAACCATCGGCGAAGACCACTGCGACGAAAAGGGACTAGCGATTGGAAACTCGGTTCGTGGAACTGCAAATCTCTCAACTTCATCGGGAGCACACGCATACTCGCCGATGTGCTCAAGCACCGTGGATTCGGCATCGTAGCGCTGCAGGAGGTTTGTTGGAAGGGATCAATGGTGCGAACGTTTAGAGGTAATCATACCATCTACCAAAGCTGCGGCAACACACGAGCTGGGAACAGCTTTCATAGTGATGGGCGATATGCAAAGGCGCGTGATCGGGTGGTGGCCGATCAATGAAAGAATGTGCAGGTTGAGGATCAAAGGCCGGTTCTTCAACTTCAGCATAATCAACGTCCATAGCCCACACTCCGGAAGCACTGATGATGATAAGGACGCATTCTACGCGCAGCTGGAACGTGAGTACGACAGCTGCCCAAGCCACGACGTCAAAATCATCATAGGAGACTTGAACGCTCAGGTTGGCCAAGAGGAGGAGTTTAGACCGACTATTGGAAAGTTCAGCGCTCACCGGCTGACGAACGAAAACGGCCTACGACTAATTGATTTCGCTGCCTCCAAGAATATGGCCATTCGCAGCACCTACTTCCAACACAGCCTCCCGTATCGGTACACCTGGAGATCACCACTGCAGACAGAATCACAAATCGACCACGTTCTGATTGATGGACGGCACTTCTCCGACATTATCGACGTCAGGACATATCGTGGCGCTAACATCGACTCTGACCACTATCTGGTGATGGTTAAACTGCGTCCAAAACTATCCGTCATCAACAATGTTCGGTACCGACGACCGCCGCGGTACGACCTAGAGCGACTGAAGCAACCTGATGTCGCCACTGCATACGCGCAGCATCTCGAGGCAGCGTTGCCGGAAGAGGGTGAGCTCGATGGGGCCCCTCTTGAGGACTGCTGGAATACAGTCAAAGCAGCCATTTACGACGCAGCGGAGAACAACGTCGGGTATATGGGTCGAAGTCGACGGAACGATTGGTTCGACGAAGAGTGCAGACAGATTCTGGAGGAGAAGGACGCAGCGCGGGCGGTCGCGCTGCAGCAAGGTACCCGGCAGAACGTGGAACGTTATAGACGGAAGCGGAGACAGCAGACCCGCCTTTTTCAGGAGAAGAAACGCCGCCTGGAAGAAGCGGAGTGCGAGGAGATGGAACAGCTGTGCCGTTCTCAAGATACACGCAAGTTCTATCAGAAGCTCAACGCATCCCGCAAAGGCTTCGTACCGCGAGCCGAAATGTGCCGGGATAAGGATGGGAGCATCTTGACGGACGAACGTGTGGTGATCGAAAGGTGGAAGCAGCACTACGAGGAACATCTGAATGGCGCTGAGAGTACAGGCAGTGAAAGTCAAGGCAGCGGAGGAGATGACAACGTCAGTTCAGCGGACGATGGAAGCCAACCAGCCCCCACCTTGAGGGAAGTTAAGGATGCCATTCAACAGCTAAAGACCAATAAAGCAGCTGGTAAGGATGGTATCGGAGCTGAGCTCATCAAGATGGGCCCGGAAAAGCTGGCCACGTGCCTGCACAAACTGATAGTCAGAATCTGGGAAACCGAACAGCTACCGGAGGAGTGGAAGGAAGGGGTTATATGCCCCGTCTACAAGAAAGGCGACAAACTGGAGTGTGAGAACTTTCGAGCGATCACCATCCTTAATGCCGCCTACAAAGTGATATCCCAGATCATCTTCCGTCGTCTGTCACCATTAGTGAACGAGTTCGTGGGAAGTTATCAAGCCGGCTTCGTTGACGGCCGCTCGACAACGGACCAGATCTTTACTGTACGGCAAATCCTTCAAAAATGCCGTGAATACCAGGTCCCAACGCACCATCTGTTCGTTGATTTCAAGGCGGCATACGACAGTATAGACCGCGTAGAGCTATGGAAAATTATGGACGAGAACAGCTTCCCTGCGAAGCTTACCAGGCTGATCAAAGCAACGGTGGATGGTGTGCAAAACTGTGTGAAGATTTCGGGCGAACACTCCAGTTCGTTCGAATCGCGCCGGGGACTAAGACAAGGTGATGGACTTTCGTGCCTGTTGTTCAACATTGCGCTAGAAGGTGTCATGCGGAGAGCCGGGTGTAACAGCCGGGGTACGATTTTCAATAGATCCAGTCAATTTATTTGCTTCGCGGATGACATGGACATTGTCGGCCGAACATTTGCAAAGGTGGCAGAACTGTACACCCGCCTGAAACGTGAAGCAACAAAAGTTGGACTGGTGGTGAATGCGTCAAAGACAAAGTACATGCTTGTGGGCGGAACCGAGCGCGACAGGGCCCGCCTGGAAAGCAGTGTTACGATAGACGGGGATACCTTCGAGGTGGTCGAGGAATTCGTCTACCTCGGATCCTTGCTAACGGCTGACAACAACGTTAGCCGTGAAATACGAAGGCGCATCATCTGTGGAAGTCGGGCCTACTACGGGCTCCAGAAGAAACTGCGGTCAAAAAAAAAATTCGCCACCGCACCAAATGTGTCATGTACAAGACGTTAATAAGACCGGTAGTCCTCTACGGACATGAAACATGGACAATGCTCGAGGAGGACTTGCAAACACTCGGAGTATTCGAGAGACGGGTGCTTAGGACCATCTTTGGCGGTGTGCAAGAAGACGGTGTGTGGCGGCGAAGAATGAACCATGAGCTCGCCCAACTCTACGGCGAACCCAGTATCCAGAAGGTAGCTAAAGCCGGAAGGGTACGATGGGCAGGACATGTTGCAAGAATGCCGGACAGCAACCCTGCAAAGATGGTGTTCGCTTCCGATCCGGCAGGTACGAGACGGCGTGGAGCGCAGCGAGCGAGATGGGCAGACCAGGTGCAGAACGACTTGGCGAGCGTGGGGCGTATCCGAGGATGGAGAGATGCGGCCTCGAACCGTGTATTGTGGCGTCAAATTGTTGATTCAGTGTTATCTGTTTAGATGTTAACTACATAAATGAAATGAATGAAAGGTGCCAAACGAAGTTAAACGACCGCGGGTTACGGCTCGGCGGTGATACGGTTGCAGGACACAACTTGGAGGTGAGGCGATAGCGGAAGGTGGCTTGGAGGTGATACGGTTGTGGAACGCAACTTGGTGGTGAGGCGGTAGTGGAAGGCTGCTTGGCGGTGTGCAACTCAGTGTCGAGACGATAGCGGGAGGTGGCTTGGCGGTTCCGAGGAAAACGATCGGCCGATTGGCAGAGGTCTTTAGATCACAAGCCACGATAATACGACAGTAATTTGCGCTCCAACTTGTCTTCGACTCACTTGTGGCAATCATCAATATCTACTGACTCCTTGTTCACTCGTACGTTCGCTTTCCCACTAAACTGACCCGACAGTCACTCTCCAATGTTCGTACATCCATTTCCTCAATTCAGTTCAGTGGCGATTTATCACCCACCAATCACCCAGATAAGTTCATTCGCGCGCGCCTTTGTCGACTGCGCTTGCGTAGGCATCTGAATTGACCGTTTACTTTGAAGTGACTAATTTGCAAAGGATCTTGCAAAATAGTCCATCCGTTCGTGAGTTATAATGCCTCAAAGGAAATGTTAGCTCATTTTTATATGTAGAGATACACATAAAACTAAAATATAAATTGCTAGACAAACCTGCCCGATCTTGCTCAGTTGTTTTTTTCTTCGTCCTAATTGTCAATCGTTTAGTTGTCGCCTTCTAGATCGACTTTAGTTCGAGCTTGATGATTTCCTTCAGAACAGGAAAACTTTGTAGGTATTATTACATTTGCTCAACATTGACAGCAAAACATTATATTTTTTCATATAACAGAGCTGATCTCAAGACGAATCGATTAGTAAGGATATCTTACAAATCGGTCCACCCGTTCTTGAGCTATATTGCCTTAAAGGAAATGCACACTCATTTACATATAGAGATGAATGGCTTAGTTCTAATATTTTATTTATTCAATGTTTACCTGAACCTAAAGCTGCGTCAAATCTACATGAAGCATTAAAATTGTTATGTAAATCTGCGCTAAATCCTGGTTGTCGCAACAGCCCTGTATATACTGAGATTATATACAGATACCTATAAGGCAAGATTTTTAAACGTTTAAGATCGGATTAATAACGAAAAGATTAAGATCGGATTAAGTTCAAATGAATAGATAAAACCTTACATGGCCATAATTAGTAACAGTAACGTATATCAAAGCAACTTGCAAAAAAAAAGAATAATCATCGCTCATCTCGTTAAACCGATCAAATCCTCGTCGCCCTACCGAATCGCCTTAATCAAAACATACTTCCATGATCCTTGCTTTCTCAAAGAGTAATAAAAAAGCACGCGCGACGCTGATGGTATGATCCAAACCAAGCCACACGTGTCCAATGTTTTACGACCCCTCGTATCCCTTAAATAGAATTAAAAAAAAAACTCGAAAAATCGAACATATTAAGGTGAAGAAAACTACCGAAAAGAACCCGCAGAGCACGCGTTCGCGATCATCTCCCTTTCCAGCAGGCATTAGCATTAGTCAACCAACCAGCCGGATCCGATCGACTATCGTCTCACCTTGTTGGCTGCCTCACTTGAACGTATGGCTCTTTTTTATCCTCGTGCCAAGTTTATCGTCTTGACGAGCAGCAAAAAAAAACTCTAAAGATGCAGCAAGCCAAGGCCAAAGGTAAAAAAGCTATCTCGTTCTCGGCGGTGGCGGGTTTCGGTTGCTGCCGTACAACATCAACAACAACAACCAGATCCAGGAACATCCCAGCGAGCTCGATCTATCTATCCCTCGATTCAAATGTGCCCTTCGTCGATTCAGTGAAGATCTTCCCCTTCTTTACCGAGAGAGGCTCCTCTATGCTGTTGATGCGCTTGTTTTTGTCCCTTGTCATGCTGTTTTTCTAGCGGGACGGGGAAGTGCGTGTTGCATCACAAATTGATTGGGTGCTCACACACATGCGCGTGCAGCTGAATACCTATTTGGATGAGGATTGAGGAAGCTTCCTTTGGAGGATTTTTTTCTGATCACATCTCGCGAAGGGTGTGGAATATGAAGACAGGAATAGATCGAGAATAAAATCAGAGCAGGTGCGATTCGTCCCAAGTAAGAAATAAAGACTGCATCGAACTGCATTGGATATGAATTTTGGATTAGGTGACATTTTGATACATAACTCTGAATAAGTGGAAAGACCTTTAGAAATGCCAATTGCCGAATAACGTAATACCGATGAATATCATAATAGCCAATTATTATAACACCAATGTTTGGCAACCAAAAGTGATGCATTTCGTTATCGTCAAACAACAAACCAAAAAAAAGATGACCATGACATTGAATTAAAGTTCTTTCCGACTAATGCACCCTCCCTGCTGTGCGATCGTGTTCAGCAACAACAGTCACCGCAGCGGGGTAATCTACACAAATACAACCGATTAGTACCCGTAATGCCATCACCACCACCACCCGTTGCTGACCACTTCCTATGCCTTAACCCGAGTCCCAAGAATGTGAAAACCGTCGAACTGGAACGCAACCAAACGAACGGCCAGCCAGCAGCCTTATCGCGTGACAGTCACCGTGTAATGCTTTGCATCGCTTTTAGCCGAAAACGGAACGAAAGTCTATCCGCTCTCATGAAGGTACGTAGGTTCAAATTATGTCGGAGGTAAGTTGGATCACCCATGATGCAGTCGACTTGGCATTACGTTGTCAGTGTGTCCACAAAGTGCACTCATGCCATGGCCTGCTTATCAATCGGCGAGCACAATCCTATGCACGAAGCCTACTGCGACAGACGGTGTAATTACTCTGTCGCAGTCGCAGAAGTGCATTGTTCGAAAAAGTGCACCACCCAAAACTCCTATCGGCAAACATAAACCACCGAACGACTCATAAAAACGATGGCGCTATTTTATGGTAAAAGCGCGCGCTCAATCGAGAAGCCCTCCTGGGGTGTAATTTTGACTGAGTGGCTCTCTGTGGGCCCACTTCTACGCCACTTTTCGGAAATCGTTCAAAATTATCACACTGCAAGTTGGTTTCGATCAGCCTGGCATGGCGGTTGGACGTGGTGCATCGTCGGGAAGTCATTCAAAATGTTCGGGGAAAAGTTACAACTGAAGAAGATGGGAATACGTATGAAAAGTATGTAAAGATTTCGTTAGTGTTTGAAATCGAAAATGAACCACATTTCATAGCAATGATGCATATATGTTATGTTGTTTTATTCTACCCGACGTTTTGACAATTGTGGCAATTCGCACATTGGCAAGTATATTACGCAAATGTCCAGAGAAAAAAGAGGATTAATAATACTATAAATTAGCAATGATTTGTCATAAATTCAAGAATGTTGTAGAACAACGACGAAATTAACAAATTCGGGAGTTCATAACCTTTCGTCCGGATCTATATTTTTGGAATTCTTTCTCGAAACTTATATGTAGCAACTGATTCATGTGGATTGCAAAAAAAAAATAATTTATCATAAATTTCCATAGTTTTAATCTCCCAAAAAGTGTATATTGATCAGAAAATCGGAAAATGTTCGTCTTCGGTATGTTTCCGTTGGATTATTTTTACCCCCATCACGTTTTTCATAGTTTTCCATATGACTACCAGATGTGAAATAAATTTGCCTATTGAGAAACAATGCACTATGGTCCAGGATACAGATTTACGCGGAAAGATGAATTTTAACTATAAACTATATTTTTTAGAAAAAAACTGTTATTCTACAAAATTGTTCGAAATAGTAAGGCCATCATTATGGTTCTACCAAAAAATATAATAGCCCATCACATAAAAAAAATTAGAAAATATTGTTTTTATTTCTCAGAATATTGACATGTTATGTTCTACAAAGTTGTAGCGCAGCTTATTCCAATCAATTTTGCTAAAAAAACTTTTTCTGTATCTCTTAAGTTGGCTGATTTAGAGCAATTTTACCTAATTGGATTAGGGTGTACCTAAAAAAACAGTATTTTTTATCTACTTTTTGTGTTTTATATTTCTCGAAAAAGTCGACTTTTAGAGCTCAAAAAATGCAACTTTTGATGGGTAAATATGCTGTAAAATATGTCATCCTCTGAAAACTTTTGGGTCTTTTTAAAACACGTGTTTTGCTATGAGAATATCTTCTGTATCTTCTTCCGTCGTCGAGTTATATAAATTTATTTGAAAAAACATGATTTTAGTAAAATTGATAAAACTTGAGATAAAAAAATAACATATCCCCAATTTTTTGACATAATAAAGAATATTAATTTCTCTTTCAAATTCCATGTAAATGTATTTTTTTGGTCTGCCCTAACCGGAGATATCAACTTATGAAAAAAATATAATTCTGAAATTTCCGAGAAATAAAAAAAATATTTTCTAATTTTTTTTATATGATGGGCCACCCTATTTTTTGGTAGAACCATAATGATGGCCTTACTATTTCGAACAATTTTATAGAACAACAGTTTTTTCTAAAAAATATAGTTTTGGCGTGAAATGCATCTTTCCGCGTAAATCTGTATCCTGACATCAAACTAGGTTGCATTTTTCGTTCATAACTTTTTTGCAAGTCCACATTATGTAGTGATATGAACAACAATAGAATGCTAGATTCTTCGAAGAAACTATATTGTTTATCACAAACGCAAAAAAAATCAGTTACTTATGAGAAGTGTTGATTTCCTACCCAAAAAAGTTTTGCAGCCGGTTGTGAGCCACTTTTTTAAAATGGCTAGGAAAAGAAAAATATGGATTAAAATGCAGTTCAATGGCAAAATGAGGAAACATATGGATCATTCCATACCAAGTGACCGAACCACTTGTAATCGACTTACACCGATTTTTATCAAATTTTGTGGATTTGTTTATCTACCGATTATATGTAAGAATCCAAATTTATTTGATGACTGGACAACCCCTCGGCAAAAGCGAGCACCCCCCGTTTAAGACGATTTGTAAAAACCATATTTTTTAACGAAACATATCTCGGACAGTTTTATAGCTACAAATATCTTCTTTTTATGCATTTTGAAGAGGATTTATCAAACCTTTTTGAGAAAAATATCGATTTTCAGTAGAAGTATTGCCATCTGTATTGTTTTTGCGTTTTAAGTATAAAATTGTATTTTTCTGCCAATGAATATATTTATATTTGAAAAATAACAACAGCATCGTGTTCTCCAGAGAATTTTGCATAAGAAACACTCGAAACCCCAAGGTATTATGAGCCATTCTCGATTTATAGAGCTTTAAATGTTATATGATTCATATGGAACTTATTATTCACATAAGATTGACATAAGATTTTGTTATGCATACCTAACCTTTACCCTTTTTGCTAGAGTGTTTTTATGGAATTGCTAAGAATTCATAGATAGGGGAACTGTACCGGTTTTGGCGACACAGCAAAAAAATTTGACTTCTACTGGTAATGTAATCAATAAAACTAATGTAAATGCAGATCATGTAATCGTTTTCTCAATGTAATTATGCGTTGAAAATCATGCACATAAACAGAGCATGAATTAAACCGTATAAATACAGCACCTTACCATTATGACTACACTTTATTGAAAACAATACTTTATTCACCCTGAAAATTCATTTATAAACAATTAAGTTTACATGATATTATGTGAACCGAAACTAAAGATATGGCCACGCTTGCGACGATCTCGGTAAACAAAACAAACAATTCCATCAAGGCAGCTGCAAATGCAGCGGGAAACCTTCGTTTTCGACCACCGTCATACTAAAGTGAAGATTTTTCATTACGACTACAAAGCAGCATCCATGATGCTGCATTTCATCGGTGTACTTCATCAGGCGTTTACTTAAATCGATGGAAAAACTTCAAAATCTTGCACTTCATTCAGTCAGATATTCCCCCTTGACGATGCGCATACGCCTACTCAGTGCATGTAACTTTACATTACCTAGCCAGAACCCGATCACGACGGGTTCGATACTTTATGTTTGAATCGCCATAACTCAGAACCTGTTACTCTTTGGGCATCGTCAGTTTCAAGAAGTGAAGACGGTAGAGTGGTATCGGAACGGGCTATCACTCCGCGGACCTAAGTTCGATTCTCATGTTAACCGATTTTTTTTATTTATATAGCATAAAATAGAAAATGTAAATTTAAAACAACAGATGATAAGTGATGTAAAGATAAAATGAAATGGAAATTTCTATCGTTTATCATGCTCCAATTATGTGCATGATATTTGATGTAAATGTACATGATTCGTTCGAACAGTGCATGTTCCTAATTTGGCCAATTTTGCGAATAACTCCAAAAATTAATAAATTCGCGAAGGTTTTATTAGTTCCATCAAAAGATATATCCCTCACGGCTCAACGCTGCTTGCAACTTATCGATTATTTTGGAAAAATATGTATTTTCCAGGGTTGGCCAAATTAGGCACTAAGTTGGCCAAAACCGGTGCACTTCCCCTATTGTTTTTATAAAAGAAATGGTAAAACATGTAACTTTGAATAGCAAATAATGTACTTGGCAACGTAGTCACTATGGAAGAAATAGCTTTTCTGTTTTTTTTTTGTTGTAAAGCGTACTATTAAACTATGACTCACATAGGTACTATAGTATTTCACCTGCTATGGAAAGATTTTTTTTAGTTTTATAAATCATGAATTAATTTCAAAAGCTTTCGGCTCATATGCTGTTAAGCGTTACGGAGCCGAAATCTTTTTCATACTATTTTATTCTTACAAAATAACGTTAGATTAAGTGAACCGAAAGATTCGTGTTTTAATCATAAAAACAAACATTTTCTTAAAAACAGCAAAAGAAAGACATACGAGAGTCAATTGCAACAGAAGAAACGATATAATTATCTAAAACCCTGATTAATTTACCTTGCGGGAATGGTGCATTTCTCGTGCATTTTGAAAATATTATTTTGACCATATGTTTCGAGCCCAAAGTCCAAACCAATGAAATTCAAATAGGAAACAATGGGACAGGATTTCCCGTAAAATGCAACATGTTATGAGCAAAAATAAAAAGTGGATGAAACTTTTCTGCGCACACACACAGACATCACCTTAATTTGTCGGCTGAGTCGATTGGTATACAACATTATCGGTTCCCGGGCCTTCTATAAAAAGTTTATTTTCGGAGCGAACATATAGCCTTTCAGTACGCTTAGTGTACGAGAAAGGGGAAAATAAAGTAGCTCATAAGCAGGTAGACTTTCACTATGTTATTGTTGAAAAATAGTGTATGAAAAAGGCAAATCATTATGTAAATGATACTTGTACGTACAGAAGGAGAGGGTAAGTGATTTGTGACTATTTGTGACAAGTGGGTGGTAAGAGGGTTGAAAATGGCAAAGAACGTTGAAAATGGCAAAGAACGTTGCTATTTTCAAACGAATTTTGTAATTATACACAAGGCAGAAAAAAAGCTTAAGGTCAATACTAGTCGACCAGAGGAGAATTATCCACGAAAAGTTTTTATCTTACTACCACGACAATTTAACCCACACTTCACAGCACGCAAATGTGATTTGACGACAGCCAGTCAATCACCAAGGAATCGATGGTATTTTTTATACATTAAAATGGTCTTCTTTGAGATAATGATTTTATTTTCTGTATTTTGAAAATAAATGGATAATATTTGCTATTCATTTTTTTGTATTTATTGCATTTTTAACTCCTAGAGAATTCAGATTTTCTTAAACCATGTGACATATTGCGTTAAAGGTTGACCCTAAGGATGCCGAAAAACTTTGCAGAAGAAGGATCCTTGCTGGAACGACGACCAAAATTGTTTATTCTGCCAGCACTGCCAAACTACGTGTACCAATCATTCAACTGAGCGTTATTTCAAAATTTTTAATCTTTTAGGGCTGAGGAACAAATTGTAGTTATTCGGATTAATTTTTAAAGGAAAATTCCGGAAAGAGAAATGATTTTGCTGACTAACAACCACAGTTCGAAAGATAGTGCTGGCTGAAACATTGATTTTTTGCATATGATTTCAATAATCAATCTTATCGAAATTAATTTATTGGCTTTTTTCGGTGATAATTATACTACTCAAAGCGAAAGGGAGTAGATGAAAGTAATGAAGATACAGATTCGATTGACACCGCAAGCGAGCGGCAAGTGTGAAATGAATAGAAACTGAAGATTAGCAGAGGGCCATATGAGAGAACAAGCATTGTTGAAATCGCTGTTATTCTGCCTAACGTCCACCCAGGAACGGCTTGGATAGTGACTTCACTCGGAATTTACTCGGATATCTGCCAAGAGTTCTTCCAAAAATTTCTTCGGAACAATCCGCAGGGATTTTCTTCAGCAATTCATCTGAGAATACTTTCAGGATTTCATCTGGGAAATTCTGCATTAATTTTTCCTGGTATTTTTTTGAGAATTCCTCCAGATATTTTTTCGGAAATTCCTTTAAAAACTTCTCTAAGAATTATTCCAGGACTTCCATGTGGGAATTCCTCTGGAAGTGCTTGTGGGAGTTACTCCGGGAGTTCTTCCAGGAGTTTTTCTAAGAAATTCTCCGGTAATACCTCCAGGAACTTTACAGGGAATTTCTGGACGATATTCGGCAGGAATTTCACGGGAAATGTGATTTCGGAATATTTTTTCTCTTCCTCTAGGGTATTCTAACGGATGTTCCACTGAAGTTCCACCAGTAGTTCCTTCGGGAATTCAATCAGGATTTTTTCCAGGAATTCATTTAGCATTTCTTCAGGCATTTATCTACAAATTCCTCCAGAAGTTCATAGGAGAATTTCTCTGGGAGTTCTTACGGGAATTCCTCCGGGAGGTTCTTTTAAGAATTTTTCCAGGAGTTCCTCCTGGAATTCTTACGGAAGTTCCTTTGGGAGTTCATCCTAGAATTCTTACGAGAGTTCCTCCAGGATTTCCTCCGGAAATTCTTCCTGTAGTTCTTCAATAAATTCCTCCAGAAGTTCCACCGGCAGTTCCTCCGAGAATTCCTCTGATAATTTTTCCGGAACTTCCTATAGAAAATCCCTCGGGAGTTCCTCCGGAAATTACTCTGGGAGTTCTTCCGGGAGTTCCTTTTCAGAGAAACACCCGGAGAAACTGGCGGTGAAACTCCCGGAAGGATTCTCGTAGAAACTGCTGGTGGATCTCCCGGAGGAATTCCCGAAGGAACTGCCGGAGGAGCTCCCGTAAGAACTCCCGGAGGAATTTCAGGTGGAACTCCTAGAAGAATTCCTAGAGGACCTCCCGGGTGAGCTCCCAGAGAAACTATCGGAAAAACTTCGGGAGGAATTTCCAGCTTAATTTCTGAAGAAAGCCTAAATGATTCCCTAAAAAAAAACCTGAATAATTTCCTGGAATAGCTTCTGGTGGAACTCCGGAGATTTCCGGAGAAACTCCCGGATGAATTGCTGATGGAATTCCCGGAGGAACTCTCGAAGGAATTTTCTGGAAGAATTTCTGAAGAAACTCCGGGAGAATTTCCAAAGGAACCCTGGGAAACTACCAGAAGCATTCTCGAAACAACAGAATTCATCTTATAGACAAATCTCGTCTAGCTGAAACCTTTGTTGGGGTTTGTAGCTGGACCATCATCATCATCAGAGGACCTCCCGGAGAATTCCCAGAGGAGCTCGCAGAGAAATTCTCGGAGAAGCTTCTGGTGAAAAATCTATATAAATTCCTGAAGAAGCCTAAATATATTCCAATTTTGCCGAAATTCCCGGAAGAATATTCAGAGGAACTGCCGATAGAACTACCCGAATTATTCTCGAAGGAAACCCTAGAGAAATTCTTGGTGGAAATGCCGGTGGAACTCCTGGAAGAATTCCAGGAGGAATTTTCGGAGAAACTCCTGGAGGATCTACCAGTGGAAATCTTGAAGTGTCCACCGGAATTCTTTCAGTATTTCATTGCGAATTAATCTAGGAATTCCTCCGAAAATTCCATTGTTGATTTCATTTTCGGTATAATTTCTGTATAAATTTGTAAATGTAAAAATATTGCAGGGAATTCTGCAGAACTTATAAAGAAGTTCGTGAAGATTTTCTTGGAGTAAATAATGGTGGAATTTTCGGATCAATTCCCGGTAAAATTTATGGTGAATTCCTGAAGACATTGCCGAAGAAGTTACTGGAGGCATTCCTAAAGAATCCCTGATAAATTTTTGGATAGAATGCCAGGAGCAATTGTCGAAGGAATTTATGGAGAAAGCTTGCATATTGATTTTTCTGCCTATTTTATAATAAATATTATTCCAGAGAAGATTTTTTTTTTTTGAAATTCAGATGTATGGTTCTAGTTTTCTTAAACTTATGGAAGAATGCAGAATTTTTTAAAATAATTGTTATAGCCGATTTTATATTGTTTCTGAATACTAAGTTCGTTAATATTTTTCTCACTTTATTTAAAAATATCTGATGAGCAACTCATTTTTAAATCAATTATTGTTTTAATCATTATTGTTTCGATTTGGTTTCATGTGTTAATATTCATGTGTTTTTATAAAACTACTATAAAACTACGATTTAGAAGTTCAAAACAGTTGCCCCCCCCCCCCTTCTCGAAATCCTGGCTTCGCCCATGATGCGCGACGTGGCAATTATTGCTGAACCGTACCGGATCCCTTCTGACAACGGCAACTGGGTGACGGATTCATCGGGGATTCCGGCTGTCCAAGTGGTGAGCAAATCCTCCATTCCCGAAGTGGTAGACAGCTCAAGCGAAGGTTTGGTTATCGCCAAAATGAAGAGAATCTTTGCGTGTAGCTGCTACGCACCCCCAAGCTAGACTTTGGAGCAGTTTAACCGGATGCTGGACGCACTCACGGAGAAGCGGTTATCATCGGAGACGACTTCAATGCTTGGGCAGTGGAATGGGGAAGCGGACTGACTAACCCCAGAGGTAATTGTTTGCCGTGGGCGGGCGTTGGCAAAGCTGGACTTCAGGCTATGCAACGAAGATACCGTTGTGAGGGTGTAATATATTGCATATTGGGTAAAACACACCCAGTATGTATTAATGACAGATATGGATCTCTCTTCCGTATATCGGATCTTTGGCAGACTTTTATTAGTGAATAGCAGGCCATGAGTTAGCCCCCTACTTCGTCGAGCAACCAACAAGTATGAACGTCACACACACAGCACCTGAGCAACCAAGCCAACCAGTTTGCTCGGCAAAAGCGGGCCCCACAACCGTTGATTCATTTCGTAGAGATGGCAGGGAGTCCATTATCGACGTCACGTTATGCAGTCCGTCGCTGATGAGGACTATACACATAGTGACCACCAAGCGATCCGGTATAGTGTTGGAACGAAAGACGAAGGACTTGGACAAGGATCTTTTTATCGAAGCAGACAACGGCGCTACAAATCTCGATGCAAATGACCTGACAGAAACTCTTGCGAGGACATGCAATGCGACGATGCCAATGAAACTGGACTCAAGAAACAGCCGGCGAAACTCTTGCTAGTATTCGCGTTGCCTCCTCACAGCCAGAAGACGTTTATTGGAGATCAATGTCTGAAACGGTAAGAGAAGCGCAGCATGATTCTACGACGTGGCCGCTTACACCGTACGCAGATGAAGACGGAGTAACCATTACAGGTATGCAAGTGCCCAGAGACGAGCTGTCATCAGTGGCGAAAGGTCTGAAGATGAAGAAATGTTCCGGGTTCGGATGAATTTCCAAACGTGGCTCTAAAAACTGCGATACTGACGTTTTCAGATTTTCAGGATGGGACTGCAGACATGCCTAGCAGATAGCTACTTTCCGGATAGGTGGAAGATTCAGAAAAGAGCGCTGTTGCCGAAACGCCTGACGCAGCTCACGGAGGGCGAGACCGACTTTTCGGAAAAACAGTTCGGATTCCGAAAAGGCCGATCGACAGTGGATGCAATCAGGACGTTTCAGTTTCAGAGACACCAGCCAAGAAGAAAAGGCGCGGCAACGATTCTGCGCTATAGCAACGATTTACGTCAAAAACGCTTTTAACAGTGCTAGCTGTGAGGCCCTCGCCGCAGGGCTGCACGGTATGCGGGTCCCTGACTACTTGTGTAGAATCTTTAGGAGTTACTTCCAGAACCGGATTCTGGTTTACGAAATTAATTCGAGGTAGAAGCTGATTAGGATTACGGCGGGCGTTCTGCTAGGATCCATACTCGGTTTAACGCTGTGGAATGTTACGTACAACGGAGTTCTAAAACTGAAGTTGCCCAAAGGCGTGAAGATCGTCGAATTCGCGGATGATTCCGTTCTTATGATAACCGGAGAGTCGCTTGAAGAAGTAGAAATGCTGGTGGTGGAGATGACCGACGCAGTTGAAAACTGGATGAATGGAGTTAAGCTGCAGCTTGCTCACCACAAAACAGCAGTGATGATGGTCAGCAACTGCCAAAAGATCCAGCGGATGCAGACTACCGTTTCAAAAAAAAATTGCGCTAGAAGTTTACATTTTAAAATTTTGCCTCTGAAGTAAGTTATTGGAAAACTACTAAATAATCGAACCCCCATTACTAAATGATAGAAACCACTCTTGCTAATCATCGTTGTTTCCTTTCTAGTTTCTAAACTTTTGTGCTCAAACTACTTCAATCTTTTTCTCGCTTCTTCATTTTCTTGAAAGATTCTGAAAATCAGTCATTCCAATTACGTTTTTTTTTTGTTTCATCACCATGTTTATCCAACATCAATCGATAACTCGTAAAATAGCTTATAAAGAAAAATCTGTTCGTATTAGGCTGTACGCGTATTATAGTCAATCATACAGCTGAAGTTTCCAACCACCAACCAACTAATCTAGGCTCTCCAGCAACTTGAAAAATTGATCAAAGCTCAAGTGCAGATGCCCATCGCCAAATCGAAATGTCGAGCTCCTTCGGCCATGGAATACATCACCATTAATTCAAGTGCCAAAATCACCATCCCTCAACTGACAATCTACATTCGTTCAACATGAGCATAATCGGGAAGCCATCCTCCCATCGTCGTCGCTCTGATACGACGAAAGGACAACGATGACACATGACAGGACAGGACGAGCACAGAACTTCACCGCTTACTGAGATTTAGTTTTTTCTGCGGTTTTACGTTTTTTTTTTGCGCTTCCGACGATCCTACACAGCTCGGACCACATACGCAACGCTCGCTCTGTCTGTAAGGAAAAGTGATTATCATCGCCGGCGGTTCTAAGGAAAACCGATTTCCTAACGTACCGGTGTGCGGATTGAATGTACGTTGTAGGCCGGGGTGGTGATGATGATGATAATAGACAGACTGAGGAGCAGACGAATCCCGAGCCATGGCTCCGGAGAGGAGTTAGGCGAAAAAAATATGATTTATTGCTGCTGGTTCAGCGTTTGGTCCAAATCGAAATCATCCGGCGTCGGGGGTTTCTCTTTCGTTCGCTTCTCGAGGTCCGAGGATTCTTTTCAAAGAGTATAATCTTTTCAAGTTGCTGTTGTTGCTGAAGCAAAAGGGACGACGACGACGACGACTACGGGAAGGAGTTTTATATATTTTTATGCACTCCAATCCTCAAGTGGTGAATCTAATTTGCTTGTCACTGTCAAGTTGGGCGATTTTTTTATATTCAAGAGCCAGCAGAAAAAATGCCGGTGTCACACTGTGACTGTTTGCACAGGCTCAGTTAAGATGTTGCTTTTGCGGGAGCTTTCTGATTCAAGTACGGGTTACAAAGTGCGACAATTTGTCACGCAGTTTTTAAGCCGAGTCATTCATGGAAGGCGATTGATGATTGGGTATACGAAATGGCAAAAGTGACACCTGGCTGAGCTCGAGAAATCACAGCGACACGTAACAGAGGTTACAGATGGGTTAGTTACTCAGAATCAGACTGAGAGTTCTTCCGTTGAGTTTTACTGAAAAGTTTAGAAACTTACCAACATCTTTCGAAATTTGGATTTATTTTCTGTGCAAAGCAAAAAGAACATCCCGTCAAACGTTGAAGTAATTTTCTGTGAAACTTTCAAAAACATTCCGTGAGAAGTTGAAACGGAAATTATTCGGGAAATTCAGTTACCATGCTAGCTTTTTTCGTCAACAGCAGCTTGGATATGTAGTCAACCATGTCCAAAACATATGCATGAAGACAAGGAGACATACCAAGATAGTTTTGGGATATCCTGAATCAACCTAACCGTCCTTGAGTCCAGAACTTGTGATCTACAGCCACGACACTAGCGTTTTTTATCATTCCAATTGCTTGTACACAAGATGTTCAAGGTACTCCAAAACATTCTGAAGTTCAGCCAACGGTATCTACCAGATCAGCCAAGACTTTTGCAATGTCTTCATCATCTTCATATATCCTTTCCGGTTAAAATAATATGCGCATAATGTAGACACAACTTCAAAACATTACTCCAAAACATTCTTGAGTTCAGTCCACGGTATCTATCAAATCAACCAAGGCTTTTGGAATGTCCTTATCATTGCACAATGATACGAGAAAATTTTAAACCCGAAAATTTCCTAGACTGCGACCAGAATTAGAACCTAGGCACCTTCAGCATGGTTTTATATCGTAGCCGCACATCTTACTGCACAACTAAGGAAGACAGAGTAACCGAGAAAATATGTTAGAACATCGGCTCAAGGGGGATCCAATGAAGCTTGCGAAATGAATTAGTGAAATCCTATCGGCTCAATGGACCTGCTGAGATGTTTACCGATGCACGGATACATCGTTCAGGACTTGGTTGATCGGGTAGATCACATGTTCTGAACTACAGGACGTTTTGGAGAACCTGAAATAGTTTGCGTTTATTCAAAACTCGATTAATTTATGTATTATGAACACATGAATAATTTTGGACATACTGAGACGTATTTAGGACATTTTGTCTCTAGACATATTTTCTGATGATGATGATGATGATGATGGTCCCGCCACATACCCCTACATGAGTTTGAGCTAGACGAGTTATCTTCAAGATAATTAATTGATATGCATTTAATCGGATTTCCAAAAAAACGATCCGATTTCTTATTACATACATAAATTTAGATATTTTCCATCACTATACAGCAAAGAACATTAATAAAAACTGATCTTTCCAAAACTGCAATCTTGCTAAAACATCAGTAGTGATACATACAGCTCTATGAAAATGCAAAACTTGTGATACCTCTCGCACAGATTTCAAAAGTTTCACCAGGAATCGCGTATCAAGTCAATTTTCGCTCAACAACTTATATGTATCTATAGTATTCATGATTCTCGACAATACAGGCACCAACACTTGTGATACCGCTCCGTCGATATCAAAAGTTTCAGTTTAACCGCGAAACAATCTACTGGATAGCTATATCGAACATTCAAAACTCTTTCAGCAGTAACCATACAAAAGTCATTCACTCCTAATCATTCAAACAGATCAAAATGTGGCACATGAAAATTAAATTTGAAATAATTTATACCTGTATTTCGCGCGAGGCTCAAACTCTTGTAGACTACACAAAGAAAAGTTAAATTAATCATTACGTCAAGAAAGTAAAAATTCCATCATCATCGAGGCGATCGTTGTAGTCGTTAATGCCCCAATAAATAACTAAATAAAATTAAAATAAAACACACAAAAGTATCCGTTGGGTAAAACTTCGTCAAAACTTAAATTAGTTAATGCTAAAAATTGTCGAGTAGCTGTCTAAAATGCAGCTTTGACGTGTGAAATACATTGTCTCTTGAACTGTGCTAGTGTCGCTGCACGTTTGATGTGTAGGCATCGAATTGAATACGTTTACACCCTTGTAAAGCAATGAATTTTGTGAAGCATCGTGCAAAAAAAAGGTGTTCTTACATCAACCGCGTTTCTCGTATTATATCTATGTATGTCACTTCCTCTTTCAATTCGATCACACAAATATCGAAGCAGCAAACCATTAATTACTTTAAAATGAACACCATAGTCAAATAAACAATGCGTTGCTTCACTGACAGCCACTGCAAGGCGTCTAACAAAAAGTTGAGGAAGTGAACCTATTGCATCTCAAAATCAAGCGCATTATTTTATTTTGCAAACGCTGTAATCTCGATATTTGTGTACCGTTAGCCAAGAATAGGATGGACGGGCAGAAATCCAGATGAGGAGAGATGATTGATTTATACAACAATATTTTACTAGCAATGGTTAAATCGTGTTTTAATCGGCAAAGAATTCCATACTTCTTGGCAATTTTCTTGATAACATTGTCAATATGTTTGTCAAATATTAGCTTGTCATCAATAATCACGCCAAGATATTTAATCTCCTGTACGCGATCAATTGCCTCATCATCCATCATAACAGAGACATTTTCACTTATTCGGTTCCGCGAAATTATCATGAACTTAGTTTTACTTATGTTCAATTTTAACTGTTTATATTTCAACCATCTACTTAGAGAATGCAAATCTTCGTTTAAGTGTGCAACGGCCTCTTCTAGGTTTTTAGCTGCAATGAACAGCACGGTGTCATCAGCAAAAAGATTTATATCACAAAATCGTAAGACTCGTCGCATGTCATTTATGTACATAATGAATAAAATAGGCCCTAATACACTTCCCTGTGGTACGCCGAGCGTATTCACCGCGGGACTGGATACACAATCGTTAAAATCAGTCCGTTGAGTTCTGTCACTCAAATGACTTTCAAACCATTTGTAAGCAGAACCCGAAAATTCAAAGCACTGAATTGTTTTCAACAATAAGGGCCGAGAAATTGTTTCAAAAGCGCGTTTTAGATCCAAGAACACCGCAACAATCGTATCTTTTTGCTCTTTCCATTTAGCCAATACCAAGTTCAATGCGGTTTCACAAGAATGACCTTCTCGATATCCCGATTGTTCCGGTATGAGCAAGTTATTATTATTTAAATACTCTAGCAGCTGGCCTTTTATAACAAGTTCTAAAATTTTCTCTAATGTGTGCAACATGTTGATGGGACGAAACTCTTCGGATTTAATCGTTCCAGCAACTTTTTGTATAGGAATCACAGGATTCCTTCCAAACTTGTGGCACGTGCCCAGTTTGTATACATCCGTTAATTAGGTCCAGCAAGCTGTCGCGGAGGACACCAAAGCAGTCTTGTATCGCTTTTGCATTTACGTTATCTACACCAGCCGTTTTTCCCATCGAGAAGCAAATTTTCAATAATTCTTCCGAAGCTATTGGGTGAAAGCCATCAAACCTGCATTTAACATCGATCGGCTGTCGTATTTCGTCGGGTTCATCAACTCAATAGATGCATTAATAGATGAAACACTGCTGACAAAATATTCGTTAAACTTATCTGCAATTAATTGTTCTGATAGTTCTAGTGTGCCATCAAAAGTTATGGACCGCGGTTTACTAGTACTAGGTTTCAAAAGTGATTTCAATATTTTCCATAACTCTTTGCTGTTGTTTTGATGTTGATCAATTTTCCTCTGAATATATTCGCATCGCGTACGTTTCAAACGTTGCGAATATTTATTACGCGCAACCTGGTACCTATTCCAACGATAATCACTGTTAAGTCTACAAAATTTTCTGTACAACTTATCCCTTTTACGTTTAAGACGCAAGAGGTCTAAATTGTACCAGCTGTTCGAATTATTTTGAGATACAAACTTTTGTTCAACTAATTGATTGGTACAGGTTTTATGACATTCGTGAGAACAGCTGATTTGTGATCCAAAGATCCGCCATTTATTTGAAAATCCACGTTTCTTTCGACAAGATTCGAAGCAGCTTCGATGCAGGTATATGTACTCCAGAACAGTTTGGACGGCCTAGGACATCCGAAAACAATATTTCAATGCCTTTTCAGTTATTTCTATACTAGTTTTGGCACAACTTGGTGAAAAAAAATTAGAAGGGTTGTGTACAAGACACGACCCCTCGACGTAAACTACGTAAAACTATAGATAGTGGAATATATAGATGAGCGAAGATAAATCCACTGTCTCCAAACGAACTGTCAAACGTGTCTCCAAACGAGCATGACGTCACGATTTCAATGGAAACGTTAAGGGCTGTGACGTCATATGCGCGTGTGCACGGGCAAAAAATCGACTCCAGCCATGCTTTCGCTCATCTATAGATTCTACTGTCTATACGTAAAACGCGTTTGCTTGAAATCATCGTGCGGTTGTCATCAGCATCAGCAGCGTTCAATAGAATATGTTTAAAATTTTTAGTAGAACAGGTTTGTCGACAGCGAGTTAAAATGAGAGAGAAAATTGCACTTGCACAATTCTGCTGTCACCGACGACAGCCACTCAATGATTTTCCGCTTATTTGCTACATACGTCATCTTTGTGAATAATTTTCTGCAGCAACTACCCGTCGACTGCCGCCAATAGCAAAAAATCCTCTTAATGCCCCTTCCCAGTCACTAACAGCAGCAAAACGAAAGTAAGAACATCTGATCTGCGGCATCCGCCAATTACACGAGCGAACATCACTGAGGTCGATATTGGGACCGCTCTCCGAAGAATCTCGAAATAACTGGTTTCCGATTGCGATGCTGGAACCGGATGCTGGATGCTGGAACTGCGAAATCTCGAACAAAGTGGCTCACGCGCGCGCGGGGAATCTCATAAGCACCGCCACCGCCACACCGATGGCACACAAAATTTGCACTCACAAAGATTAACAAAGGGACTTACCATCGGGTTTACTATATTGAATACAAGAAAGCAGCTTTTATACGCGCGTGGGCCCTATTGTTCGAGATTTCTTGGACGCAGCGGTCCCTGCATCGGCATCAGTGGCAGTCGTCGGAGTCTGTTGTTTCCAGCGGGTTATGGTCCCAGCATCGATATCAGTCGTGCTCGTCGGCGTGTTGCTGCAGAATCATCATCGCGTGGCCTTCATCAGCAGTACTCAAGTGTACAGCAGTACAGCAAATCGTGGTGAAGCATTGAGTGGCCATCCGCAACAATCGTCAGCGGATATGTATCGAGGCGCATAAACCGGTCCTTTTCAGGATCAATACTTTAAATGGAAGACACTGGATATGTGACGGATATTATTTACAGGAACAGAGAATTGCATTGAAAAGTGAAATTTTATTGCTAGATTCTGTTTAATATTTGAAACGGCGAATCCTTGTCCATAATTTTCTGTTGCATCTGTCTGCCGACGGCCAGCACAGAGGTCAAGTACGAAGCCATCCAATTTTTGACATTCACCATGAGACTGTGCTTAGTAACGTGGTTAAAACTTCTCTCAATATTAAACTTGCTCTTGTATATAATAGCGGATTAGGAAAAATTTGATATAAAAGTGAAATATTCTCGCTAGATTCAGACATTCACTTGGTTGCTGTTAATAGTTGTAAATGCTCAACAAGGTCTCAAGAAGCATAAATCAGTTCTTCTCAGAACCCCCATTTGAAACGGAAGAGCTGATTTTAACTGTATTTTCTTTAAAGAGACATGCACTCAAATGGCCGTCGGCAGTGGTTGCTGTAGACAATTTATTCGCCGCGGTAGCGTCTATAGCCATTCAACGGTAGAAAGTTAAACTCGATTGCTGATATTAATTGTAAAGACGCATAACTGAAAATAAAACAAACATTTTCTGATGAATCTACTTTATTGGATATGAGAAAGCTGCTTTCCCGAGCGCGAGTCACTCAGTTAATGATTGAAAGTGAAAATTTCTCGCAATGTTGTGAATTCTCAACAAGGTTTCAAGAAGCGTAAATCGGTTCTTTCTTTAAAGTGAAATAAAATTAAGGACACTCCTTACGAAATTCAAATTCAGAAGTACTCGCGTTTTCAAGAGCACACCATTCAATACGGAAGCTACACACTTAAATCATTTCACAGATTTCGGTGAATTTTGCTCCAATTCACCGAAATCTCAACAGTAGATTTGTTCGGTAATTGTTTTATCGATTTTCTGCGGTATTTTCCTTTGTTCAACTGTCAAAACCACCAAAAAATCTGTAAAATTTTTACCAAAGAGTTCTGCTGTTGAGATTTCGGTAGAATTTCACAGAAATTTGCGATTTATTTTAAGTGTGTACGCACAACTGTTATTTTTATTATTTCAAAAGATATTTTAGTCACTAGATAAAGATTGTCGCTTCGGTTCCCTTTGTTCTGCTGTCCGAAACATGTGTGGTACATACCTGTCAAATCGTATGGATTTTCCTTCTTTGACATTTAGCTACACGGAAGAAAAAAATACCCAAAATTGAGTATTTTTAAATTTACTTTTGAGTTATTTTTCTCTTCTCTTTCATCCACTCTTTCTTTTGTTGTCAAAAACAAAAGAGCCAAACAATCAGGGGACTGAAAAGAAGGCTAATACGCCTACCCACTATTCATTCAATATGGCGTACAATGTTTTTGTTTTAACTTCGTTTAATTCATGATAACCAAACTTCGGAAGTATCGACGAGCTATTTTTCGACATAAAGAAGCCATACAAACACAAAAGGCACGATGTACCTCAACTAATTGCAAGTTTTCGCCAGAAGAAGTTAATTACCGATAATTAGCACTAACTGCGTACGAACCAATCACCCAAAATGAGCGCTGAATTCGGGTATACTATCCAGAAACTGGGTACCAAAAACAGAAGTACCAAAAACGATGTTGGGTAGAGTGCCATTGTACCGCGGATGACAGGCGTTTCACCCTCCTGCAAACAATCCAACGACGCCAGTTCAATACGGGAAGCCAAGTTTGAGTTATATTACCTGAGGTCGAAATTGAGTGAATTAAACTTACATTTGGGTGAATAAATTTTCCGTTGGGTACTTTTTTAACATGGGAGTAAAGGCAAACTACTTCGACCCTGCTTACTCAATTTTGGCTTCCCGTACGGATGTTCGAGGTTGGGTAGGGTGACCATATAAAATTTTCCCAAAGGAGGACAATTCACCAGAATCGTAGCGAAAAAGGAGGACATAAAGAACATCGATCGGTTTTTGTTTTTAATATGATTTGTTAGACTTATGCACATTAAAGTTTAGTGGAAGTAGTTTTTGTTAGCCGAGGCAAATACGGCATCTTCTTCTACTTCATTAACATTACATCTCCAGATGGAACATTTCCAACCCTCATTGCTCAAGTGCTTTCCAATTATAAACTGCAACCACCATCTTTATAATAGGAAAATGACAGCTTCAACTAATTTTAAGATCAACAATAAACAAATGTTGAATATCCTTATGCTGGCCTTTTCGGCGATGTTACACGGAATATGAACTTTTTTAGCAATAAATAACATGTCAACAATAGATGTCTAGTAGACCAGTGAAGATTTTTTTAATGCCATTGAGAATCACAATTTAAGGCATGTGAATGGGTATGATACCGTTAATTGTACGACCATTCCACAAAGTTCTCAACTGAATAAATTTAAAACTGTTATTTACATGTTACATTTAAACAGAAGAAACCCAAAACTGTTTTAATTAGTTCAGATTTCCATTACATTATAGGGCATAACTTAGCGACTGCTATTTGCGTCACATATTCAAGAAACGTACCGTGCGCATCGTTCAAAGGGACATTTGATGGGTAAGAAGCATATGCATTTTTTCTTAATCCATTTTTTTACAATTCCGATTCTTTTTGATATCTTCAACACCTGTATTACTGTAACTCACTGATTTATATAGGATATTCACATTGAACTTATTCGAAAACCTATGAAGGAAAATATGTCTGATTAGAAACCATAAAAGCATAAACGTGTGCAATGTTTTTTTGCTCCGGATGGATCTCTGTTGTAGTATTGTTTATTAATTTAATAATAATAAACTAGACTTCTCTTCTCACTTTTCACTTCTCATTTTTCACTTCCCATTTTTCGATTCTCACTTTTCACTTCACACTTCTTGCTACTTACTTCTTAGTTCTCATTACACACTTCTCACTCTTCTCTTCTTCTTTCTCACTTCTACCAACTCAATTCCTCCTCGCTTAGTTCTCACATTTCACTTTTCAATTCTTACTTTTCACTTTTCGATTCCCACTTTTCGCTTCTCACTCATCACTTCATACGTCTCGCTACTTACTTTCAAATTTTCACTTTTTACTTCGCGGTTTTACTTCTCACTCCTCTCTTCTTGTTTCTCACTTATTTTTTCAAAATTGTCACGTCCTCCTCGCTTACTTTTTACATTTCATTTCTCATTTCTCACTTCTCATTAATTTGGTTTACATCTAAACAGATAACACTGAATCGACAATTTGGCACCACAATACACGGTTTGAGGCCGTATCACTCCATCCTCGAATGCGCACCAAGTCGTTTTGCACCTGGTCTGCCGACCTCGCTCGCTTCATTCTTCACCGCCACACACCGTCTTCTTGCACACCGCCAAAGATGGTCCTAAGCACCCGTCTCTCGAATACTCCAACTGTTTGCGAGTCCTCCTAGAGCATTGTTCATGTTTCATGTCCGTAGAAGACCACGGTGGTGCGGTGGTGAATTTTTTGACCGCAGTTTCTTTTGGAGTAGTAGGCCCGACTTCCACAGATGATGCGCCTTCGTATTTCACGACTAACATTGTTATCAGCCATTGGAAAGTATCCAAGGTAGACGAATTCCTCGGCCACCTCGAAGGTATCCTCGTCTGTCGTAACACTGGTTCCCAGGTGGGCCCTGTCGCGCTCTGTTCCGCCACCAAAACATGTACTTTGTCTTTGACGCATTCACCACCAGTCCAACTTTTGTTGCTTCACGTTTCAGGCGGGTGTACAGTTCTGCCACCTTTGCAAATGTTCGGCCGACAATGTCCATGTCATCCGCGAAGCAAATAAATTGACTGGATCTGTTGAAAATCGTACCCCGGCTGTTACACCCGGCTCTCCGCATGACACCTTCTAGCGCAATGTTGAACAACAGGCACGAAAGTCCATCACCTTGTCTTAGTCCCCGGCGCGATTCGAACGAACTGGAGTGTTCGCCCGAAATCTTCACACAGTTTTGCACACCATCCACCGTTGCTTTGATCAGTCTGGTAAGCTTCCCAGGGAAGCTGTTCTCGTCCATAATTTTCCATAGCACTCTTTACTGTCGTATGCCGCCTTGAAATCAATAAACAGATGATGCGTTGGGACCTGGTATTCACGGCATTTTTAAGGATTTGCCGTACAGTAAAGATCTGATCCGTTGTCGATAGGCCGTCAACTAAACCGGCTTGATAACCTCCCACGAACTCATTCACTAATGGTGAAAGGCGACGGACGATGATCTGGGATATCACTTTGTAGGCGGCATTAAAGATGGTGATCGCTCGAAAGTACTCACACTCCAGCTTGTCGCCTTTCTTGTAGATGAGGCATATAACTCTTTCCTTCCACTTTTCCGGTAGCTGTTCAGTTTCCCAGATTCTGAGTATCAGTTTGTGAAGGCAAGTGGATAGCTTTTCCGAGCCAATCTTGATGAGCTCACCTCCGATACCATCCTTACCAGCTGCTTTATTGGTCTTCAGGTGTTGGATGGCATCCATTTCTTACTTCTCACTTTTCGCTTCTCTCTTATCACTTCATACTTCTAGTTACTTTCTGCTCACATTATACTTCTTATTTCTCACTTTTGGATTCTACCCAAGCAAACAGATGTTCAGATTTTACTTAAATTTACTCTTAACCGAACTAATTGGTTCACTATGGTTCACATCAAGTTCCAAGCATCCTTAACGAAACTTTAAAGTTCACTTAAAGTTTCGTTATATACAAAAAATTACTTAAAATGAGAGCTGATTAAGCCAAAATAGCCCTTCTTATCCGAACTTCTGGTTGCTTGGGTAATTTTTCGCTTCTTACTTCACACTTCTCGCTACTTACTTCTTAGCTCCCACTTCTTACTTCTCACTTCTCACACACATACACACGGACAGACAGGCATTTGCTCAGTTCGTTGAGCTGAGTCGATTGGTATATAACACGATGGGTCTCTGAGCCTTCTATAGAAAGGTTCGTTTTTTGGAGTGAAATGATAACTCTTCGGTGCAACTTTGTTGTTCGACAAAGACAAAAAATACCATATTGGATGGAGTTCGTAGGCTGCACTTACGAACGAATTGCAACAAAACGCCATCCTCAACTAATGACGAAAATAAAGTCTTTAAAAAAATCATCCTCAACGTCCGAAATATCGTCAAATTCTCCGTTGTTGATGAATTCTTCTTATAGCGTTTTAAACTGCTACGAGGAAGTTTGTATCCCTTGGTGGCGGAATTGATGAACAGCTCGTCGTTTAAAGTTTAAACATCGTTTGATGAAATCATTCAGCGCATTAAAATTGTTTCCCGTTGATTCGGGTGATTTTTTTGGCGTCGACATGACTGGAAGTTCACAAAAAATCACAAAAATAATACTGTTGAAATATTACTATGTCTGCAGCTCGATTATGTATTTACACAACATGTGATAGATTTAGGTCGGAAGAGGTATCGTGGCTTAGTAGGGAAAGCACCTATCTAGCGTACTAGTTTCTTGGGATCAAACCCCACCGAAGGGAGCGGTTATCCTCCAATATCTTTCCGAACTAAATCTATCACATGTTGTGTAAATGCATAATCGAGTTTCAAACATAATGAATTTCCACTCCGAGTAGCTTAATACCCGGCATATAGGCAATCAACTTTGAATTTGAACATTTTATACTCAAACACACTGGTCGAGCGAGAAAACAAAAACAGGTAATCTAGTACCTCAATCCAATCCACACTGAAAGATCATTCGTCTCTTTCCGTCCATTCGTCACCGTCGCACTCTAATAGTGCGATGGTTTAGCAGTGTGGGTATTTTGTGTTGATTTTCTGTCGTACGTCGATCAGCTGCGATAAGCACTTTATGTACATAGGTCTAGATTCTTAGCAGTAAGATAGGATTAGTCAGTCAGAAAAAGTTAGAGGCAATAAAAGGTAATCGATAGCAGACATTAGTCTATCAGTTGCAATAAACGGTTTTTATGTTCGCGCGAAATGCAATTGATCCTCTAAACTTTTAAATCGAAGAGAAAGTGTCCAATCGAATATCTCGCGCGTGAACACACACACTTTAAACACAAAAAATAAGTGGCCCACTACCGGGAACATAGCACTCACTTCTTTGCGGGGAAGGGCCGTTTGACCGAATACCATTCGGCTGAAAGCCATTTGACCGAAAGGGATGATTACGAACATGAGAAATGAAGAGTGAGAAGTGGGAAGTCTCACTACTCACTTCTCATTTCTCACTGCTCATTGTAAAGCAGGAGAACTGACAAGTGAGTAATGAGACTTCTCACTACTCACTTCGCGCTTTCTCATTTGTTACTTATTACTTCTCACTCTTAATTTTTCACTTCTTGCTGTAAAAAATGAGAAGAACGAAGGGGATAGTGAGATGTCCAGGGTTTGCAGAAATCGCTCTCAATAGAGAACGAACAACGATAAAAGAGAGGCAAAATCTGTTCCGAATCATAACAAGCCATGATAGCAAAACTTGTATACAAGTGCGAAAAAAAATAGAATCGGATAGGCAGCCCCCACAGAAAAATGGTGATTCTCGCTTTGTTTTCGCTCATTTCGTATCCAGCTTTCCACGCTCGCCATAATGGCGGATGCCATAAAAGTTTGACGTTAACTGCTTCCAAACACTGAACTGAAATTTTCATCTCAGTAAGCATGAATGTTTCTGTAACCAATAACATTCAATGTGTTTATTTATTTGCCATCAATAAGAAAACTCATACAGGAATACCAAAGTTTTGATAACTATTCTGGTTTATGTATTACTAATTCCCACTTCATTCCAGATATTTGGATACCATTACAACTCATTGTTTCGTCTACAAGACATCTCCTTATATGTACTATGAACTACTACTATATTTTTGGAACGGATTTGGTGACATGCATTTGAAAATCGAAGCGGAAGTTAAATTCAATTCTAATGGACATACGCTTTTATGGAAATTGGAAGAAAGTTGTATATTTCTGAAGAAATTTCATTAAATTAAAATATGTGATTTGTTAGTAATTCATCGACCATTCCAATTACGCCATTTAACAACTTGATGTGTGCTTTGGCATAAATTTTCAATTTTCTACTCCGTTATGTCACGTTATAAAGCTCGTTATCTGAATAGGCTATTAGGTTAGTAATGTTTAATCTTACTATTCTGGTCGATTGGTTTTGGGTCCCTTTATTGGGTACATGCGAAGAACAAGATGCGAACAATACTCCTCTGATTCTACGAACAGTGACTATAGAAAAAATAGAGCTCGTGAGACACTCGCCTTCCGGTAAATGGTTGTTATCTAAACGTTTATGAAGTGGATAACTGCAGTTGTGACTCGACCTCCTTGTCGTAATCTGCGTAAGCCTGGAGCACTCCTTGATTAAATTCATCGCAACTCTATTAAAATGGCGATAAATGGCTAGATTTTTCTAGAAATGAAGAACTAACGACTTATCAATTGTTGGCTAAGTTTTTATTCCACAACTTGCTACTAAATGCCCCTTTTCCTTTAAATTTCGTTCCGAGTGGGATACTATCGTTTCTATATAGCAGTAAAGTTTTCAACGCAATGAAACAGAACGGCGATAGTAAAGATAGGATTTGACAGTTAGCCCATATATTTTTTGTCAAATCCTGCCGATACCGTCGGCTGTTCATTCGGAGCTTAAATACTTTTCTTTTCGTATTGCGGACGCCAACAGTATGTTTTATGTTTCGGACGCCAACAGTATGTTTTGGTTTTAAGTAAAAGCTATCAGAACACCCATAATCATGTTGTATCGAATGTATTCAAAATGTGCTCTCAATACCAGATTTAAAATCACTTATAACTATAAGGTAATTAAAACAGTCCATCAATTAATCGTAGGACAGCAAAGAAACAAAATCTGCAGGAGTTCTTCATTTCAAGGGCCATCAACCAGCTGTTGCCGCTCTTTGCTGCAGACATTTCATGAAATAGTGTAGTGAACCCGAACATAGCAAATTTCTTCATTCTTTGGTATCATTGGTATGCCTGGATAATTATTATATTGCCTTACATTACAGTATCTGAAATAGTTAAAATGTATTCAAATCAAGAGAAATATAAAATAATCAATTTGGATACTCCTATATAGATTTTCTTGTTGACGGAAAAATAACAAATTTGATGTTGTCGTTGGAGATGAATAACATCAATGCATGCTTTGATGAAAATTTCAGTTCAGTGTTTGGAAGCAGTTAATGTCAAACTTTTTATAGCATCCGCCATTATGGTGAGCGTGGAAAGCTGGATTGGTTACTGCACAGCTGTGTAGAACAAGTTGAAATGCATCATCAGGGCCAGTGCTCCCCGAATTTGGAGCTTTCTAAAAGAAATTTATCATGGGGTATAGCCTCCCGAATCAGTTTTCTATCATGACAGGTTGTGAAAAAGTTTCTCGCGGTATGCTACATATCGTATATGTACACAGAGATGATAAGTGATTCTCTTTAGGATTCGGTCCCTGGAGACGTCTAAAATCCATCGAAAGATAAAGGCACTATTAGCATTCAAAATCTTCCATATTACAGTCTTCAATTTCAGTTTCTGATTTGACATCCAGTATCTTCGGGATAAATGTCAAAAAAAATCCAAAATTTGGAGGAATTTCCCGTATATATGAATATATAAAATATGTCACCTAGTATTTAAATCATGATAATTATCCATTTCTATGTGCCTCCTGTAGTGAATTTTGATTTCTTTACATTCTGCTTATTTTTTTTTTGTTGCAATGTTCTAACTTGACTATACTCCAAACTGGCAACATCATTTTTTCATAACTGCATATGAGCATAAATCCGTCCACGGTTTCCGAATGCGATGGATTTTCGCGAACTGATTACGAATTAAACGGGTTCACAAAGGTCGGACGATGCACTTTCACGGGTTCGCATTATCGAATCAGGCGGGCTGCGTGCGTCAAATTTAGTTGCAGCATATTGGCTTGCGCCATAAATATTCGGTCTGGCACGGACCGACACAGGAGAATAGCATTCTGAAGCAAGGAGATAAGTGACCATCACAGCATCCAAGCTGCAGATGGGTTTGAGCCACGAACTTTGCACGACCTGCCTATATTTGGATGAAAACGATGGAAGGTGCCCACACAAGACCTCTTCTACTGCAGCGGCGATAAGTCCCTTTACTAGGGTACTTATTTGCTCGCCGAGAGGGATTATCATCGTCCGCAGTCATGTCGATGCATTCGGAAGAATGACATTCAGCGATAGCCTCACGGTTATGGAAAGTGCAAATATGTTTACGTCGAACTCGAGTGTCCGGGCGATAATGGAGGCCTCCGTGGATGACCAAATTTTTCGACAATCAGTTGAATAATTTTACGACAGACGTCGACAGAAGAGCGCTGTTGGATGAAGGGCCGCATCCATCAATAAGTGATCAATAAAAAGGTCAATAATTGTTTTCCGATAGACCTCCGGTCGGCCAGAAGAATGTTGGTCAGTGATGCAAAGGCCGTTCCGATAGCTGGCCGAATGCTGTGACATAGCAGGCGAGTTGCGTCACTGCACCGAATGTACGCCTAACGAAATAATCGGCTTGCTTGGATGCGAAATTGTAAACTTCCGTTACTCTCAAATTCTGTCCCCTAGTTCAAAAATTTTCCAAAATAAAAGAAAATAATAATGATGAAGATGACAATGATATTTGCGCATGTGCCTAGAACAAATTGCCCCTTTAACGACAAAGGGATCGGATAGTGTCTTTTTTCATCACCATGCGATCGAATGCCAACGAAAAATTTGAGGGGGAATGCACAACTCTTTTCCCCCTTTTTTACAAAAAAGAATTAATTTTTCAAAAAACTGTAACCACTTTCAATTTTTTTTATTGTCTGGCTCGTGCGGGCTGTGATGTTTTCCCGGCGCACACGCACGTTTCCCTTTGGTTTATTTACTGACGTGTTATTTTGTTGCGTCACTCTCAATTCGGATCTGTCAATTGATGATTTTTTTCCCTGTTCGCTCATTCTGTTACAAAGCCTTCTTCAACATATATATCGTTGGGAAGGATTATACTTGGATCTGTCGAATTTCGAGAGTTTTTTTTTTCGGAAAATAGATGGGGTTGCGCATCGTACAACCCCTTTTCATTGTATGTGAAACGAAAAAAAAAACTAAACATAAAAAATGTTGCAATTCAATGCATGCGACTCAAACTGCGACCGATTTCGTGTGGGTTTCGGAAAACCGATCGAATTGATTTATCGGAAAGTAATTCCGTGAGCGTGATGGGAAAGGATAGAACCAGTAAATTTGTCCGTTAATGTCGTATTGATAGTGTGGTGATAATTGGTACCACGGTGCTCGGTAGGGTGCCCCTTTTTATATTGTTGTTGTTGTTGTTGTTGATTGAAGCGGTGTTCATACGTTTAAATTTCGCTCTGTTAATTTGTTAAATTTACGGTGTATTTGATGTTGTAAAACCTGCTAAAGTACTATTATTGTTGACCAGAGAGATCAAGTTACTAGTCGATCAAGTTGACCTGTCCCTATAGAGCTATTTACTAGCCAATTCTAGTTTGAAGTAACATTATGCACTGCAAAAGTGTCTGCTTCCCGTAACAAAAGATCAGCCATTCATATTCTGCAATGCGTTGTGTGCCGGGCTGTATCACGCTTCTTGTGTCGGACTAAACGATCAACAGCTCGCTGCAGTATCGCCGCCGAACAAAAACAGTTGCTGGATGTGTGATAATTGTTTGGATGAGTTCGTGCAGTGGAGGAAAGTGAAAAAAGAATTAACCGCTCAAAAAGCACTGGAGCCGAAATCTGCACTACATCAAGACGTCGAAGAGTTGAAGGCGAAAGTTGAAACAATCATGTCTCTACTCGCTTCAAATGTGAACTGTTCTGCCAACATCGTTATGCAACATTCAACTCCAAGAACATCACCGAAATGTACTAATACTTCACCATATGTACCAAACTCTCGCATTGAGCCATTCGTTCCACATGATGCTCCGAATCGATCATTTGATTGTACGAGCGTGGAAGAGAGCTTCGCATTAGTACTGACCAACATCGATAGCAGTGTTTCGGAAAAAGACATTCAGGAGATGGTTTCACGATGTTTGGGCGCCTGTCACAAAGAATGTGTGAATGTTAGAAAACTTGTTCCGCGATGGGTTGACAGTAATACATTGGACTACATTTCGTTCAAAATTGTTCTGGACACAAAATGGAAATCTGCTGCAATGAAGTCAACTACATGGCCAAAAAATGTTAAATTCCGAGAGTTTAGACAAAATGTTGTACATGGAAGCCAGATTTAAGCTAGTTATGTTACTAAACATTATATGGTTACATGCTTTACTGTTTGAACTCGTATGTTTTTGTGATATTGCTGTTTTTACTAAATCCCATTTCGAAAATGTTAAATGTTATGTTATATGCTGAATGATACTTCATGTTCAATGTTACACTGCAGGCCGTGTTATAATTATTATTGTGAAAAGCTTTATTAAATTAACTTCATTCAATTAGACCATAAGATGTCCGTTGGATTAATAATAAATAAATAAATAAATAAATAAATATGATTCCATTCAGCACAAGCAACACTTTTTTCACACAAATTCATGTTCACCGCTCAAAACGCGAGCAATTAATTTTTATTGATTTCCGAAGTGTTCCAAAACAAGCCACAAGCTTTGCTTATCACCGAAGCCAGGCCTTTGGCAACTGCAGTTCTCGGGTAATTATTCTATGGCAAAACATGTAACTGCGAGTTCTGGACTGGCTTATCGCACGCCCGAGCCCGAATCGCGTTTGCATAAATGGCATTTTAACTCTTGTCTTGCCGCGAACGATTTCACGCTTGTGCGCACTGCACTGCACAGTTCCAGCGAAGAGCTCCCAATCCGGTTGCTGACTTTGGCAATGATAAGGCCGGTAGACATCGCATCGAATGCTCCCTGCATGACTTATTTAGACGATTGGGATGCTGTCCGAAAAAAAAAACGGGGTCAATGCATTGTTGCATCCGGCCTTATCGGCGAAAACGGGGCATTCGGATTGGGATTAAGCGTGGTGAACATTGCGCGCCAACGTTGTAGCAGTGTTGTCAGGATGTTAATTATTATTTCCATTTTTTTGCACAAAACTCTAAAATTCTGCTAAAAGTATGTTAGGAAAGGGTTCGACGCTTCCGTAATTCAGTTAATTACGATGCTTGGTTACAAAACAGCAGGGTTGAAATCCCAGTCCTAATTTTTTGAAATCCCAGTCCAGAACATAATTTTGACTTTCCAGGGTATAGAGCAATAAGGCTAACCAAATAATTTGCGAATGAAAATGAAATATGGAAATCAGCTCAGAAGTTTCTAACTGTAAAAGTGTTTAATGAATGCTTAACTACGAGACGCTAATGACCATAAAGATACAGTATTCAGAGTCTATTTTTTTTTAAAGTAAATTTTTTCATAAGTTTTCATAAGCAAAAATGTTATAACTTGCTTCGATTAGAGTGAAACTATATTTGACCCCGAGAGTCCTGCTACGTCCCAGAAGGGGACGTGCCTAAGCCCCAAGCTGCTGGTCTAGAGTAGACCTGTGCGCCGCCGCCGCCGACACTTATTGACGTACGCCGACGCCGGTCAAGGTGTCGGCGGCGCGCCATGCGCCGATTGGCTCCACGCCGCCGAATTTCGTATTTCACGCCGATGATTGGTCAACACAAAAATCACAGTATGCAGTGCGTTTGCGTCTACCAGACCAAAGCAACCTATCAGCCATTATAGCTATTATACCTTTAACAGATTTGTTTGCTTTTATCTCTGTCACTTTTTCCCGCATTGGCGTGTTAAATGTTAAGTAATCCAAGAACTTCTTGGCTACAGACCTAAAAATACACGAGCGAAGCGATGGACTTCTAATCTCATATGTAACTTCATGTGGAATAACCTCATTCTGGTCACAGGGTCATTCATCATCTCTTTAAAGGTTTGAATGGTATATATCTTAATTGGTCTAGTGCTTATATTTGTGGCTACAAATCAACACTATGAAAGTTGAATTTTTGAAAGTTGAAAAGTTGATTCCCAGTCTGATAGGATTTTTTTAATCTTCCCTGAGCATGGAGTATCATTGCGATAGCTTCGTGATATGCGAATTCAAAAATGGTAACTTGGCTTCTGGAGCTGGAGCACGATGGGACACGTGACCCATCAAATTGCACATTTCCTTCACTCCTCCTTGTACTTAAATTGCCAGAATTGTTCTACAAAACCGGTTTAAATTTATTTTTATAAAAAAATCCCAAAGACATTTCTTGGTTTTCCTGAAATAATGTCAAAAGACATCCTGGAGGAAGTTCTGAAGGAATAATTGAAGAAAGTTCTTAGAGTTTTGAGGAGTTTTTGGATTTATCCCCGTGGATGATTGTCTGGAGAAAATTCTGAAGGAATTCTTGGAGGAATGTCCAACAACATTTTTGAAGAAATTTAAGAATGTCGGCAATATCTTTAGGAGTTCTCTTGAAATTCGTACGGAGATATCCGAAATTTCGTACTAGAAATTTGCAAATGGCGGAGACAATTCTGAAGGAAATACTAGACTAATATCCGAGGCAGAGTAGAGACACTTACGCGAAGATAGATAGAATCTCCTTTCAACATTGTAATCCAACAGACTAATAAATAAATACGCAATACTTAATTTTGACACCCGAATAAATTTCTGGGATTTCTTGAAATATTTTCCGAAGGAAGTCCTGGAGAAAGCTCTGAAGGAATGAACATGTAGAAATTGCTTTGAGTCTTGAGGAATTTCTGGATCCATCTTCGTAGTAATTTTTGGAGGATTTTCTGAAGGAATCCCTGAAGAAAATTCAGAAGGAATTCTTGGAGGAATTTCCAAAAAAAAATCTTGAAGGAATCTAAGAATGCCGGTAATTCATTTGGAAATTATATCTGATATCTGAAAATTCGTCCTAGAATTTTGGAAGGAAATGGCGGGGAAATTCGAGGGAATGGAATGCCTTATGGAAAACCTGAAAAATTTTCAGAGGAATTGTTAAAATAATTTCCGAAGAAATTTTTCAAAAGTATGTGTGTGTGTACAGTTGTACATCATTCTGGCTTGAGTCTTGCTCTGCATCGGCTCCACCCAATATTAAAGTCGAATTTAAAGACCATTCTGCTTTCAATGCACTGCTGTATGAAAGCAAAAAACGGAGGCGGCAGACCCGTAAGCAGAGACTCTTACGCGAAGCCCGCGGAATCTCCTTTCAACAGTGTAATCCAACAGACTAATAAATATTATTATTATTATTGTCTTTATTAGTGAGGTTTTCGGCCCTGGGCCGGTTCACCTCGCAACTAATAAATAGATTCGCAATCCTTTTTGAGCTTTTCGAGGGGTAACTTCTTTGAGGAATGGCGCGTCAAATCCTTCACAACTGTGGGGAGTGTACCATGTATCTACATGGGTAGAAATTTTTATTTCCAATTCCAAACAGATTTTTTGAAGGAATTCCTGATGGAATTGTCAAGATCAATCTTAGAAGAATTTTTATAAGAATTTCAAGAAAAATTTCTTAAGATATTTCCTAAGGTCCTAAGAAGTTCAGAAGCAATTCCTAAGGGAAATTTCAAAGAAAAAGCTGGTTTCATTTGTGGACGTTTTTTGAAGGAATTCCTGAAGAAATTCCCGATGGAATTCCTGACAGAATTTTTGAAGGTACATTAGAATGAGTTTTTTGATGTCTTACCGAAATAATTCCTGAATATATTTTCTAGGGAATTATTTAAGGTATTTTCGAGAAAATCTGTAGAAATTTTCGATGGAACTCCTGCAGTAAATTCCCAAGAAGTTCTTGAGAATATCCGAATATCCGCCATCTCGATATCTTGGGAGTTTTTATTGGCATGTAGTCTTGATTCTAGAGTCAAAACTGTTTGTTTGTTTCACTACTGTCCAGATTTTCGAATAAATTCTTAGAGAAAATATTTAAATTTCAATCGCTATTTGTTTTTATCATCCACTGAAAATTTCTGCATTTAAAAAATCTGTTCGAACATCTTTTCAGGTTCTCTTTTGGTTATTCCTTCAAGAATAGAGTCGGAAGTTCCTCCAGGAATTTATTTGAAAATCTCTTTAGACAAGCCACAGGAATTTATATGGATTCAGGATTTATGGATTTATATTTATGCAGGGATTCCGACAAAAAACCTTCCGAAAGGCCTTTTATTTATTTTTTAAGAAACTCATTTGGAACTTCCTCCAGGAAGTTCTTAGAAAATTCCTGCAAGGATATCTCCGGAACGAATCATTGAAGGAATTTTCGAAGAAACTCCTGAGGGAATTTGAGTGTTAAACTTATTGTCAATTTAAAAAATAACACGTAAACAAATATTTAAAAAAATGCATTTACAAACAAAATTACCGAAGATTTTCCAAACTAATTTCAGAAGATATTCCAGAAAAAGTTCTAAGAGGAATTTTGAAAGAAATTTGCGGAGGTCTACAGGAATTTCTGGAAAAGTTGCTAAAGGAATTTCAGGGAGGAATGTCCGAAGGAATTCTCGCTTAACTTTTCAAAAGACCTAAAGTAACTTTTTTTTCATGATTTAATTTGAATATTGCAATCAACAGAACAATATGAAAGCTTTTGATTGCAGTACTCAAATTAAATCATGAAAAAAATGTTACTTAGGTCCTTTTGAAAAGTTAAGCGAGAATTCCTAAAGGAAATTTGGAAAAAAATCCTGGAGAAATTTCTAAATAAATTCCAGAGAGAAATTTCGAGAGAATACTAAAAATATCTTCCTAGAGTTCCAAAAAAAATTTTTGAGGAATAAGTGGAAGAATTTTTATTAGAAATTCCAAAAACAAATTCCTGACAGGAATTTCTAAGAAAAAAATCCTAAGTTTAATTCCAACGGTTTTTTTTTCAAAAGGGATTTCCGATTGTATTCCTAAATCAGTGTCCGTAGGTATTGTATAGTTCCTGAAAGACTTTCCATGGGAATTTCCTAAGGAAATTCTTAAAGGAATTTTCAAACTCCTAAAAAAGTTTTCCAATGAATTTCTAAAGAAATTCCCAAAAAACTCCGTAAAGGAATTTCCGAAGCAATCCCTAAAGTAATTTCTAAGGAAATTCCTGAAAGAACCTTTGAAGAAATTTCGGAACGATTTTACGAAGAAATACCCAAATAAATTTTCAAGGGAATTCTTAGAAGAAGTTCTGAAGGAATTCATTAGGGAACATCTTAATTAATGCTTAGAATTCCTTTTGCGAATTTTCTGAGGAATATCTTGAGGAATTTATGGAATTGTATCCAAATAGCTTTCCAATGAACTTATGTGCTGTGATGCGGCAATGTCCTAGTGGAGGATGTGATGTAAACTTTTGCTCTGGACATACAAGCTACACCTATTAAGATGTTCACCCCATCAGTCTGACTGTAGCTAGTAATTGTACAAAACTAATAATTAAAAGCATCATCTGGCTTGCTACGTGAAACTTTTTTTCTCAACTCAAAATTCTTCACTCCGATTCACGCCGCCGCCGAGCATTGCTTACGGCGTGACGCCGCCGACGCCGCCGCCGCCGGTGTAAAAATGGCCTTACGCCGCCACCTTCACAAATACTTCGGCGCACAGGTCTAGTCTAGAGCCAACGGCAGCTTTCGAGGTGCGCACACAAAACCTCTTTTCTCCCGGGCGATGTTTGGAAGGGCGAGTTTTCGGTGAGGTGGTCCTAAATAAAAAATATTGCGTTACCTTTTAGGTTGTTTATTCGCTGGGTACCACTGCGATGGGGTAGCGGTCAGTCCATGGGTCGGCGACAGGGCGACTCCGCGGACCGGTAGGCTTGGTGGCGTCTGAATGGCGGCTCGACGACGGCCGGATGGTGTTTTCACCTGACAGGGATACGATGAGGAAAAATATCGAAGGTCGTAGCGCAAATCGGCAGTGGCACGAATGGGTTTGCCGACGGCTGAACGGTGGCCAATTGGTGGCCGATCGAATAATAATGACGGTGTGAAGAAGCGTGGGCGGGTAGGAGTGAGGTTAGTAGCCGGCGCATTGACGCTTGGCTGGTGACTTGCGAGAGACAGCTCTGTAGTCGCGGAATCACGGCTCGACGACGGCAGGATGGTGTCTTCACCTGACACGGATACGGTGATGGAAAGTATCGGAGGCCGTAGTGGCGCGCCAGAACGGGTTGAACGACGGCCGAATGACGGCCGATCAAAAAATAAAGACAGCGTGAAGTAGTGTGGGTTGGCAGAACTGAGCTTGGTAGCCGCTGAATGGCGACATGTTGACGGTTGGCTGGTGGCTTGTTGAAGAATGGCGATGGCTTGCGGGAGACAGCTCTGTAGTCGTGGAATAGCGGCTCGATGGAATCACGGCTCTGGGAAAACGACGATGATTTGCGGGAATCTACTTTGCCGTGCGGAATGGCGGCACGATGACCGATTCGAGTAACGGCGATGGCTGGCAAAAACTTATGCGGCAGCGGAATGGCGGACTGCTGAGCAACGCCGATGATGGCGAGAAAACCGCTCGAAGGGTCTACAATCGCGGTGGTTGCGTTGCGGTGATTGGTTGTAACTATCCCGATAAACCGCGGCTTTGGGCACCTGGAGCAAAGCCCCCGAAACCAGTTTAGGTTTTTTATTCTTCCGCGTGGGTTTTTAGAATCCAACTTTCTTTGTCAAGAAACACGTCCATACTATCGATACTGCTAACGAACAATCCTCTTCCCATTTTTTACTCCCTCCACCCAGTCCAACTACTAGCTGTTGGAGATACCCATTCTCCACCCGGTTCTCACTCTTGCTACATCCGCCCACCCTGCTACCACGATTCCACTTTGTTTCCAGTGCTTGGTAACCCACGTCGCCGCAGCTAAACGAACGATTTTTAAATTGACCATTAATAGCTAATATAATAATTTTTCTTTACGACCCCACACAATTTGCAAAACAGTTACCGTTCGGTAACAAGAGGCACCCCTAAATCACCCGTTTTCCGAAGTACCCTCTTTTTACGTCACTTATTGGGGGGACGTAAACCGAATGTGACGTAAAAAGAATTTTTGCTAAAATTTCTAGTATTCACTTAATTTATTGATCGTTGGATACTTTTTACTGCGTTACTGCGTTTTACATGAGGTATTGTAAGACCTCTTTTAGTCCAGGCATATTGGATGTTATAAGATCTCCAAATTGTCCAGGAGTTTAAATCAAATGGTCTACCGAATCAACCAAGACTTCAATGATGTCCACAGCCACGGTATCATCAAATCATACCGTCCGAGTATTTGTCTTTCACTTGCGTCTCAAAGCCAGCTATATGAATATTTTAAGGTCTTCGAATTGTTCTGAAGTTTGCAGCAAATGGTCTACCGAATCAACCAAGGCTGCCGCGATATCCCCAGCCACGGTGACAACCCAATTTTGTCTTTTGAGTGTTGGTCTTTCACTAACGTCTCAAATACAGGCATATGAGATGTTGTAAGACCTCGAAATTGTCCTGGAGTTTTAATCAAATTATCTATCGAATCAACCAAAGCCTTCATGATGTCCTAAGCCGTGGTATCAATAATGTTCTCTGAGTATTTGTCTTTCACTTGCGTCTCAAAACAAGACAAATGAGGTGTTGTAAGATCTCCAAACTGTCCTGGAGTTTGAATCAAATCGTGTAATGAATCACCCAAAGCTTCAATAATGTCCTCAGCCGCGGTATCATCAAAATCGTGCACTCCGAGTATTTGTCTTTTCCAGGACAATTTGGAGAACTTACAACATTTTACATGCTAAAATTTGATTCGCAAGTAAAATACAAATACTCTGAAACATAATTGAGCTGATACCACGGCATGGGACATCATGAAAGCCTTGGTTGATTCAGTGGACCATTTGAAGACCTTACAAAATTTTATACAGCCAGATTTAAGACGCAACTGAAAGACATATACTCGGAGAACATAATTGGGTTGTTACCGTGGCTGAAACATCATGGAAGCTCTGGTTGATTCGCCAGACCATTTAATTCAAACTCCAGAACGATTTGAAGATTCTACTACATCTCATATGCCTGGATTTGAGACGCAAGTGAAAGAAAAATATTCGGAGGACCTAATTGGGTTGATACCACGGCTGGGGACATCATGAAGGGCTTGGTTTATTCAACAGACCATTTGATTCAAAATCCAGGACAATTTGGAGATCATATCATATGCCGAGATTAAAGACGCAAATGAAAGACAGATACTCGGAGAACATAATTGGGTTGATACCGCGGCCGTTGACATTATAGAAGTCTTGGTTGATTCGGTAGACCATTTGATTAAAACTCCAGGACAATCTGGAGATCTTACAACATTTTATACGGTCAGATTTAAGACGCAATTGAAAGAAATATACTCGGAGAACATAATTGGGTTGTTTCCGCGGCATCATCATCGAAACTTTGGTTGATTCGGCAGAACATTTGATTTAAACTCCAGAACAATTTGGAGACCTTCAAACATCTCATATGCCCACATGCCCGCAAGTGAAAGCCAAATACTCCGAGGACATATTTGGGATGAAACCGCAGCTGAGGAGTCTAGGAAATTCTTGGATGACCTGGAAAGGAACGGCTGTTTAAGGCATGTTGAGTTTGGTTTAACAGATCATGTAGGGCATGAACCATTTTTAAAAAGAGATAATAGCCCTTCGGTTACGCGAGTAAACCTCAAGACGTATACTCCAAGGAATGTTTGGATGACCTGGAACGGAATTTGATTTAATGTATCAAATAGGGCATGGACCATTTTTAAAAAGAGATAACAGCTCTTTCGTTACACTTATAGACCTTTGGTCCTTTGTTACGCGTGTAGACTCCAGGAAATTCTTGGATGACCTGGAATGGAACAATTGTTGAAAGCAAATGATGAATATACAAAGCATCTACTTTGTTCTTTGGGTTTCTAAGAGTGTCTTCTTTAAGGCTTACTTTTGGATGTCAATAATGTTTCAAATTCTTTTTACGTTACGTGCCGTAAAAAGGAGGCCGTAAAACTAAGTGACGTATAAAAAACTCCCGTAAAAGAGGGTTGAGTGTATCCTTTGCTGACCGTCTGATGCAAATGTAATACTCGGTTGACCAGCTTTTATTGTAGGTTTCTTGTAAGGAAGAGAATTCTCGAAGAGATTTTTAAAATTTTCTTATTTTGGAATTCCAACGAAAGAGTGGAATAAATTTTTGACGAAATTTGAAAACGAGAATTTTAATTTCTTCGAGATTCGAGAGTGTGATATTCGATAAGAGATTTTTCTGAGGTATAATTTGATGGTATAATTGTGTCTTCACTTCCCAAAATGGGTGTAAAACAATGTGGGAAATATTATCTATTACTGGGCTTTATTGTCACTCAAGCTATAGCTATAGCTATACATACTCATGCAATGATGGCCATATAAAAGCAATTAATATGAATACTAATAGCACGTTAAGCTAAAAAGCAGGCCAAGTTCCAGTTGAAATGTAGAGTCATTGAAGGAGGATCGCGATTGATTGATTATTCGATTTTTTTTTCAATGCAGACATTCCAAAATACCCACATTATTTAGATATCATGGAATATACACAATCAAATTTCATAATAAAGATACGTACGCAGATTTCAAAAACAAACATAAAGACAATATTTTTTGATAGCAGTGACATATTTATCACATTTCTTTTAATAATTATGAAGAATATGATTATAATAGGCCAGATGAACCACTTCTGACCAAAGCTTGAAAGAAGCAGCAGACAAAAAATTAGAAACCAAATAGCGTTGCATGTTTTGCGGAATTCAAAAAAGATAAGAATTATCCTTTGTTAACTATTATGGCACTACGATTAAGGAAATTCAGATTTAATAGGGTAATCATTCATTTTTCGAGTTATAACAAACGACATTACACCAAGTGAAATTTGGACTGCGACGTTAGGCATAAGTACGTTAGGCATAAGGACGTTAGGCATAATTCTGCCTTCTTTATGTCTGTTTTTTGGGTCTTTTTATGCCGAACGTACATCATGCCTAACAGGGTATACATAGTGAATTTATGGCAAATTTTCTATCATCGTGAAAATCGATTAGTGAAGTGGAAAAAAAATCAACTCTTTGAGCGTCATTGAGCTAAAGCTAAGCCGAGAAAGAATATAACTTAAAAAGCTAAGGTTATCAGCGCAGTACAGTTGCTAGTCTCTTCACGGTATCGATCTTCCTGCTGGCGCCACATTCACCGTCATACCAGACGTTTCTTTGCGGTGCTTCTCATGGTAGATCGAATATCTCTCCAGCCATCTTCAAGAGACGCTGCGCCTAGCTGCTCTTCCGTTGGGAGTGCCACTTCCAGCTGCTGCACGTAGTCTTGGGCTAGTCTACCGTCTTGTAGCCGCTGCGGCAATGTTTAGCTGCGGCAAACGACTCTGACGCGTGTTGCACACCGTCGAGAATTTTGAACGCAGGCATACTGCAACGAGGTAGTGGTCGGATTCAATATTCGTACTGGGGTAGATGCGGACGTTCGTGATGTCGGAGAAGAATTTACCGTCGATTAGAACGTGGTCGATTTGGTTTTAGTTTCTTGGTTAGGTGATCTCCATGTAGCCTTGAAGATATTTTTGTGGGGAAAGAAGGTGCTTCGGAATACCATTCCGCGGGAGGCTACAAAGTTTATGCATCGTTGGCCGTTGTCGTTCGATGCGGTATGCAGACTATCCGGTCCGATGACCGGTCTATACATTTCCTCCCTTCCTACCTGAGCGTTCATCGCCGATGACGATTTTGACGTCCCGCAGTGGGCATCCATCGTATGTCTGCTCCAGCTGTGCTCGTCGTCGGGTCATCCTTTGTGTAGGCAGTGCACGTTGATGATAGTATAATTGAAGAAACGGACTTTTATCCTCAGCTTACACATCCGTGAGTTGATTGGCTGCCACCCAATCACGCGTTGGCGCGTCTTGCCCAGCACTATGGAGCCGGTTTCCAGCTCGGTGGTGCCACAGCTTTGGTAGAAGGTAGCCGCTCGATTCCCACTTTTCCACATTTTCTGTCCTGTCCAGCAGATTTCCTGCAGCCCTACGACGTCGAAGATGTTATTCATCGCAGATTATCATGTCACAAACTGCAAGACCAAACTGCTTCAAACTTCCAATCGTTATCAATCGTTTAAATTATCTTTAAAATTTTATTATATACCTACGTCTAATAAACTGATTGTCCCAGAATTTTTTAGAGTAGAGTTCGATTTTTGTATTAATCTAGAAATTTCTTTGAAAATTCTAATAGGTAAACGAAAATTCAATCGGAAATTCCTTCGTAAATTCCTATGAACATTCCTTCGGAAACACCTTTGCAAAATTTTAGAAACAATTTTAGCCGAAACCCATCTGGCCGAAAGTAACATGGCCGACCGGGTCATTAGGCCGAAAGGGTCGTTTGGCCGAAAGGATTATAAGGCCGAAAGGGTCATTAGGTCGAATAGGACATTTGACCGAATAGGTAATTTGAAAAGTGATATTAGGAAAAAGAAGAGATACGTCTCATTTTACACTCTTGATTTTTCTCTTCTCACTGTAAAAAGTGAGAAGCGCGAAATGAGTAGTGAGACGTCTCATTTTTCAGGAATACCTTTGAATACCATCCGGAATTTCTTCGGGATTTAGGAATTGCTTCGGAATATATTTCAAGAAATCTGACAGTACTTTCTCAATAATTCACTCTAGAAAGGAAATTCCTTCGAAATTTTCCACATGAATTTCTATAAAACATCCTACAGAAATTCTTTCGAACATTCTTCTAGGAATTCTTTCGGTTATTCCTCCGGATTTTCTTTCTTGAAGAAATTCCTTTAGAACTTCGGAGATTCCTTATGAAATTCCTTCGTAATTTCCTCATCACAAATTTTTTTGGAAATTCGTTTAGGAATCTTTCGTAAATTTTCGTATTTTCGTAAAACCTGGGTATTATTTTGGTAAATCGTTAGAGATTTTTTTTTAAATCCTCACGATCTTCCTTCATCATACTTACTTCATACTTCTTCGGATATTCCCAAGTATTCCTTGGGAATTTACACCCAGGTTTTTTTTACGAGGGGGATACGTCATCAGCGTTGCATTCGAAGTCGTTTAGATTCTCCATGGTTAAAGGCTGCCATAGGTTTGACACCTACCAGAATCTCGTCGATTACAATAAGGAACAGTAACGGTGATAGAATACATCCTTGTCTCACACCAGCTACGACCCGGATAGGGCCAAACAAGACCCCATTGTGCAGTACTCTGCACAAGAAGGCCTCGTACTGTGCCTCGATGAGGCCGATGATTTTCTCAGGAACCCCCTTGCGTCTCAGGGTCCCCACATATTCTCGTGATTGAGACAGTCAAAAGCTTTTTCGTAGTCAATGAATACCAAGTAAAGGGACTCTTGGAATTCGTTGACCTGCTCCAGAATGATACGGAGCGTGACAATAAGGTCCACACAGGATCTTCCGGCACGGAACCCGGTCTGCTGCCGCCTGAAAGTCGCATCGATCTTTTCCTGAATCCGGGCTAGGATAACTTTGCATAGAACTTTGAAGACGGTACACAGCAACATCATGTCTCGTCAGTTATCGCACACAGTCAGGTCACCCTTTTGGACACCTTCACTAAGATACTTTGCAACCAGTCGACCGGGAAAGTTGCGGTGTCCCAGATATTACGAAATAATCGATGCAGTAGTTGAGCGGATGTCATGGGGTCAGCTTTGAGCATCTCGGCTGATATGCGATCGATTCCTGGGGCTTTGTTCTATTGCATGCATTGGATGGCTGTTTGGGATCTCTTAATTGAAGAATGCATTGCTTCCATCTAAGAGATAGTGATTGGTCCCAAATCAATATCTGTGGTAACGGATGAAAGTGATGCTACTCTCATACAATAGTCTAGGGTTGTACCACCTACGAATTTGTGCATATTGCTCAATGCTAATGATAATGCTAATGCTAATGGATGGCTGTTTGAATCTCTAGCATTGATAGCGCTCCGGTGTTTACGCGCGTTACACGTCGAATCCTGGGCAGATCATGCTGAGGTGGTGGTGGCCTGGTTGGCACTTTAAAAAGTTGTTCGAAGCGCTCGAACCAGCGTTTCAGCTGGTCAGTTGGATCAGTCAATAACTGACCATTCGCGTCTTTTAAAGGCATCGTTGCATTCATCTTTGCCCCGCTTAAGCGTTGCGAGATATCGTAGAGGAGGCGAATGTTCCTGGTTGCTGTGGCTCTCTCTCCCCTTGGTCGGCAAGCGAGTCCGCCCACGCACGCTTGTCCCGTCGACAAGCATAATCAAGTAAAATTTTATTTTTATTAGAAGCATGCATTTCCGAGGAACTTCCGAAGAAATTTCTTCGAGAAACGTCTGGAGGAATTTCTCGCTTAACTTTTCAATTGGACGTAAGTAACATTTTTTGAATGAACTAATTTTAATACTGCAATCAAAAGCTTTCATACTGGTCTGTGGATTGCAATATTCAAATTAAACCGTCTAAGACGAATTAAGTACTGTCCATTTAATTCCACCAGTTAATTTTCGTTATCTTTGCAGATACGTATTTCGACCACAACTGTGTGGTCGTCTTCAGTGTCTTGTACTTGACTCGATTTCATGAAAAAAATTCTAGATTTCTTTGAGCTCGGGAGATATTCTGGAGAAACTCCCAGTGGAATTTCCGGGAGAGTTCCTGGAGGAATTTATGTAGGAATTTCAAACAGAATTTCTAGATGATTTCCTGGAGGAACTCCTGGAGGAACTTCCGGAGGAACTTCCGGAGGCATTTCTGGGGGAACTTCCCGAGGAATTCCTGGAGGAACTTCCAGAGAATTCTTTTGAGGAACTCCCGAGGGAATTCCTTTGAAGAACTTCGGGAGAAATCCTTCTGAGGAATTCTTCTGAGGAACTTTTAGAAAAATTTTGTGAGGATCTTCCGGAGAAATTTTCTTGAGGAACACTCGAAGGAACTCCCGGAGGAATTTCCGGAAGAAATACCGGAGGTTTCCGGCCATTGGTATTGAAAGGGTTTCCAGTCGTGTTATCTAACCGGAAAACGGTTATCTTGAATTCAAAAATGGCGGCAAATAGATTTCTGGCTTCTACTCGTCGAGCCCATTCCGTCAAAACCCATATTCCATGGGTTTCCTGTCGCTTTAATGAAATGGAATTCGGCCATCTTCAAATCCAAAATGGCGCCAAACATTGATTTTCGGCTTCTACTGATCGATATTTCATAAATTCATTCAGAAGTTCGTTCGGAAAATCTAGACAGTCTTTCCTAAAAAAAAAAATACCATAAGGAATTTCGTCGGTATTCCTAGGGAAAATTCTTCGGAAAAACCTTGGAAAATTGTTTCAGGAAAACCTTCCGAAATTCCCTTAGGAGAATTCCTTTGGAAATTTCCTTATGATTTATTTTTGAAATTGCTTTAGAAATTTCCTTAGGTATCCTGGAATAATGTCTGCAGGTACTCCTGAGGAATATCCGAGAGCTTGTCCTCAGGTATTTCCAAAGAAATTTCACAAAAGAATTTGAAAAGGTATTTCCAAACAAAATTTTAAAAGAATTTCAGAAGAAACTCTTTTAAAAAATCGTAAAAGAATTTTTGAAGAAATTTTTGAAATTTTCTTTGAATTGCTTTTAAGAATTTTAAAATTTTCTTGACGAATTTCCAAAGGAATTTCTGGATTTATCTTCAAAGTGATTTCTGGAGGAATTCTTGGGGAAATTTAATGCATTCAAGAGTTCCTTTGTAAATTCCGTTAGGAATTCGTTCGGAAACTCTTATGGAAATTCCTGAAATTTTGTCCTAGAATTGTGGATATTATTATTATTGTATTCGTTTGCGTTTGATGAAAATGCAATAAAAATTTCGTAATATTTGAAACCTCCTGAAATTTTATCGATTGACTGATTAACGCCTCTAATTATAGTTCTTGCTACTGACGCTAAATTATAAATGAAAATCAATTACGCCAAAAAAGCTGGTGCCCCTCTAGAGCTCTGGCGCCGCCACTGATTCTGACGGAAAATTCCCCGACCGATCTGTTTCAATAATCTTGCTGCAGACGCTAGTCAGCAAACGTTGCACCTGTCCTTCTGTAGCAATCACCTACTTGGCTCGTCAGCATCCTCGGCAGAACAGCTATTGTTCAACAATCCAATTTCGCTGTCTGTGTCGTCGTGGCTTTTCAGTTTTCGACGCGCTGGCACATACTGTGGACGATGTTCCTCGATGTGGCATCCCTGTTGCATGAAACTGTTTTGATCACTCCTAAACATCCAGGGCCAGGGGACGCCAACTGCCAAACAAAGGCCAGTAGAACCTAGATATACTCTTTCCTGCCGGCAGCTGCGTAAGGCTAAAATTCACTTCTTCATAGGGTCTATCAACCCAACTTGAGACAATGAGTCCACCTGCGCTTTGTTGAGGTATCCCACACTCATTGTCATTTGGATGGAGATTCTACGGGTGTCGTCGTGGCTGATGAAAGTTCTTTCTAGTTTTCGACGCGCTGACACTACTGTGGACGATGTTCCTTGATGTGGTATCCCGGTTGCATGAACATGTTTTGATCGCTTTGAAGCCCTGTGGGCTTCGTGGCCATGCGATTAGCGACGTCAATCGTCTAGACGCATGGGCTATGGAGCGTGGATTCGATTCCCGCCCCAGCTGGACCTAGTAAGGAGGAATCTTTTCATGATCAAAAAAATTTCAATTAAAAAAAAAATCCATGATCTCAAAAAATGTGTTGAACTGGCCCCCACTTCTTTAATATACGAGGACGGCCTGTTTAGGATGGTTCTCCAGAGAAGTTTCTCTATAGTATCTATCAAACAGTCTCTTCAAAGACATATACGCCAACTGTCTCATGAATGTGCAATATATTGTATCGCAATAAAAAAAATTCTCTTCCGCTTATTTTTAATTGCAACGAACACTAAGCGCCAGATAGTCGCGTAAGAAAAATATATCTCCAGAAAAGAAGCTACTTTTTTATTGAAAATTTGGCCGCGTGCTGTTTTTGCTGCAAATAAAATTTATACATCTATGAGAGCCTTAGGAAATGATAACGAAAGTTGAAAACTGACTGCACTCTCGTTTGCAAGGGCAGCCCATTCAAAACGGAAGCCACACACAACTGTCATTTATATTCTTCCAGCTTTGATGCGTCGCAGCAAGCGTGGAATAATAAAAATGACAGTTGTGAGTGGCTTTTTATTTTGGATTCCGGGAGGCTTGTCCTTAAAAGATGCTTTGCTTTACATAATTTGAGGAATAATCAAAAAAGTATCACCAAATTGAAAAAATCTCAGAAAGAGATTCTGCAATCACAGGACTTTCCATGAATAAGGTTCTTCTTCGCAGTATTGAATGATATTTAAAGCATCTATAAACTACTAAAGCTTCTTACTTTTTAGATAAATTCCAAAATGTCTAAAAAAATTTTAAATTTCGCATTTTTATTTTCATTTGTAAGATCATGGTTTTGCCAAGGGCATCCAAGATGCGGCTCTGGTTGCATAAAATACATGATACAATTTTTTTTTTGGTGTAGGGGAACAGACGGCTTTGGCAGGTTTTGTTCTATTATTGGCAGGGGGGTTTTTGTCGACCGAATTTTATGAAATTTGGCCACAATATTCTTTGATATGCAAAGAATGTTTGGGCCAAATTTGAGCATAATCAGTCATAAAAAAAACCCCTGCCAATAATAGAACAAAACCTGCCAAAGCCGTCATTACCCCTACGTACTATCGAGGTAAAATGTACGTACAATCGAGGGGACGTACTATCGAGGTATGCCTGTATATATGTACTGCACAATTAGGCGAATTGCCTATACATGTAACTATTCTAAAATATTGTCTGGGCGTTATTTACTAATAATCTGAAAAGGTAAATTTCATACAATATCAGTTCATTCGATTGCCAGAACTCAACCATTTTCCACAAAGGGTGTCCTGTTGCAGATTCCATTTCCTGACAATGTGGGCTACAAAGTTTGAAAAGCACAACTAAAGTTAGATTACTTCCTGTCCTGCCGACCGTAAAAGAAATCGATTTTGTTTTTCATCCGTAAGCATAATACTCCAAGTTCCACCGTTTGTTATTAAACAATTTCGCTCTCAATAATCGCAGCCGAATGAATTGCAAGTGGACGGATTGAACGCAAACCTGGGACGGAACGAGAAAAAAAATATGTGGAAAGCCTTCGAGCACTATAAGTGGATTATAATCTTTTCATCTTTCTTCAGAAAAGTTTTCTTTCTTCACTGGAATGCCATCTCCAGACTCTTTTCAACGGATCGGGGTGCGTAGTGCCAGAAAGTGAAAGAGGTTCGCCGTTTGACTCTTCCCGAATATGGTGGTGACGAGCGCAATTTCCTCCGGAGCGGATGTCCGAAAAAATGTCATGAAAAGAAGCAGACGGTCCGTTTTTCCTAGCCCCGGCTCGGAACACCAACAACGAGGAGGCGCTGCAAAGAAAAAAAAAGGGCGAAGGATTTGAAAAGGTTAAATCACCTTCGGTCCGATGAGACAGGACACACGGCACACAGGACCTGCTCGGCGACAAAGCAGACCTGATGGGGGTGTTAAGCCGAACGAGGAGGTGGACTGCTGCGATCCGAAATCTATCCCCGAAGGAAATTGCGCTGCTTGCGGGGATGGCCTGGATTCGGAACGGAGAGCGGGGTGCCACACATTCGGAAAATAGATGATAATATTATTTCAACTGTCAACCCGCTTCGCTGGGGGTAAATCGGTTTGGTCCCCGGTGCTTGTGTTGAGAGGCCTAGGACAGTTGGACGAAAGTGTTGTTGACAGTCGGTGGGATTGATTTTCGATGGAGGATGCTTGCATTCGGTTAGGTTACTTAAGAACTTGTTTATCTGTGTGTCTTGTAGTCCTTGAAAATTAATTTTAATAATTTAAAAACTCAATCCCATTACAAGAGATTGAATAAATACCGTTGTGAAGTATTTTTGTGATATAACTTTTGAATTTTCCGAAAACAATATAAAAATATTTGGAACTTCCGAAAAAAAAATTAAAAATTTACCTTTATTTCAAATTCCGTTAAAAATTGATTCTAAAGTTCTTCGAAGAGCTCTAATGACACTCGGCTTGTTATAAAATATATTACAAAATGTATATCCTGATTAATGTTTTTTGGCAAGTACAAGGGTGAGCTGGTTTATCATTCGATGCATGTACCTTCTGAGTGGAATTCTTAGAAGTCTAGTTTTTTTATGCATCGTATCAAATATCAATGATCTTGTAATTAGCACCACCATTGAATTTCAGATGCATAAAATCGTATTTTCCGGCAAAATTTATTTTTTACAGCACAATTTGAAACCCCTTGTGAAGTGATTAAAACTTTCACACGTCAACTCCACATCAAATCAAATTTAAATCGTATCGCATTACCAACTTCTGGAGTCCAACACTCGTCGGCAAACCAAATGGGAGTTTAATTTTTCGCGACCCGCAACACGTCCCACCGAGTCCGTATCCCTAATCAAAGCTGGTGACAGCTGATGGCTTGACAACCATCAAGTTAGCGCCTACTGTGTTCGGCCCAACCAAACCTGGGTCGACGTACGATGATGACGATTGGGGAACGAGAAATGGCAAACGGCTCTCGGCTCTCTGACCTTCGACTTTCGGTTTTTAAAGAAATAAAAATGTAGCCAAACTTGTTGACGAGCGAAAAAAAAACGTGTGCCATCCCTCGATAATTGCTGTTGCGCAGAAACACACGTGAATCGAAATTCGCGCCGAAAAGCAGCTGTCCTTCGACCCTCGGATGCGTTCTAATTGCAATCATCGACCGTCGTCCGTCGAATCGTACACCGAACAAACCGTTAAGATGAAGGCAAAGGAATAAATTTCAAGCCTAATCCCGTTTTTTCTTTGTTGCTACCGTTTTCCGCTCCAACCGATATCGTCCACTGTCCGCTGGTTGGTGACACACATCTGGCTGGACCTGATGCAAAAGGGGACGAAACATAAGAAAAACATCTTCTGGTTTCGAAGTTCTGCAACTTTTCGACATTACAGAAGAAGATGTTTGTTTGGAAAGATACGGAACTGTTGGTCGAATAAAAAGCCGAAGAGAATCGATAAGTAGTTTTAAGCGGATTACGCTTTCGAGTTTGGGCATTTCTTCAAATAGTTTGGTCAATTATCCTTCGGCACGCGTTGCAATAAATGAATTTCAATCAACGCTGAAACACGATTTTTTTATGAAACTCAAAACTGTTTGAGCAAAAAAGCAATTTAATTTATTTTCGATTCATAACGAAGCCAGTCAATCCTTAATTCATATCCATCTCAAGTTCACTAACTTGAAAACACCAAATTGATTTGCAGACTCAATCTAAACTTGATCTACTCCTAATCCTAATTCTCAATCCTCAATCTAAACTTGATCCAATCCAAATCCAATCCAAATCCAATTCAAATCCAATCCAAATCCAATCCAAATCCAATCCAAACCAATCCAAATCCAATCCAATCCAATGCAAACCAATCCAAACCAATCCAAACCAATCCAAACCAATCCAAACCAATGCAAATCCAATCCAAATCGAATCTAAACCAATACAAACCAATTCAAACCAATCCAAACCAATCCAATCCCAATCCAAACCAAACCAAATCAAACCAATCCAAATCGAATCTAAACCAATAGAAATCAATCCAAATCCAACCCAAACCAATCCAAACCAATCCAAACCAATCCAAACCAATCCAAACCAATCCAAACCAATCCATTCCAAACCAATCCAAACCAATGCAAATCAATCCAAACCAATCCAAACCAATCCAAAGCCAATCCAAATCAAATCCAATTCGAATACAAATCCAATCCAAATACAATCCAAATCCAATCCAAATCCAATCCAAACCAAATCAAATCCAAATCGAATCCTAAATTCAATACAAATCCATTCCAAATCCAACCCAAATCCAATCCAATCCCACTCCAAATCCAAACCAAATCAAATCCAATCCAAATCGAATCTAAATCCAATACAAATCCAATCCAAATCCAATCCAAATCCAATCCAAATCCAATCCAATCCTAATCCAATCCAAACCAATCCAAACCAATCCAAACCAATCCAAACCAATCCAAACCAATCCAAACCAACAAAATCCAATCCAAACCAATCCAAATCCAATCCAAACCAATCCAACCAATCCAAACCAATCCAAACCAATCCAAACCAATCCAAACCAAATCGAATCTAAACCAATCACAACCCAATTCAAACCAATCCAAACCAATCCAAACCAATCCAAACCATTCCAAACCATTCCAAATCCATTCAAACCATTCCAAACCAATCCAAACCAATCCAAACCAAACCAATCCAAATCGAATCAAAACCAATCCAAACCAATCCAAACCAATTCAAATCCAAATCGAATCCAAACCAATCCAAACCAATCCAAACCAATCCAAACCAATCCAAACCAATCCAAACCAATCCAAACCAATCCAAACCAATCCAAACCAATCCAAACCAATCCAAACCAATCCAAACCAATCCAAACCAATCCAAACCAATCCAAACCAACCAAACCAATCCAAACCAATCCAAACCAATCCAAACCAATCCAAACCAATCCAAACCAATCCAAACCAATCCAAACCAACAAACCAATCCAAACCAAACCAATCCAAACCAATCCAAACCAATCCAAACCAATCCAAACCAATCCAAACCAAACCAATCCAAACCAATCCAAACCAATCCAAACCAATCCAAACCAATCCAAACCAATCCAAACCAATCCAAACCAATCCAAACCAATCCAAACCAATCCAAACCAATCCAAACCAATCCAAACCAATCCAAACCAATCCAAACCAATCCAAACCAATCCAAACCAACCAAACCAATCCAAACCAATCCAAACCAATCCAAACCAACCAAACCAATCCAAACCAATCCAAACCAATCCAAACCAATCCAAACCAACCAAACCAATCCAAACCAACCAAACCAATCCAAACCAATCCAAACCAATCCAAACCAACCAAACCAATCCAAACCAACCAAACCAATCCAAACCAACCAAACCAATCCAAACCAATCCAAACCAATCCAAACCAATCCAAACCAATCCAAACCAATCCAAACCAATCCAAACCAATCCAAACCAATCCAAACCAATCCAAACCAACCAAACCAATCCAAACCAATCCAAACCAATCCAAACCAATCCAAACCAATCCAAACCAACCAAACCAATCCAAACCAATCCAAACCAATCCAAACCAATCCAAACCAATCCAAACCAATCCAAACCAATCCAAACCAATCCAAACCAATCCAAACCAATCCAAACCAATCCAAACCAATCCAAACCAATCCAAACCAATCCAAACCAATCCAAACCAATCCAAACCAACCAAACCAACCAATCCAAACCAATCCAAACCAATCCAAACCAATCCAAACCAATCCAAACCAACCAAACCAATCCAAACCAATCCAAACCAATCCAAACCAATCCAAACCAAACCAAACCAAACCAACCAAACCAAACCAAACCAATCCAAACCAATCCAAACCAATCCAAACCAACCAAACCAACCAAACCAATCCAAACCAACCAAACCAATCCAAACCAACCAAACCAATCCAAACCAATCCAAACCAATCCAAACCAATCCAAACCAATCCAACCAAACCAATCCAAACCAATCCAAACCAACCAAACCAATCCAAACCAATCCAAACCAATCCAAACCAATCCAAACCAATCCAAACCAATCCAAACCAATCCAAACCAATCCAAACCAATCCAAACCAATCCAAACCAATCCAAACCAATCCAAACCAATCCAAACCAATCCAAACCAATCCAAACCAATCCAAACCAATCCAAACCAATCCAAACCAATCCAAACCAATCCAAACCAATCCAAACCAATCCAAACCAAACCAACCAAACCAACCAAACCAATCCAAACCAATCCAAACCAATCCAAACCAATCCAAACCAATCCAAACCAATCCAAACCAACCAAACCAATCCAAACCAATCCAAACCAATCCAAACCAATCCAAACCAACCAAACCAATCCAAACCAATCCAAACCAATCCAAACCAATCCAAACCAATCCAAACCAATCCAAACCAATCCAAACCAATCCAAACCAATCCAAACCAATCCAAACCAATCCAAACCAATCCAAACCAATCCAAACCAATCCAAACCAATCCAAACCAATCCAAACCAATCCAAACCAATCCAACCAATCCAAACCAATCCAAACCAATCCAAACCAATCCAAACCAATCCAAACCAATCCAAACCAACCAAACCAATCCAAACCAATCCAAACCAACCAAACCAATCCAAACCAATCCAAACCAATCCAAACCAATCCAAACCAATCCAAACCAATCCAAACCAATCCAAACCAATCCAAACCAATCCAAACCAATCCAAACCAATCCAAACCAATCCAAACCAATCCAAACCAATCCAAACCAACCAAACCAATCCAAACCAATCCAAACCAATCCAAATCCAAACCAATCCAAACCAATCCAAACCAATCCAAACCAATCCAAACCAACCAAACCAATCCAAACCAATCCAAACCAATCCAAACCAATCCAAACCAATCCAAACCAATCCAAACCAATCCAAACCAATCCAAACCAATCCAAACCAACCAAACCAATCCAAACCAATCCAAACCAATCCAAACCAATCCAAACCAATCCAAACCAATCCAAACCAATCCAAACCAATCCAAACCAATCCAAACCAATCCAAACCAATCCAAACCAATCCAAACCAATCCAAACCAATCCAAACCAATCCAAACCAATCCAAACCAATCCAAACCAATCCAAACCAATCCAAACCAATCCAAACCAACCAAACCAATCCAAACCAATCCAAACCAATCCAAACCAATCCAAACCAATCCAAACCAACCAAACCAATCCAAACCAATCCAAACCAATCCAAACCAATCCAAACCAATCCAAACCAACCAAACCAATCCAAACCAACCAAACCAATCCAAACCAATCCAAACCAATCCAAACCAATCCAAACCAATCCAAACCAATCCAAACCAATCCAAACCAATCCAAACCAATCCAAACCAATCCAAACCAATCCAAACCAATCCAAACCAATCCAACCAATCCAAACCAATCCAAACCAATCCAAACCAACCAAACCAATCCAAACCAATCCAAACCAATCCAAACCAATCCAACCAATCCAAACCAATCCAAACCAATCCAAACCAATCCAAACCAATCCAACCAATCCAAACCAATCCAAATTGAACCAAATCTAATCCAAACCAATCTAAACCAATCCAACCAATCTAAACCAATCCAAACCAATCCAAACCAATCCAACCAATCCAAACCAATCCAAATCCAATCCAAATCCAATCCAAATCCAATCCAAATCCAATCCAAATCCAATCCAAATCCAATCCAAATCCAATCCAAATCCAATCCAAATCCAATCCAAATCCAATCCAAATCCAATTCAAATCCAATCTAAATCCAATCCAAGTCCAATCCAAATCCAATTCAAATTCTATTCAAATCCAACCCGAATCCAAATCCGACCCAAATCCAATTCAAATCCATCCAAACCTAAAACCAATCCAAATTTAATGCAAATCAAACCCAAATTCTATGCAAATTCAATCTAACCCAATTTAATTCGCAATTCAGTTTTCTATGCGATTTTTATCATATCTCTAGTTTTCGGCAATAATCGTGATCGAGCACAGTTTTTTAGTTGTTAAATCTGCTGCCTGTAATCGCATATCTGTCTTTTCTGTGCTAGAATTCGTATTTATATGGGACAACTATGAGATTTTTGGCGGTTTAGTTCTTTTACAATTCTTGATCTTGAACTTCATTTCATAACTCCTGTATTAATTCGTTTAATACAGCAATCAAAAGGAGTTTCATAGTTTCTTATGATTTATTGCAAAAAATTGAGATTTGAACAGAGTTAACATCGATGCATTATTTAGTTTTAATTTGATTTAGATTTGATTTTCATACATCATATTTTGGACAGCACAGGTTCTCAGCTTGCATTCTCCATTCAGGAAACCATCTGCTTTTTGCGTCAACAGTCTCTAACGCATGGGTCCGAAACCGGATCAAACAAGCGTTCCTTATTCAACACAAAAAAAGTTATCCAACCAAATTTAGTTACACCACACCACCCCGACACAAAATAATATTTCCTTTCATTGCGCCGAGATGTTGTCCGAATCTACCGTACCTCGTCAAACAGTTCCATCCGCTGTGCCTTTGCAGTCCGCTTGCGTTTAATTACACATCCTCTCCCAGGACCCACCACCTTCGGAGGTATCCGTGTCCTTTTCCGTCCTTTCGCTGCATCCTCCAATCGTTCCGGGAATTTTTCGAACTCACTTGGCCCGGGTAGCCAAAATTGCAGGTCAAAAACAAAGGCAATCCTGTCGGTGCACTGTCCGATGTTCGTGATCCGCCCACCTCCTCCGCACCGATATGAGGTCATTCGTCATTTGTCAGTATAAAGCTTTAATCCTAATTTAGTGCCTTTGTTTCGGGACCGGTTTGTTTTGCTTTGTAATCATGCACCATCGGCAGTGGACAATCGGTCCGAGCGGGGCACATATTCAAAACTTTCAACAGTTTGTTTTTGGTTTAAATTATTGATCCGCCAAGCCCCGTTTTACGACCGGTCAGTTCGAGGTTCGGTCGAAAGGGTTGATATCCAGGTAGGCTTCTGAATGGGCAATATGAAACAAGACATCGAAGTTGAGAGAAAAATGCAAAGCCTACTTAGTGCCCGCGTCACAGAACGGTAAAACAACGGTCAAAATTAGCAGAGCAAAATTTTACCGAAAGGACAGACCGTAATTGGTCCGATGGCACAGACTCTTGGCCGTTAGAACAATAAAAAGTAGTCTACTAGTTGTACTGAGACCTCATAAAAAATGCAGTAAAAATCAAACGTCAACCTTTTGGCTAACGTCAAAATTTTTGCAAACTTTCACCCACTGAGGAGGCATAAATGTAAAAAATCATAAAAAATATGTTCACTGCCCAACCACGGGTGTCCTTTCGTTGCTGCTGTCGGCCTGCCTGGACTTCATTTACAGTGGACTAGTTTCTCTAGGTCAGACGTTCCCAAGCTTTTTAACCAACAGGAAATCCAATTACTTGCTGATTCTTCGTGGTTAAATTCGTGACTAAAATGCCAAATACCAATTAGTAACTTTTCTTAGTCTTCTATTACGTAGGTTTACGTTGAACCAATAATTTGTGTAATACCGTCATCAAAAAGGTTTCTAATAATTTATTTTTCTCTCTTTCAGGCGCATTTAATCTATTCTTCAAGTATCCTAAGTTGATAAAATATGGATAACAGTACACCTATTATTTTTTAAATTCGTCAATCAATCAATCACCTTTTTATAGTGTTTCAACAGAAAGATAGAATCCTTTTACAAATTCTCAACAGAAGGCCAGGTTTGAATAAAAATGTTATTTATGTATCACTTTACTCGGTCGTATTGAGGAAATTAATAGAAACCAACTGCGTTAGGTGCGAAAAAAGTAAGTCACTTGAACTATATCACCGGCAACTCGGCTCTTCATCCTGGAGTCATGATGCATTGCTTGAGAACCAATGTTCCGGTATTTAAAAAGTGCAATAAAAAAAATAACATCAGACACCGAGAGTCGCAACTGGCCCGTAAAAGGCACTGCACCCCGAAGATGTCCTCTCGCCATAAAGAGTAACAAACTCTTTTGTGAAAGTCCTTTTGTGTTTCACTTTCCCCAGAGCAATGAACGTCCCTGAAACCTGGCAGTAAAAAATCCTTTATAAATGTAAACATTGTAAAACAATTCAGCTACAACTCTGCCCTGATCTCAATTTTTGGCTGTTTGTTTTTGGCGACCTTAAGCTAGTTGGCCAAGTTGGAGGTAGCAGAAACTGGAGCAACTGCCTGGTCCCGAGCCAGCAGATCATTACGGAATGCAAATACGAGCCCGAACGAAACGCCCCCAAAAACACTGATGTTCATAACACAGAAAAACAGCATAATTGATGTTTGCAAAAATCATTATGCCATCCGAAAGCATGCTGAAATTAGGGACCGGGGGCGTAGAAGGGTCCCGTTTTTCGCAGCCTTTCACCAACCCACTGGACACGGCTTACAAGGCGACGACCGACGACGGGTAACGTAATAAGTTTTCGCATTCAATCATTTCTCCAAACTATTTGCTTTGTCAACCGATCATATTTGTTTTGACAAAATAGACCTCCCTCTTTGCATTGTTGTGTCCCGGTGAATCGGTTGTCCGATCGGGTGGAGCGGCACAGCGGGTTCCTCTTGCTGATGGCTAGACGGACGTGCGGGACATGGTATTAGACAAAAAAAGGGGTAAAACCTCGAACCGGTCATGATGAGTTTGGAACGATTTGCAGACGGAAGGATGGTGCTTTGTTCATGGTGGCAGGAAAACAATTAGTCATTAAGAAACGTACGAAAAGGGGATGTTCGTCCTAATCAGCAGCATGAAACTCGTAGTGTGGAAAATATAAACCTACTTGTGTACTCATTCTAAGGAGGCTTTGAAAGTTTTGAAAAAGCATATGCAAAAATGAAAAAAACTTGATTTTTTTTTGAGTATATAACAAAACCTTGCAAAAAAAATTATATATGGTAGATAAATATTATAATACTTCACTTCATTACTGCGTTAATGGGGTTTTTAGCGGAGACCTTTTTATGTAAGCAACAAAACGGTGAAATAGACGAGTTATAAAAGAAAGAAATCAACCTATGGTTTTGACTTTGGTTTCATCTTAGAGTTTCATTAATTTTTTTCATTTTGATAAACACTTTAACCCGAATATTTCTGTCTATATAGAAGAATACCTATTCTATAGACATTATTTAAAAACAGTTTCTGGTTGCTGTGCATCTTCTTCTTCATTGGCATAACATCTCTCACTGGGACATTACCGCCTCGCAGCTTAGTGTTCTTCACTTCCACTGTTATTAACTGCGAGGTTTCTAAGCCAAGTTACCATTTCTGCATTCGTATATCATGAGGCCAATACGATGATACTTTTATGCCCAGGGAAGTCGGGACAATTTCTAAGACGAAAATTGCCTAGACCGGCACCGTGAATCGAATCCAGCCTCAGCATGGTCTTGGTTTGTAGCTGCGTGTCTTACCGCGCGGCTAAGGAGGGCCCACAGTTGATGTGCATACAAAAGGCAAATAAAGCATTCAACAATGTAAAAAATAACTCTAATAGGTGTCCAGTCCAGCCATGTTAGCAAACACAAAAACATAGAGTTCAACTGTTGGTTCAGGTTAAATTTTATAATATTTTTTTCTAGATACCTGAACAAATTCAATATCTGCCATACACAGATGAAAATATTTTGTGCAAATAAACATGCAGTTGAGCTTGCTGCTACTTTTAATAGAAATTGATTTAGGCTAAGCCAAAATGTAAAATCCAATCGATTTTTTTTCTCGAATGTCAAATGTTTAGTTGTTTAATGGGGATAGCTGCTATTTACATGTCTTACTATTCCATTTAATACCACCATCTTATTGTAACTTTACAGATCCGTATTGCGATCTAAACAGTAAGGTCGTCTGCGCACTTGACGCAATAAAGAAACTCAAAACGAAATGTGATTATTTCTTGCAATACAATAATGGAAGGAATATTCTTCCCGTTAGAAAAAGTGACAGCACTGACTATTCCATTTACACTATGTTGGCACCGTCGACAGTTGATGCAAAAGTATGAGATTGCTAATGTCGCACTAATTCGCGTGACCAACTTCTAGTTTGCAGAGGCCTAACAGCCATAGTACTTAATAGGTAGGGGGAATGACGGCTTTGGCAGGTTTTGTTCTATTATTGGCAGGGGGATTTTTTATGACTGACTAGGCTCAAATTTGGCCTAAACATTCTTTACATATCAAAGAATATTGTGGACAAATTTCATAAAATTTGGTCGACAAAAACCCCCCTGCCAATAATAGAACAAAACCTGCCAAAGCCGTCTTTTCCCCTACTTAAAATGTAAAACCAATGTTGTTGCCAAAGCAAAGCACCTAGTCAACACTGGATCGTATATGATGCAGCATAAGATGCTAAAGTTGAGGAGATATAGGTTCTTCTTCATACAACATGTACGTATATGGCCTCCACTTCAGCATCTTATGTTACATCATTTACGATTTTTGTGTTGACTGGGCATTCTCTACAACACGACATACAGTTGACGGTGATATTTAGATGTAGGTGTTAACAGCGCCATAAGCATTATAGTACTTGTGCTTCTAATCACTTTTGGGAGCAAAAAAACTCATCGACACAATTCCAAAGATTAGCAACTTATCTTTTTTGTTGTAATGCATTAATTAAAGTAGCTTAAGGACACTCCTCGCGGAATCCAAGTTTCAAAGTGCTCGCGTTTTGGGGGGCACACAACTGTTCCTCAAGGAATCCACATTTAAAAGTACTCGCGCTTCCAAGGGCACACCACTCAATAAGGAAGCAACACACAACTGTCATTTTCAAATGTTCAGCTTGCTGCGTTGAAAGTTTGGTAGAAAATCTCTCAAAGAAATTTACACATCCGAGGACAATGGAAAAACCCTGATTAATCCACCTAGCGGTGATGGAACCTGTCTCATTCCTTCAAATGGGTTAGGAAATATATAAGAAAGGTCTACAATAACACTAGTAAGTGGATAGATCCTATTTTTCATATTTGTTTATATGTATTATAAAATTTCTTGCTGAACGCAACTTGTTGCAAGCAAATCGGATGAGCATAAGTGTCTAAAAAGAGATTTTGTGGTTTTGAAATTAGTATTTTGGTCATAACTTCTGATCCCATAGTCCGATCCGGCCAATTTTCAATACCATGCGATAAGGGATTCTCCGTCGAATACAATCCGTTGCGAGCAAGTCTTAGTGCCAAAAAAGTGAGTTAGACTATTTTGCACACTTTCTACAATAAATAGTATTTTGGATATAATTTTCAAGCCCAAAGTCCGATCCGACCAATTTACAATAGGAAACAATGGGACAAGTATCCCCGTCGAATGCAATTTGTTGCGAGTAAATCGATTAAGGGTAAGTACAAAAAAATGAGCTAGAGTTTTTGCGCACACACACATACACAGCAGGGGACAGCAGGAACTATGTCCAAGGGCTTAACCACCCCTACCCAAGGCTTCTGTGAGTTGGGGGGCCAGCCTAGGACGTAGTGCAGCTTGGCAGTGGGCTCTGGTATACCTCTACAAAAGCTGCATGTGTCCGCAAGCAGGCCCTATCAAAGCGACCTTATGCCGCTCAAAGCGCACAGGATCCCAAGGAGTGCCAATTGGCACATCAGGTTCAATGCCAGCGAGATCCTGATTTCGGAATTCTGGCCGCGGGTCAACGAACCTTGTCTTATATATCATAATATTGCTGGGCTGGCAGTCTGACATTTTATTCTCTTAGTAGAGCCGAGTAACACTGACTCGAAGCCGCGAGTAGGCTAATAGCTAGCCTGTCTTCCGTCCCCTAAAACCGTGGCGGGCCTTGTAGCACGCTGTCCAACCCTCCCAATAAGCTAGGCCTACTGGATGGGAGTAGGCTCAGATGCCCTTTCCTGACTTGCGCTGATCTGGCTCTGAACACGTAAGTGTCAGCCCGTACATAATCTCCCTGCATGCCGTAAGGCATGTAAAGATAAGCATGGGATCATTAAAGACGACTACTCCATTAGGCAGCCATAAGGGGGACCCAATTACAAAGAGTGAAGCAAAACATAATTCTTCTGACGATGCGTTATGCATGGAGGGGGTATACCCCTTTGTCTTTGCCAGGGCGGGTTTGGTGAGATCTCCTCTTGGGAGGCGGAAAGCGGAGTGACGGAAGCTGCAACAACAGGATACGTTTACTAGCCGGTCTGTACCATCGCCACAAGGGACCGAAAATACCTGGCAGCTGGTCAGTAGGGCAGAGCGGAAGTCAAACGCATCTTGACCCGAAAAGAAAGCTAAGGACAAAGGCGAGGCCTTGTTGGTGAAAACTGATAAGGCAAAGTACGCTGAAGTCCTTAAATCGATGTGGGCGGCCGAAAATCTTTCGACGTTGGGTCAGGACGGTCAGACGCACCAAGACCGGTGAAATGATCTTGGTTCTGAAACGCGAAACGCAGGCTAGTGGGACTAACTACAGGAAGCTGGCCCAAGAGGTCTTAGATGACGACGCCAAGGTGAGGTCGTTGGGGGCGGAAGTGACCCTCCAGTGCAAGCAACTGCACGAGGTCACGAACGCGGACGACGTCGTCTCTGCCGTCAGCAGCCAGTGCGGTACAGAGACGTTGCCTAAGAAGCGATCCCTTTGGCACGCAGGTAGCCTACCTTAGGTAGCCAAAAAGGTAATGGAGCGAGGGAAGTTGAAGATCAGCTGGAGACGGTCAGTATGCCTAGTGAGCAAACTTCAGCCACCTTCAGTGGACAGGTGCTATCGGTGCTTAAAGTTGGGGCACAAGTCCTACAACTGTAAGAGCCCAGACCGTAGGAACCTGTGTCGTCGTTGTGGTGGGCACAAGGCGCAAGAATGCGATAAGGCACCAAAGTGCCTCATCTGCGCCAGCAAAAAGCAAGCCTGTAACCACGTTAATTGCCCAGCAGCTGCTGTAGTAGTCGGTCTCGGAGTCGAGGCCCAGACAACCACACATCGCATAAGATTGCGCAAATAAAATCGTTTACAGATCCAAGTTTCATCAAAATCGCATTGTGGTGCGAAGCTCATTAGTTTATTAATAAATTTTCCCGCACAACAGGCTATTTTACGAGTTTGTTTCAGTTTCATTTGTTGACATCGCATATGACTGCAAAGAAACTCAAATGAAATCGGATTATCATCTCTCAAACAGAGTTTGTTATGTGTTATCACAAATTACATCGCAATGTACAACGAACAAACTCGCTTAAAAATAGTGCACATCGCATACACTACCGTGCAACGTCGGATAAAAATTACACATATATCGCCTCCACTTTTGTACGTAAAAAGCGTTTTCGCGACTGGTATGCGATGAAATTTGTGCGCATAGGCATCGCATAACAGAAAAAGAATTCTATTATGAATGCATTCTGGTTGTCTGGGGGACCGATGATGTCTCCCTCCTGTCCGACCCGTATAACGTCCCTGTTGATAACAGCAATTGGGTGGCGAACGGGTCGGTACCCGATCCAATAGGTGGTACACTCCTCTGCTGATGGTGTCGCGATAACCAAGATCAATGGAAGATTTAAGTGGAGATGCGTTGGTAGCCGTCCTATCACGCGCGCGCGCCGCCACCATGCCGAGAAATGGCAGAATGGTATCCATTTATTTATTTATTTACCTCTAGACTAGACGAAGGATGCAACGTTCCCGCACCGATGATGAAAGATCGGACCGCCGTGAAGTGTTTCGAGCTGCGAAACTGGCCTGTAACAAGGCCATCAAGAGCAGTAAAATAGCGTGTTTTGACAACCCATGCTAAGGAGCCATCGCGAATCCGTGGGATAACGCCTACAGGATAGTGATGGTCAAGATCATAGGAAGCTCTTCACCCCCCAAACGGTCCCCGGATAGGTTGGCGAGGAATATCGAGGTACTCTTCCCGTCCCGAGCAACAAGGCCCTGGCATCCTGCACCGCAAGGCAATATGGGTGCGGTCGAAATGATAACTCCGGTGACGAACGAAGAGTTACTCGCGGTGGCCAAATCCCTGGTAACGAACAAACCTTCAGGGCCTGATGGAGTTCCGAACAGTGCTCTCAAGGCAGCAATCATAGCGAACCCGAACATGTTCAGGCTAGCTATGCAGAGATGCCTAGATGAGTGTAGATTCCCCGAAAGATGGAAAAGACAGAAACTGGTGTTGTTGCCGAAGGCTGGGAAGCCGCCGGGCGACCCATCGGCGCATAGACCAATCTGTCTTATAGATACGACAGACAAGTTGCTAGAGAGGATCATCCTCAACAGGCTGACCCCGTACTCCGAGGGTGCCAACGGCCTGTCAAGCAATCAGTTCGGTTTTCGCAAGGGTGAGTCCACGTTATACGCTATTAACTCGGCGGTAAAGACCACCGAGATAGCGATCCATCAGAAAAGGTGACACTTGATGCGAAGAAAGCATTCAATAGCGCAAGCTGGGATACCATCGCGCTCTCGTTACACCGGCTAAGCCTGCCGGTGGTTCTGTACCGGATTTTGGGAAGCTATTTCCAGAACCGTGTACTATTATACGAGACCGAAGCCGGTCAGAGAAGCGTTCCAATTACCGCAGGAGTTCCACAAGGTTCAATACTCAACCCGGGATTATGTAACCTTATGTATGACGGGGTTCTGAAGCTAAAGTTCCCTCTTGCTGTTAAGATCGCCGGCTTCGCCGATGACGTAACCTTGCAGGTCTACGGGGAGTCAATTCCCGAGGTAGAACTGACCGCAGCACACGCGATCAACACGGTGGAGGATTGGATGAGCGTTAGAGGCCTGGAACTCGCTCAAGTCGGTTCAACATACAGTGATTCACGTGTGTGAAGTCGCGATCGCATCAAAACGGAGTTTGAAGCTCCTTGGGGTCGTAATAGACGACAAGCTCACCTTCGCCAGCCATGTCGACTATACGTGCAAGAGGGCTTCGAATGTTGTTGTAGCACCATCGAAGATGATGTCCAACAGTTCCAAGGTATGTGCCAGTAGACATAGGCTACTTGCAGGCGTTGCCGTATCTACAGTACGGTACGGCGGCCCATCCTGGGTGACAGCTCTGGGGGTAACCAATTACCTGGGGAAGTTGGAGAGTACGTACCGCACGATATCACGCGGTGCAGCCTGCGTGATTGCGAGCATGATGCCAGTCGGGCTGGTCATCCGGGAAGACGACGACTGCTTCTAGCTACGTGGCACCCCGAACGTACCAGGGTGACTTTGGTTGCAAGATGGCAGCGCGAGTGGGATAACTCTTTTAAAGTTGGTGGATGCACCGGCTGATACTTAACATATCGAGCTGGGTGGGGAGACCCCATGGGGAAGTTCACTTCCATCTGACACAATTCCTGTCAGGCCATGGCTGCTTCCGGAAGTACCTCCACAGGTTTGGGCAAGTGGAGAGCCCCGTCTGTCCAGACTGCCCAGGTGTTGATGAAACTGCAGAGCACATACTGTCAGAGCTTAAAATATTCATCTTCATGAAGCAACTTCGGTCCGAATTTTGACAAACATCGTAAGAATATTCAAAAAATAGAATGACATAGTCAGACGACTACTACACGAACTCATTCATTGTCACTGAGTGTGTTTACTATGTGCAGAAAAAAATATAATTAGCATTGTTTATGTTTATGTTTACCGTTGAAAGTGCCTCGCGGATGAAAATCGAATTCAGTCCTGTGTGAAAAATCTCTTTACTCATTTGAAACGTGTTCGGATTTCAGATAATTTATCAATTTTAAAATGTGCATAAATAATCAATGACTAATATTCAACTGAATATTGACTGCCCAGAGCCGACTATGAATGTGTCGGAAGTGAACTGACAAAAGAAGAAAAATGAACTTTATCAAAAATTTTCGATTTTTTTACACTTTGCATACTGTTCGTATGTTCTCGATTCGATGTCGAAAGAAGAGCTAGGCTAGACGTTTGCGGTCGGGACACAACCCCGGATACCCTTATCCAGAATCAGTCTCTATTCGGTAACTGCGAGAATTTTTCAAATTATTATTATTATTTGGACATGATTTTCTGTGCCCAGCTTGGAAATCTTTTTTTTTCTCATGGAGCTCAAAACCTTCTCCACATAATACTAAACAAGTGATACCGAAATGTACACTGGTTGGATTCTTTGAATGGCGGCGATGTTTTTTAGTCCATGATATTCGAAATAGCAGAAGTCTATTAAAAGTTCCATTATGTTCCATAAAGCTAAGAAAGTTTAGTTTTTGATAGTAAAAGGCGCTTGTACTACATGTTTGCTACATGTTTTCATTGAAAAATACTTTTGGGCACCGATTTGTATGAGAATTCCCCATAGTGAGATGCCAACCCGAGCTATTTGAATATTATATGAATGTAAACAAATCGAGTTTTTTTTAATGTACCGCCATCGTGGGTGACGATGGGTCTGGGGGTGAGAATGGGTCATCGCTCTTATCGGCAGTCTGGAGGTCGTAGAGCAAAATCGTCCCAAAACGGTCTCTTATATTTTAGTCTTCTTGCCCTAAGATACATTCAATCTATTCTACATGCATTCTTAGTAGTTGAAACAGTGACCCATTCTCACCTCCATTTGACCCATTGTCACCCCCGACGACGGTAGGCCCACACAGATAAAAATGTATTGTGCATGCAATTAAACGTAACATTCAATCGATCTTACTTTGCTTTTCCGCAAAGGGTTGCAAAGATTCCGGAGCTGTGGCTTCCACCAGGGTTGATTGAGCTGTTTAGATGGTCGGCAGATTTTGACCGGCACGTTTTCTCGGATGATCTGTTCGATGGTGCGATAGAACGCGGTAACAGAATCATCGATTGAGTCATGATTCATAACCTGATTCCAGTCCAGGGCAGCAAACCGTGCATTGATGATTTGGTAATCACATCTGTTGAAGTCTTAGTTTATTAGACGGGTAGCTCTACCTGAACCACGAGTTCCATGAGGTGCTGGGAGAACCATGGACCATAGATCTCCGAGACAAACGATAACGTCCCAGGGGCGGCATGATTCAGTATCATGGCTAATAGAATTAGCGTGTTTCGTGTAGATATCAGGGCAACTGTTGGGCCGAATGTAGATGCAGCTTACGTAAAACGAGAATTTAGGAAGAATAATGCGGACGGTGGCTTGTTCTCGGCAATCACAATGGACGAATATTACCGAAATACACTACAGTTCCGATTTGACATTTCGATCGCATCGGTAAAGTTTCAACAAACTTCCGAAATTCAATATCCGGAGGCCAAACCGAAGAGTCCAGCGCTTTTGATTTCCATTCTTGACTGACACCAACCTTGAAGGAGATGAACGATAACGTCGATAATGACCGCTCTTTTGGTATTAGCGACTTCGCTACTACATCAGCCATATGCAAAAATTGCTTGGTCAGTGATTTTGTGGACAGTCCATTTGATTTACATGTTCCCATTTCCACATGTTCCTTGTTCCTATTACGGACCCCCGTAGTGTGCTAATAATGGACCCTTTGGCGTTTTACAAATTGATTACTTTCATTGTCACATTAATTGAAATCTAGGCAAAAAGCATATTGCTGCTGGAAACAGTTGTCAAAAATAATGGGAATCCGACGAAAAAAATCAGTTTGCGTAAACGAAAATTTGGCTCAAAAACCTCACTGGTAAGAATAACGGAACTGCTTATTAAATTCCAAATTGCAAGACGGCAACGTATTGGTTGTATGATGCTACATATGTCAGTAAAAGAAAACGAAAAAGTACACGTTTTGAACAAAGTCGTGAGCTGCCATACGCTCTACTCGTGATGCAGTTGCGACATCAGTAAACAGGAAAAACTCGATTTACTCCAGTCAGTGTCAACAAATGGGTTTCAACTGTAAGCATAATAAAATCGGCTAGCAGGTGCCGCGTGAATAATTCATCCTCTGTACCACAGAGCTGGTCCGGTTTTACGAATAAGTGATTCATAATTTTCATCATCTAAATTATATAAATCTCTTCTTTACGGTCATTGTCATTGAATTCGAACCGATGACGAGAATTGATGAATTGTTATTAAAATCTGACTGATGTACGATACGGAAAAGGTTATGAAGTACATATTTGGAAGCTTATCTTATTATAAGTCGAGTCAAGTACGAGACACTGAAGACGGCCTTACTTTTGAGGTCGAAATACGTATCTGTCAAGATACAATTAAGTGATGGAATTCAATGGGATTGTACAAACTCGTATTATGACAAGTGCTTATCTTATTGTTTTGTATATTTTACAAAAATGTATCTATCATAACGTTTGGAACTTTTTCCGTATCATACATCAATCAGAATTGAATTACATTTTGTCTGAAAGTTATTATAAGCATTTTAAAATGATTGTGCTATGGTTCTGTAAAAGTTAACACCGTCGTGTGTCTTCTTGTTAGTTTTATTTGAATTCGCCAATGAATTGCTTTATATCCAATCATTTTCATGATGAGCGAAAATTTTCTGCGGAAAAGAAATCACTCTTCTCATCAAAGTATTTAATGCAATCAAGGGTTTAATCAGTTGTAAATTTTCCAATTCAGCACAAAACTATTATTTTTTCCTGTCATAAGACGAGTTTAGTTTAAGGTCACTCCTGACGGAATCCAAGTTTCAAAGTGCTCGCGTTTTCGGGGGCACACCACTTGATACGCAGGCGGCGCACAACTGTCAATTTTGTTGATTTAGCTTTGCTGCGTCGCAGCATGCGTGAAACAATAAAAATGACAGTTGTGCGTTGCTTCCGTGTCGAGTGGTGTGCCCCCGAAAACGCGAATACTTTGAAACTTGGATTCCGTGAGGAGTGACCTTAATTCCATTTAACAGGTTTCGATCACCGCTTACTTGATCTTTCGAACTTGAATTGGTTTTTCTCGGAGTCCAGGCTTCCAAAAATCTCACGCATACACGAATGTGACCGTGAGCGATGCGACAACTCGGCTCATTTTTGTTTTGTTTTGGAGAGGCGCAACAACAGAGCATACACAATTTTACTTATACGAATGTGCCTTGTCGCATGCACTTCGTTTTACGATGTGCCACATGGAAGCAAATCTCATCGCATCTCCTGCTCACCGTGCTTGTTTATGAGATAGCTGTGAGACAAGCTCATGTGCAACAGCGCATTGAGATATCTCATGTGCTTCTCTACTTTGCTTTGCCATCTTCGTTATGAACTACTAGGATACTACATCGATGAATAGGAGAATGTTGGAGTAGCTTCAACATACACACAATTCGTTCCGTCGCACTTTCGTTCGTATTAAGTCCTGATTTGCAAAATTGGCAATTGGTATTTTGAAAAACAATTCCACAGAAAATTGTACGTATACCTACTATGATTAAATGAATATTTTTTTAGTTTTCGGTTGATTTATTTGAAGCTGGGTTTTGTACTTTGAAATTCATTGATTTGATTTCGCACGCGTCTTAATATATGTGACCCCGTCGTGGAACGGGGTTCTGCAAAACCGCATCAAGCACCTTTTTGACCACATCAATTCAAGCGTACATTATTGTTGTAAATAGTGGTCACTAAAAAACGGGAATTTCAATACTTCAATACTTATCAATGAGAACATGCTTTCATAAAAAAATGTTCATATGTGAACGAATCCTTAGAATATGCAGAAAGTTGACACCTACACACTTTTACTCCAGCATGTTTAGCTGTTCAAACATGCTGTCGAAATAGGAAGTACTGCGGCGCACAGAGTACATTTTTTTTTCAAGCGAATAAGATTGTGGGGAAAGTAGACGGTGGACAATTTTAAGCGTAAAAATGTTTCGAAAATTGTTAAAAGATTTTCGATCAACCGAGCTTCATTGTTTAGGCCAGATACACTAAGCAAATCATCAATAGGATCGGAAGCATCATTCGGAAATGGCATCCGTCCAGCGGTCATTTGATACATGTAAGATTAAAATAACGCCGCACGGCGGACGATATTAATACTGACCTCACTTGAATTTTTTGCTTGCCTCTTATGGATGAAAAATTTAAACATGTCGAGCTGGAAATGCTTTTGACGGTTCGATTGGAAACAAGATAGCGTTTTCGCCGATCTTTTATTCTAGTATTTCTACTTCAGACTTTTGTTTGGACATCAATAACAATAATTTGATATTTTAAATAGAACCATTTTTCTCAACGCCTACCAGTCACCGGCTGCGCCAGTAGTGGTCCGTCAATAAATTCCATCATTTTTACTGTATAACCTTTTCAGATTACGAACCTTCACACTTGATATCATATGGAATGAAGATAAATTGTGTGAACTTCAACATCAAGTTACTTTTTATAAAATGAAAAAAAAACTTGTAGTCTGAAGACCCTAGTAACATTGATTTAATAAATACGATCTTATAGCATACTTTAATAGTTAATTTAAATCTTCAAAAGCATTCTCTGTTCTCTTCTCTTCGTTGGCATTACATCCCCCACTATGAGGCTATACGATGATACTTGTATACCCAAGGAAGTCGAGACTGTTTCCAAACCAGAAATTGCCTAGGCCGGCCCCGGGAAGCTAGTCACCCTCAGCATGGTCTTACTTTAGCCGCGCATCTTACCGCTAGACTAAGGAAGGCCCCTACTTCAGCTTCAAAAGCATTATAAAACCGAAATCGTTACTTGGGTAGGCTTTTATTCCTTATGCATTCCATTAAATGAAAACATCAAATTGGAGCATCCCTAGTAGCACATTTTGAACAGATTTGGTTACATCAACTTAAATGTAACCGAATTCGGTCACATATAAGTAGCGGTAACTAACTTGCAACATGTGTGCTACTCGGGATGTGTGGTATATACGACGTCGACGTAAAATGTCCCGATTACACACATTTTGCGCCTAATGGAAATGTTGGCCACGAAACCAATCAGTATATGGGGCTATCAAAACGATCAAAACGTATTCTGAGGACATTGATGATGTTAAATTAAATAAAACTCGACAATTGTAGTCCTATGTTAAACAATTATGTTGATACTTCAATAATATTCAGTGATCATACATTGTAAAATACTGTGGTAATGAACAAGCTTGTAAAACACAATATCATTTAAGAATGCAAAAAAGCCAAAATGTAGTTATGACTGAACTATTTGTTTTTTAACCGTTTGTAGATTCCATGGAGTAGCAAAGGTGTTTTGTGTCATATTTCAGATTGCCCTACACATCAAATAATTTATGCCATAAAGATCTTAAAGAAAACTGATTCTTTTTGTTACATGCTTGTCATTATGTCTGCAATACGATAAAATACATAGACATAATAATATACTAATAAACGTAATATGAATTAATCTTGATGATATTTTAAATCGAAATGAGTTCACACTGTGCTACACAGCTAATAGTTTTTAAAATTCAACGACGTGTGAAAATGCAGCTGATCCCATCAATCGAATTAACATTCGATATTCAATTAAATTTGACTAAACTTTACAAGCTAGGACAGTTTGAATTTATTTAGAATATGAAGAACTGCAAGATCGATTGTATTTTACTTTTATTTACATGCTCCAAAAATGTGCATTAAAATACATACAGTAAAGTTAAGCGAACCAATCACGTACTGAACTAGTCCCCAGTTCTCCTCCGCCAATGGCACAATTTCAAAAGGCTAGTAAGGGAACGTCCACAAATTACGTAGCGCTTAGAGGGATGAGGGTGAGTGAAGTATGACGATCCATACACAAATTTCAGATGCTTCATACAAAAAGTGTGACATAGGGGGGATGGGGGTTAGAAAATACTCATGTTTTGTGTTACGTAATTAATGGATCTTCCCTAATGGTCGAAATCATAACACAGGAGTAAATTCAGTATATCAGACAAAAGCCATTTTTATCTTGAATCGATTGACCTAATTGTCGAATCGAAACATAATTTATAAAAGAGTAAAATTGAAATTTTTATGCAAGGAGTAAACTGATATACTTAAATATATCGTGGTTTGAACTTGTTATTGCCGCCAAATACTATTATTTGTTTACATTTTGAATAAAAAAAAACAATTTTCATATCGATAATTAGGGCGATTCTCACACATTTCGACTTACTAATCCAATGCAAGATGATGTACAGGTAACCAAATTTGCTTCCTTATTGATTTTTACAATATTTCATACAAGAACTTAGTTATATAATTATTAGGTTTTTTCAAAGAGATTTATCATAATCGAGTAATTCTAAGATGCATTCAGGTTTGCTGCAATAAAATGTTTTTATGCATAATTATAATAATTATAACCAACGACACGCCAAGCGCCTACATTTTGGTTCAAAACATGGTTGGATAGCCTACACTCACCATATTCCACCACCACACCGCTCGCGTTCAGTTCTCTTCCGTTCACTTCAACGCGAATTGAGTAGGTAGGAATAAACAAAGCTGGTCGACAGTCGTACGGCTCAAGGCAGCACATGTGACTGCCTCATGAGCAGTGTCTCATGATATGTCGCATGTGAAACGGTAACATGATGCACATGCTTCGTGGAATGCGATGCGTAAATCAATCGCATAGCACTCAGAATGTCATGTACGTGAGATGCGACAGAGAGAATTACAGAGAGACCGCAAAAATCTCATCTCACCTACACGAACGAACTGTGATCGTGCAACAAATTTTTATGTGGCTCACGATGCGCAATGTGCGCTCTGGAAGCCTGTCTCGGACACAGGACTTATCATGTGCTAATAGTGTTTACATTATGCTAATATCGAGCTAGTATTGTCGGACAGTGCATTGTCCGCTGGAACTAGCCTATATGTAAACGAGCCATTAAATAAAAACACATTTTTGATTTTTTTATGTTTCAACCTACTTTGTTGTTTCGGTCATCCTCAGAAATATTCCTCCTTGCGTCCGTTTTCATCGACGGCTAACCTATTTTTCCTTCATTGACATTTAGCGCCCGATCCTCGTCGGCAAAAGATGTTCCGGACAGCGACAATCTTTATTTTAACTAAAATATCTTTTGGTTTCTAAGTAAATTGATAATTGTATTAGTATATCATGAGGCTAACACGATGAGGCCTTATGACCATTTCTAACCTGCACAGTTTCTAGACCGAACCGGGAACATACAGCTCTTGTTTTGTAACCGCGAAGCTTACCGCACGGCCAAGATAGGCTCAAAGCAATCCTCACGGTTGACAATTCTTCTGGCTCGCTTTTTCTCAATCAAAAATTCAATTTCAGCAACATATTTCACTGTCCAGAAAAACATAAAGCATTCCTCTCCCATATAGATAGGGAATCCAGCAAAGATGCAAAGATGCAGATATGCTTGCAACGTCAGTTCAAACCGGTATAGATTTTTTTTGAAATTTACACCAATATAATAAAAGCAGAATATTATGAGGTCTAATGATTAGTAATGAATAACTAAGCAATCAGACTTCCTTGCAACTTTGAGGTTATGGATTAGTCACTGCAAGTGGGATGATTGTACAACGCATTAGTTCCTTGTATAACATCCGAGACTTATCACCTGCTTCGATCGACCCCAAAGCCAGTCACCTTCCGAAAGAGCATCGAAACATCAAGAAACTGTTATCAACCCCAAGTACAACCACCCGTCACCCCTCGCAGGTAATCGAGTCGAAAGCCTTGAAAGATCCACTTTTAATTAAAGCTAAGAAAACCCACCAGCCGATAAGCCTCCACTTCCAATGCTACCGATCGCTTGAAGCGTTCGAAAAAATTCCAATCCCATAATACCCGTCCCCAAGCCCTCAGATTTCCGTGTTGGCCGTTCCCGAACAGAAGCATTACGATCAATCGTAGGCATTAGCCATCAGCAGTGACAAGACGCCAAACAAAGACCATGACTGATAACTGGCTTCCGAGCGCTGCGGAGTCCAATCGGTTATCGCACCTCGATCATTTCCCCTTGAACGATCGCGCACGCACAAAACCTGAAAGTCCACTTCTGCTGTAAGCGCAAAGACCCATCCATCGCATCGATCCGATGCACCGAAAGCAAAATACACGCTTCTGGCTGCACCAAACACGAGGCAAAAGCATAGCAATTTGAACACTGTGCGATTATCAAACAGCCAACCGCACGGGCAGAATTCGTAGCCCGAAGCGATAATAATGGCAGAACAGTTTTGATTGCTGCGACAATAATCGTCGGATCGCTTGTCCGTTGCGTTCCGGTTTCTTGCTCCAAGCACGCACGACGCACGCTAGAATGCAGCCGAAGCGACGAGGGGGCCACCCAATGAATGATGATGGGTCGCAATGCTCCGGAGGAGTAATCCACGCAAAAGTGGACACAATTTATTCTCGTTCGCCCAATTTTCGTTTCGTTTCGATGCGTTCCGCTTTGAGATGCTTTTTTGTTGGGAGACAAGAAAAAAGGGCAAAAAAAACGGAGTGGACCGGTTGGATGAGTTGGTTCGCGGGATTGCCGTAGAAGAGAGAGGGGATGGCGTAAGGTTTGAGCTGTAAAGAAAGAGTGAGATAACCGGTGGTTTCGAACGAGGATACCGTCCCGTTTGCACAAGGTGAAGAATACTGTAGGGAGAGAGTGAGTTAATGATGGAAGCGGTTGTTGCTAATGACGATGACGATTATGCGGATCGGGGTGCGTGTCGCACCATTTGTTCGAGGAAGGAAGCCAAAAGCAACAAACCGTCATCAGCTTCGATGACGATTGAGTAAGAGGTGAGCAAGAGAGTGGAAAATCAAGTGCGTAAGGAAGCGAGAGAATGCGGTGTACAAGGGGTGACGAAAGGCTGCGCAGGAGAGGGTTCCGAAATTCTGAGTGGTGAGAAGAACGTGTTGAGTTAGGTCAGCAAACACCACCACAGCGAAAGGAGGGCACGAGTAAACAACCGATTGAGAGAGGAATTTCCTTTTCGCTTGTTTTTGGAAATGGGGTGGGTGAGAGAGGATCTAGAGCAGACCCAGCAGAGAAACGGTATCGTGGCGACATCAGGATACTTTGTGTGGTGGTGTTGGTGCTTGGATGGTAGTCATGTGGCAGAAGGATCGCAACAGACCACGGCAGTGTCATCTCGTCATCCATCGAAAGTGAAACTCGTTACGGAGCAGGACGGGAACTGATTCCTTGCGCCTTTTTTGTAATAACCACATTACACCGGGATGTGATGTGCTCTGATTTCGTAACTTCATTCAACTCTCATCGCGTGCCACCACTACTGCCAGCCTCATCCTCTCTCGCTCTCTCCAATCGTTCCATTTCGGTTGCACTGGTTTTGGTTGGATTGCTCGTTGCTGCTGCTGCTGCTGCTGCTCCAGCTACTGCTGCTGGACATCAACAACCACGCGACACCTCATCATCCCTCCTTCCACACTTGCATGTGGAGCGTACGGCAGAGCTCATCGAAGACGGGCAGATCAGAAAGAAGCGGCGACAGTCCAAAGAAGTGGCCAAAAAATTTTAATGGGTACTTACCTCGCGTGCCATCGACGACAACCGTCAGTCGTGTATTGATTTCCGCGCCGTGCAGACGTGTGTAGACAGTGCGCTCTCCGATACGACGGTTGGAGCGTTTCCGTGATTTGCCAAAACAGTGAAAGTGATCGAAGCAGGCGACACCTGAAACAATTAGAAACAAAGCAAGCGACATCAGTAAACGTTACACAACATAATCGAGATTTGTATTGAACAAACAACCAGCTTACAAAAACCAAAGGCACGGCCCAAAGTTCCTCCCGCGAGATAAACCGGACTAGGAAGTGGAGTAGTAGCTCTGCTCCATCCGTCCAGTTTGTAGTAATTCGGTAGCAGTAGTAAACCATCCCCCCATCGAACAGTTGAATACGTGTGTTATATTTGTGTGCTAATCGGAAGTAATCATTTCGCCGTTTGTCCGGTAATTATGGATTAAAACAACAGTTCGGAAGTGTACCCCACTAGACCAAGTGTGGACTTTGATTTTGGAGTGATTTTGGAACAGAAGCGCAACAACGCGCAACGGTAGTGAAGGTGCTTCAAGGAGCAACATTTTAACCGCAGCAGTGCGCAGCGCCAGCTACGATTGTCAGTGCAGCGAGAAAGTTAGAAAACAAATCGCAAAGCTGATTTTCCACACCGGTTCGTCCAGGCAGGCGATGGCATTATCGCTTCTGCAGGAATCGCAAGCAACTCAAGGTAAGAGTCGAAGTCAATCCAGCGGGATCGGGGTTAAGGTTGGGGGACACTTTTTTGGGGAACAATATTTTTGGGGAGAGCGTATTTAGGCTACATTGGCGCCCAACGTTAATTGAAGAAGCAAATCGATCGTTACTGTATTTAAAACAAATTCTATAAATTTACAAAACTATGTACGATCGTTTGTGACTTTTAACTTGTCTCAAACCTAATAATTTAAGCAAATATGACTAATTGCGATTGATGGTCTTTTTTGTTTTGTAATCTAAAATGCGAGCTAAAGATTTTGATAAAAATCCTCCATTCACTTTTCTTATATTACCGCATTATAAATTTGTTGAAGAGATTGCTTTATTTGTTGCTAAAAACTTATTGCTAAACGGTGAAGCTCAGTATGAATACTAAAATGAATTCATTGATGTTTCAGATTGCTTAAATTGTTCCTTAAGTACAATTATCAAGGATCTGTATTTGTGATAATTCAAAATATCAGAAATACGGAAAAGCCGTCGGCTACTTTATTAGGCATCTAATCAATTAATAATTGAAGTTGTAAATATGTTGGAATATATTAACAACTTTTTATTCCAATCATTTGGTTTGCAATACTCTAATTAGTTTGAAAACAAAGATAAACTAAATATAAGTACATTTCTATAAGCTGATGAACGGCGCGCAACAATCATTATTTTGTAAGACTGGCAAATTTATGGAATGATTTGGGAAAGATCAAATAGTAACTAGTTACCTATCAGAGCAATACAAAATCAGAAGGAAAAGAAAGACTGAAAAACGTTTGAAAACGAATAAACCTATGGCAAACTTGTTCAATTTTTCATAATTTCGGCTTTCCTGTCAACATATACTCTCCGCTTCAGCTAATTAAAAGTATTCTTTTCCAACGAACTCGTATTGGAAGTATGATCCAAATATTTTTGAAATTTCAAAAAAAAATCCCAAAATTGCTGCAATGTCATTTTTGACCTGGCATTCACCAAATTTTGGACCAATTCAAATAGTCCATACTTTAGAGCTTTTTTGATTTTTGATCTCCGATTTTAAAAATAGTTAAAGCCTTCAAAAGATGAAGGTTCTTTGGGAAGGTTTACCTTTAATAAGCCAAAGAATGGCTGAAACATCAACGAGATACAATTTTTGACGAAAAAGATCAATTTACTTTTTATTTTATTATGAAGAATTTGAGAAAAGTCGATTGGCAAAAACCTGTAGGTATGTACCGACGGTAACCAAAAACATCAAATCCAAAGTTTTTTCAATAAATTTATTAAAACTATTTGCAAGAATTTGCAATATTTTCATTTCACAGAAAATCATTGACAAGAGAAAAACTTTTTTAATTCATGGCGTTACAAATTATTTGAATTTAGTCAACTTTTGTAAAGTAAGACACAGGCACATGCCAACTCAGTCCACCGGCGGAACACTTTCTTCTTTTTATTCAAATCGCCCAGCCCCCTGAAGTCGACTCTGCTTCCTTTATTCCATAAAAGAAAAGGATAAAAGCGAAAAAATTCGCGTTCCCTCTCCCCAGCGCGTAAATCAGCCACCGTCGTCCTCATTATAAGCCCCACTGTTTTCCTTTCCTCGCTGCTGCCGCCGCCGCCGCCGCCGCGGTAGTCATCATCGTCTAGATTTTCTTCATCATCCCCGTTATTGCTGTTGTTGTTTTCGTAGTGGAAATTCGCCTTCGCCACAAACACCACCTCGTCTATGTATACTGCGCTCTATCCGGCCGAACAACCCACCCGGTGAAATAAGAAGAAAGCCCACGCGGGAAAGAGGGATCCGCTTTTATGTATCTCGGCCCCGAAGCACGGAGATATCGTTTTGGGGCGCGAGCGAGAGCTGCTGCAAGATTAAAAGAAAATAACCCTTATTCAAACTAATTACGACGTTCGCCGTCGTCGTAGCCGTCATCGTACTCGTCGTTTTCCCCTTTTACAGAAGAGGAAAAAAGGATCTAACCCACCAACCACCCAACTCGAGCCATTTGCATTCGGGAATGGGTTATGTACTTAGCAAAGTTTTAAAGCGATATATTTAAATTTTCCCTGGCGCAAATTTCACCCTCTCTCGGAACGACATTTGCGTTGAAACGGCGGCAACGGTAATGGCAATTTCGAACGCCCAGGTTTGCTTTCCTGGAATCCGAGCAATTCACGACGTTTGTCCGAGCACCGAAATTGTCGCAAATTATGCAAATCGATCAGCCGTCCAGAAAAGTCGCCGCAGCCGCCTTTGTCTGGACACTTGAAAACGGCTGAATCATAGCAAGCCGCGGCTACACGACGACCGATCACACAAATCAAGTAGGCGGGTTGAACTGCGTTACTCTCCTCATTTGAGTCTTGTTTTTTATGGTCATCTCGAGAGATGTGCTGGCCGCCATCGCATCGGCGAAACACAAGTTTGAATAATTAAAAGGGGCATTAATTTGATTTACGGCACGGCCGGTCACAAATTTACAATGGCCGCCCGCGTCATGGACGGCGATGGCTGGTTTCGGCGGTTGCGTTGAAATTTGACACTTAACAAGCGCAGCGGCTACTGGCGAATTAAAATGGTGGGTGAGTGTCTGAGCACAGCCGTGCCGATGTGCATCACATTTTTGCTTATTTTCGTGACTGTCACTCGAGAAGATTAATGAGGCAGTCAAAGGGTGGACTAACGTGACAAAGTAATCGCCGCGGTAGAATGATGTGATGTAAACAACTCATCCGAATTAGATAATTTAGAACGGGTAAGCCCGGTTCACACTGAGTTCACAAACTTGGATTAGTTTTCGATGTTTGGCAATTTGTATAATAAATCAAAAGTAATCACAAGGCGAGTAAAGGCCGACGGACAGAACCCTCCGCGATATTGTCCTAGCTACTGACATGGCCACAGTCTTGAGCCGGCCCTGAAATAACCAAATTCGCGAGCAAAGTCATCGCCAAAGGAACCCGCGGAAGCCCAGGACAGCCCACGTGATTGACGCAGCACTGGGGAACGGGAAAATAATAATCAAACAACATGGTACGGGAGGCACTTTTTCATCATTTGCTTGCGTACTCGGTCCCAAGTCCCAAGTGAAATGAACTCTTTCGTTCGCAGCATTGAGGAAACGAAGACGACGCATCGCAACAGCAGCAGCAATCGGAGGTGCCGAAGTGCCGTCGGAAGAAGAGCCGAAAAAAAGCAATACGGAAGAGTAGCGAGTGTTTACTCTCACGCTCGAGAAGGCCCATAAAAAAGGGGTGAAATCATAAACACATAATAATAAAATTATAAATAAAGGATTAGCTTCGGTACTTCGGTTCGTTGGTGGTGGCGCCGGGACCTGGCAGGGGTGTGCGGAACAATGAGAAATCAATAAAAATTGGATTTCGATTCAGGCCGGGCTACACCAAAAAGCGAAAGGATTGCCGTCGTGCTCGGTAGCTGACAAGTGCCGACGGCACTCGACCTTACCGTTGCAACGAACTCAAATTGGCCGTGCCGAATATGTTCGCACTTGTCCGCTCTTTGCAACGTTCAAAAAGTTCGTCTCAATGACACGATCCGTAATAAATCTTCCTACGAAATACGTGCACCAGACCAGACTAGAAGCAACTGGCACTCCACTGATAGCGAAAGTGCTCTACCACCCTAACCCCCTCCTTGCTCATATGACGCTACGAGACACGCAAGAATCCTTGTTGGTTCCGTAACCGCTGGCAAAGTTGATACGTGAGGGCCAAACTGAGGATAGCGCAGTGAAAGCAGACATACGAAAGGCGGTGGAGACGAACGTGCCAGCAATTGAACCGTCTAGCCGCCGTCGTCTTCCTCGACAGCTCAACGGAAGCATCTCAACGGGAACGGGGTTTCGGGAAGGGGTTTTTGTTTTGCTTCCTGGTTTCGCGCGCTCCGCTCCCACTCATATGTGTGCGTGTGTGCGAGTCTGCTTCACCACACACGCCACCAACGCGAAGGAAAGGGCTGCCCCCCAACGAGTGTGAGAGCGAACGGATGCGAGAGTATCGCGGGAGAAAGGATTCACATGTGATGCGGAGCCCACAGGCGAATCGTAGTAGTCGGTTTGTTTACGTTTTCATTCACCCGCTCCAGTGTTTTGCAACGGGGGGGTGGGGATGTGGTGGTTACGAGAAACTGCTCGCGCCATCTACGATGATAGCCAATTTGTCAAACAGGGGTGGGTTAGGCGGCAGTTCCTGCGAAGAAAGTAAACACGTGAGAGAAATGGGCAACAACAATCAGCTGTGTAAAAACATATATAGATCAAATACACAACCCAGCACCATATTAAGTTAACTAATCTAATCCTTGGACGCGCCATGTCGACAAAATCAATAGATTTCTAGTCGTTTCGTTTCGAACCAGTAATCAAATTATTAAACTTCCTTTCCCTCGTCTCTTTCTTTGCTTACAGGATTATCCGTCGTCCACAGTAGCCTCCAGAGAATGAAAATCGAAGAGGAGCGCAGTATGTCCGTGTCACCGCCGTTGACCGGTCAGCAACATCCGCAGCACCACCTGAACATGAACGTGAACCACAGCCCTACCCTTTTCGGCAACTACCCGCCATCCTCACCGGCAGCGCTGGGAATGTTGGCGCCACAACTCCACACGGCTGCCGCTCTGATGGCCGGATTCCCGATGTCCCTACGGGCTCACCTGGCTTCCGGATTGTTCGGTCCCCATCCGGCGCTGTTCGGAGCATGGGCACCTCCCACCCCCAATAGCAACAACAGTAGTCCACCTCCGCCACAAAGCCCCATCTCGCCGGCATCCAGCCACAAGAGCTCCAAATCTCTCAAGCTGACCACCAACAACAATCACATCGTATCAACCACCTCGGAGATTCTACCTCAACAGAAGAAGCTAACCAAACGAAAACCACTTTCCGTAAAGTCGGACGCCGCCCTTCTCCAATCCCCGAACCATTCCATGCCGTTGGACATTCCGGAAATGGTTAGTCCGGGTCCCATCTCACCACCTACCTCAGGCTCCTCGCCACAATCCAACGGAAGCGTCGATCTTCCGCAAACAATCACTACCTCCAGCAGGGATCCCTCGCGCGACAAGGTCTTCACCTGCAAGATCTGCAACCGCTCGTTTGGCTACAAACACGTCCTGCAGAACCACGAGCGGACCCACACCGGCGAGAAACCCTTCCAATGCCCGGAATGCCAAAAGCGCTTCACTCGGGACCACCACCTCAAAACTCATATGCGATTACACACCGGCGAGAAGCCCTACTCCTGCACCCACTGCGATCGTCAATTCGTCCAGGTCGCGAACCTACGGCGGCATCTTCGAGTGCACACCGGCGAAAAACCATACGAGTGCGAAATGTGCCAGCAGAAGTTCAGCGACTCGAACCAACTCAAAGCCCACATGCTCAGCCACAACGGCGAGCGTCCGTTCCACTGTGATAAATGCAACGCCAGCTACCGCCGCAAACACCACTGGTACCATCATAAGTGCAGCGTCACCACGAGCCCACCGACACCCGCCATCAGCCCCACCATGTCCCTCTCCGGACACAAGTCCGGTTGCTCGGAAATTTCCGACATCTCCATGGAACTCAAGTCCTCAATGCTCCTGCACCAAAAATTCTCCGGACTCGGCCTCCCGTTGGACTTCAGTTCCACCGAGCCCCGGCTGCACCATCCCGCCGGCGGAGCAATCGACCTCCGTTCCAATCCCGTTCAAATCAGTCACGTCAAGTCCAACCTCCCGGAGCAAACGGAACCGGAAGACCTCAGCATGCATTCGCCCCGCTCGCCCGTAACCCTGGAGGAACTCGAAGAGCTGGACGATGCCGCATCCCTGTACCTGAAGCAGCGCCAACAGAAGCTCGCACTGGCAGCGGCCGCCGCTGCTGCCGTCGCCAGCCAACGCCACGGTATGGAATCCTAAATTTAAACAAAACAAAAACCCACCCCTATCTATGAAAATCCCACCCCTGATAAAAATCAAATTTGTTGTTGACAACCGATACCAAATAATCAAAGGATGCCAAGAAAAATCGAAAACTATTTCTCAGAAAAACGAAAAAAAAGTAGCTTAGTGTAAGTGAACAGAGCCATCTCCATATATGAAACATATATAACAACTATTTAAAACAAACGAAGCAACCATCAGATTCCACACAATCGCACCGGCGGCGATCCGCCGCCATCTTGTTCGCGTCGCGCAACTGTCAAACGGCCGTGTAAATAACTGATCAATGTGTAAATAGCTCGCAAGCGACAAGATGGCGTCCGCCGTCGGCGGCGTGGACTCCGAAACGAATCAAACCGGTTTTGGAAGAAAAGCGTCAAAATTCAGGGACAAATGTTTTCAAAATGACTGTGCACCCGATCGAACCGAAGTTTGTTTCCGTTTTCGTTTTTTTTTTAGATCAAACACACTTTCCTAAGTTTTCAAGCGAGTACGCGTAGTATGGTATACAAGTTCCTCCTCCAATAGTGACGCAGAATACGGAAACGAAAACACTCGAACAATAATGCTTAAAATACTGTCAGTGTAGATTGAACAAAAAAAAACAGTCGTTTTCAAACATTCACTCACACATCCAGAAATAGGAATTAATCGAACGCAGACTGAATGGCGTTTTTTCCGTAACTAGTGCAGTGCTGCGATGGGTTCGTGTTCCCGTGTTGTTAATTGAACGCTTAGTGGAATTGTATGCTGGTTGTTGCGATGATTACGATGCTTGTCAAAATAGTAAATCTATTGTTTGGATCGATTTGCGGGTCGATTATCTAATCATTATTACCACTAGTTTGTGTATGTATTGTGCTATTATTATTATTATTATTATTATTCAATTCTATGGTTGCCATTGGTTAATTATAATTATTTTACTCTAAGTCGGAATGGAAGCGAAAAATCAAAATTCGATGTGTAAGGTTTTAGGTTCATTTTTTAAATTGTATTTAGTTCTAAGCTGATAGCAAGCACGTGCGGATTCTCGTCCAGAGTATAAATTGTGTATATTGGTATTTTATGATTTGTGTTTAGGTGAATTATGGAAGAAAGTTATTGGAAAAATAAAATATTTAAATTTATTATAAATATCTATTGTTTATATGATTTGTGTTTATTTTTTTAATTATATCACAATCTGTTCTTTTTTGTTTTCTTTCAACACTATCTACCACTAATTTTATCCTTAATTTTTTTTTTTCAAACTTGTTTATTGTGTTTCTAAGAGTCATCTGTTGTTCAACAGAACTTAACCATTACATCTATCCCAGCAATTTCCTTGTTCTAAATATGTTATGGATAATATAATGGCTTCACCAATTTCATCAAAACTTCGTATCGACTTTGCGAGCACTGATTCGAAATTTAGATTAATTATATTTCTAATTATTTATCAACTCAAGATATGAGTCTCATACCTTAATATTTGATACCGTTGACTTGATTGACATACCTTCTCATGTTACACAATTTTCGACAAACTGAATAAACTTTCAAAAAAAAATCTTTCCATGCAGTTGATTTCCATACATTTATCGGGTGGCTCGAGTGATTATTCCATGATTTGACAAAAACTCTCTGCAGGATAATCTCTTCTCCAAAGACCAACCCGAAAATCAATTCAATCATAACAACCAAAATATGTAATCGTTTCCTTTCTTTGTCCAACAATAATGGTCCTCACCGAGATCAAAACTTTCACCCAAATTCGGAAATCAACTCTAAACCGGGTATTATCCGAATGTCATCACCACACAAAGCCTCGATCCCCACCGATTCCACATTTCCGGTGTGATTCCCGTCCAGCGCCCCAAATCGTTCTCCCTTTCCAACAACAACGAAGAAAAAACGGATCCAAACTGGCTCCACCCCAGTACCCCGAATCCCAGTACCCCGAATGCCATTACCCCGAAGGCCACTACCCCGAATGGGACAGTGCCCCGAAAGTCATTACCCCGAATGGGACACTACCCCGAAATCCATTACCCCGAAAGGCAATTACCCCGAAAACATTTAGAATCCATAGTATTCTATTATTATGTTTAACACCAACAGATATCGATGAATCGCAAAGTTTTTAACCTACCAGTTTAACCAACGGTTTTGATTTTTCTTCTTATTGGCTTTAACTGTCATTCCTGTCATCATGACATGGAAAAGTACTGTTCTACGAAATGGAGTAAGAGATCCTTTTTTCCAACAGAACGCGTTTTCCCGGTATAAGGCGAACAGAGGAGATGATGCCTTGTTTTAATGAACGAGTTTGCCCGGTATAAGGCATACAGGATAAATATGATCTTTTTTTGTTTTAATAAACGCGTTTGCCCGGTATAAGGCAGAGAGGGGAGATGATGCCTTCATTAAATGGACGGGTTTGCCCGGTATAAGGCACACCGAGGATATAATTCCTTGTATAAATCAACGCGTTATCCTGGTATAAGACAGACAGAGGAGATGACGCCTTCTTTAAATGGACGGGTTTGCTCGGTATAAGGCATACAGAGGAAAGTATTCCTCGTTTAAATGAAAGCGTTTGCCCGGTATAAGGCAGACAGAGGAGATGATGCCTTCTTTAAATGGACGCGTTTTCCCGGTATAAGGCAGACAGAGGAGATGATGCCTTCTTTAAATGGACGCGTTTGCCCGGTATAAGGCACACCGAGGAAATAATGCCTTGTTTAAATGAACACGTTTGCCCGGTATAAGGCAGACAGAGGAGATGATGCCTTCTTTAAATGGACGGGTTTGCCCGGTATAAGACAGACAGAAGAGATGATGCCTTCTTTAAATAGACGCGTTTGCCTGGTATAAGGCAGACAGAGGAGATGATGCCTTCTTTAAATGGACGTGTTTGCCCGGTATAAGGCAGACAGAGGAGATGATACCACCTTTTAATGAACGTGCTTATACCTCGATAAGGCACACAGAGGAAATACTGCCTTTTTAAAAGGAACGTCTGCTCGATAGAAGGGGAAACGAGATGATGCCTTCTTTAAGCCAACGCAACTTCCCGAAGACGAACAAGATCTCCCTCTCTATCACTCTCATACACAAACTCTCACTCACTCACTTCCTCTGTCTCACTAATTATTACTCATTCACCCACTCTCATTCATTCACCCACTTTTACTCACTTAACCACTCTTACTCACTCATCCACTTTTACTCATTCATTTACTTTCAATCATTCGTTTTCTCTTTCTCGCTCACTCTTACTCACTCACTCTTACTCGTTTACTCTTACTCGCTCACTCACTAACTCTTACTCGCTCACTCACACACTCACTCTTACTCACTCACTCTTACTCACCCATTCACCCCCTCGTCGATATTGAGATTTAGACCACGCTTCATCCAGAATCCATTGCTTTTACTAAAGTGACCAAGGAACAACTTCTACCTTGTTGCCCTAGTAGCCATGCTGACGTGGACCGCAATTGCGTCCAACTCTCTGCATTGTGCATGAAAACGTGCTGCATAATCTCCCCCTGCTATTCAGGAATCTTGAAGAGTGCCATACGAAGTTCCAAACTGCATAAAAACAGTATAAGTTCTAATCATTGTTCATTCTTATGAAATTTGAATAAACTTTTATTGAGTAACATTTTTTTCATTGAAATGAAGTATTAACTTGAAATAATGACTAATTCGGGGTACTGGCTCATTCGGGGTAGTGTCCCATTAGGGGTAATGGCATTCGGGGTAGTGACTCATTCGGGGTTGAGGCATTCGGGGTAGTGGCCTTCGGGGTAATGGCATTATGGGTAATGGAATTATGGGTAGTGTCGTAGAGTCATCCAAACTATCCCTTTTGTTGACGAAAACCCCCAGTGCTGAACCATCCTTTCCCAGCCATCAGCACGTCGATTTTCCGGGCGTCATGTTTTACATATGTTTAAACGATTGACCCCCCACCCATCCATCCCTCAAAGCTCAACCTCTTCGTCAATAACAGTGACAACGGATTTGCACGTCGTCGTTCTTCCATAAACGGTTGTTCTGCCTATGAGCGAATCATCGAGGTCATCCTACCTACTGCGTGCGGAACCGACGCACCATCGAACCATCAAAAGATTCTGGAAGTAAGAAGGGAAAAGTAAAAATTTGCCCCGAAGGCTAAGGGACTGATTGACCAGCCGAGAACTGAACAACTGGATCAGATTTTTGTGTTACGATTATTTTCGCACTTTTCTCGGGTTGGTTCATCCCAGCAGGCCACCTCATTGAGTGGCGGCATGGGTGCCAGACGAACCGAAATACATATTCGACGAAATGCTGTGCAGAATAAATGAAAATTTCGATTTGCTAATCAAATCGTTGAAACGTTCTACGATTGTTAGTTACTCCGTCAGAATTTTTGTGCGAACGGAATATTGCAATGATGAGCTATTCAAAGTCATTAAAATCTCCTTAGACGAGCCAAGCATACTCTTAAGCTTAGAACACCAAACGTAGTGTAGGAGTTCTATTGAATAGGTGCATGAGATCCAGATACGAAACAATCAATACAACCTCAAATAAGTTCTAACGAACGTTCTACTACGTGTTTGAAAATAAAAGCTTTTCATTGGACCAAATTCCAAATTTTAGTGTTTCACCTTGCAGAAAATCTAAGTAATATCGGAAGCTATCACATTTTAAAAGTGCAATACTGCTGCCGGGAAACTCATGGATGGAAGACGTCTGTCAGCTCTTCGGCACCACCCATTCGCTATTCTTATTTCAGTATGAACAGTGCAGTGTGTGGAGCCGCGTGATATTCCGTATATTAGTAGCGCGGAGCCGTTTTGTCTCGCAAAACCATCTAGTTTGGATGAGTCATCCACATGGGGAAAGTTACGGTTATTTGAACCACGATAACTGTGAAAGAATAATGAAAGACGTTTTGATTCGGCGGCCTCTTCTTCCACAACAATTACTCATTGAACTATTTTGAACTTATTTCTCCCTTAGAATTGGATTGAACTTCTTACTCATAGAATTGATTGGAGCTTTTCTTCCTTGAACTTCTTTTCTTGCCTTTTTTCTTTTTTTTGTTCCTATAAAGATTGTTTCTTCAAAATCTTGCCAAGCTATATATAGTTTGTGAGAATAGTTTGTGAGAATTTAATACAGTCTGTAGTCTGTAGTCCGCTGTATCAACTGTTTTAGTCTAATCGAAGCAAAATTTACGCCGTTTAAAAACTGACAATGTTCGCATACAAAAACCCAACACATTTTTCAATAGTACAATGGTTTCCCAATCCGGGTCCGAGGAAAACAACCAAAGCCTATTAGGGAAGTGTTGTCGGGCCTTGATCTAGAGTACATGTCTCTGGTCCACCAATTTTTGAAAGTTGCTGATGTAAAACTGTAATCATTGTCTGCCCATTCCCTTGTCCGTCGTACCCCATATCGAATGTCTTCCTCTTGTTGTACATTTCCATGTCTGTCGTTAATCCCTTCCGTATGTCCTCCTCTTGTCGTTGTCACCCAAAAAAAGGTTGTTTGTCCCGTTACAGATGTAAAAATGCGAGGAATGTCAACTTTGTGAACATCAGCATCGTAATTACTTAAGCACCCTAAAATCCTTTCCTTTCCTACTGTATTATTGTATTCCCTAACCTCGACCAAACCGCGAGTCTTTCGGTTCCCCAAAACTAACACTATGTATAAGAATCAAGAAATGTATTGTTAAACTTGATTTCGGCTCCGTAACGCTTCACGGCAAATGAGCCTTCCAAATAAACGAAAGATTAAAAAAAATGATTTCCCAATTAATATGTTAACTCTTGTAGCAACACACAAACATTATAGAAGCTTTCCAGAAGGAGTTCTAGAAATCTTTCTTATTGAATAAATAGCAATGCATTTTTCTTGAATTATAAGAAAATGTTTTAGATAAGTTCTAATAAAAGTTCCATGGAGAATTACTTGATGGACTTTTGGAGAATTTATAGGCTTTTTTAGATTGATATTATGGAATAAGTATTGGAGAGTTTTCAGCATTTTTAGAGAACTTCCTGGAGAAAATTTGACTGAAATTCTGTGAAAAAATCTAAAGGAATTCAGTTGGAACAGTTGAATATTGGGGTAAATTATAAAGCTCATATAGAGCGGGAAATCAAATGCACAGAATAGTTTTGGCGAAATATTGTTTCTATCTTCGGTTTTTTGAGCCTGACGAAAATAACATTCGTAACCCTTAGTACATTATAAATTATCGATAATGTTAAATCTCCCGTTTGCAAAAATGGGTAATATTGCGCCGTATTGTCATTTTCGTTTTATAAAAATTTTTATAGTTTTTTTTTTTATTTTATAAAAGCTTGTTATTCAGCTTTTTTTTCTCCGAAACCATCTACCCTTTGATCCGCTGCGAAAATAGTGACTTGGGTGACTTTTGGATGCAAAGTGACCTGCTACTAGTCCTGTAAAAAGAAATCCTTATTGCAAAGAATCACTTGCATCGCAGTAAGGATGTTCCCCTGGGGGTACCGTCTTTAGCCTCGAGGGTACCTCGAACAAAAATGACATTGCATTGTTTTCAGGGGTATTGATTGTTGCATTATTGCATATTTTGTATCTATTATAAAAACTGACCCTAAATCCAAAATTTCAAGAATTTTGGTGCACGGGAACTATTTGAAATCAATTTCGTAAAACCTAATAAATTCGCGTATTGAACACCTCTAACTTGATTTTACTATACACGCTACCCCAGATCTACCCAGATTTTTCATGCTCTTCCTCTCACACTGTTTGTCAACAGTGTCACAATCGACCCAAATTGATTAAAAAACCGTGGACTCACTTTTGAGTAACCACGGTATTTCTTTTTCATCAATTTGGGTCGATGTTGCAGCAGTGTGAGCGAAACAGCATGACAATTGTGGGTAGATCTGGAATATCGTGTGGGCCAAGCTGTCAACCTGTGAGCTCAATGCCACGTAGTCAAAATTTTCAAAAACTTTTAAAATGGATATAAAACATCAAATGTAGGCTCTATGAGTGTGAACAAAACAACTTGTTTTATCGAATGAATGAAAAAAGTCAACATGTTTTTCAAAATTAAAAAACACAATTCCAGAAAGAACTAAATTTGAAACTCTTTGCAGTAAGCTTGAGCTAGATCTTGATTGACCGCCCGCAGGAATCGTTTCGCGAGAAAGAAAAAAAGGTCAGATGAGAGATATCCATTTTCTCTCACCGCCTTGTAAAGTTGATTCGCTGGTTTTCTCACTTCTATCATCCTTTTTGTGGCATCACTAATTTCTAAAAGATTAGCTTTTATGCAGGCCTTTTATGTGGCGAATTATATTTTACTCAATAGTGAAGTTATGGATTAAGGAAAACACAATACTTAGAGCTTCTTCGCTAAAAAGTCGCTCTTAATTTCTTCGTGGATAATAATTCCGGAAGAAAATTGTCCGGCCTCTCAACTCGATGTTTATTAGTTTTCATGAATTAGTATTGTGTAACAGCAAGTAAATCGGTCCAGAAATCGAGAATTCGGTTATATTCTCAAGCTTCCTGCTAATTTTCTTACCATTTCAATTTAACTGATCAGATTGGATCTTTTTAATTCTAGATGAACTGTGTTATAGTCTCAAATGCTTAAGTGCATATCTAAAACAAACATTCTTCTTAGATTGCTTTAATTTTATATAACAAATTCTTTTATTCAAATGGGTATATAATCAATTTGTAACGCAAATATATCTGTTCTTGAATCAAAATGATGAACTTTGTACCTCTGATTGAGCTTGAGCTTGAGCTTGATTGACTGCTCGTAGTTGCTACTCCATTATGACCAGATCAGCTGTTCTTGCACAAGGAACCAACAGATGTTTGCTTGGGACTAGCACACATCTTCAATGTGCAAGTACTGGTGATCTCATTTGATAGGTCATACTGGCGCCTGCCACGTCAGAATGCAAGTCAATGTAGGGAAGGGGGAGGAAATGATGATGCAATCACTCGCCCACTGCAAGCCGAATATACCTCTGCACTTGCCACGAGTTCATGCGGAATTTGTTGGAATTTTTGGGTTAGGTTGGAGAGGCAGAGGTCCGTCTTGGTTAACGAGCTGCCAATGTGATAGATAGGAGAAGGTAACTGATGGAATTTCTAATTGGATGTAGGAAACGAGCTGCATAGTTCATTTCCAATTCTAGCAGATTACTGTTAGAATACTCAAATTGAAGGTATAGGAATAGTAATGGAAACGGTATGGAAGTCCATTTCCAGTTCTAGCGATTGCTAGAACATGAGAAATACAGAGAAAGATACAAAGTAGGAGAATGGAACGGACCTGAGATTGAACCCACGACCTCCTGCGTATGAGGCAGAAGCAGTAGCCATATGACTACCAAGCCCTCTTCGAAACAAGAGAGATCACGCACTGAACTGATTAATTTTATTACCGGCCGCGCAATGCAGAACACAATAATTCGTCCGACCACGCGATCGTTCTGCTGTCCGAAACATGAGAGATCACGCACTGAACTGATTAATTTTATTACCGGCCGCGCAATGCAGAACACAATAATTCGTCCGACCACGCGATCGTTCTCGATGAACTTTGTACCTCTGATTGATACAGCAAAGTCAGTACATTACTTACGACAAATCCTCGTAGTGAGAATAACATAACAAAGGAAACAAAGAGGTCCCCTCTCTTCCCGACATCCGCCTCAAAAAAGTATTCTGATAATTTATTTTATCATTTGAAACTGCATAAACTCTGGAGAGTCCTATTTAAAGAATCGAAAGTTATTTAAAAAAATAATGTGATTTCAAATTTGATTGTCTCATTATTCAACAACCGAATGAAATCCTTTTTAAGGCACTCCACCCTTCTTGATGCGAACCAGGACCATTTTTTTATGTTTAAATTTTTTTCTTAGGTACTTGAAAAAAATTGGGAATCGAACCCAGCCACCCTCAGCATAGTCTTACTTTATAGCCGCGCATCTTACCGCTAGGCTAAGGACGACACCGGGGTAACAACTATCCTTGCCTTAATCGGAGCAAGCACTTTTTTTTAAAGGAATGGATCACATCCACCATTGCTTCATTTCTGACAAACGCCCTTTTTCAAAGAAAGGATCACATCCACCATTACCTTAATCCGAGCAAGCGCCTTCTTTTTAAGAATGAATTACGTCCACCATTGCCCTTATCCGGAAAAGCGCCTTCTTTTGAAGAAGGGATCATATCCACCATTGCCTTAATCCTGGCAAACGCCTATTTTTAAAGAAGGGTTCACATCCACCGTTGCCTTAATCCGGGCAAGCACCTACTTTCAAAGAATGTATCACATCTTCCATTACATTAATCCCGGCAAGCGCCTGCTTTAAAAGAAAGGATCACATTCACCATTTCCTTAATTCGGACAAGCGCCTTCTGTTGAAGAAAAGATCATATACACCATTGTTTTAATCCTGGCAAACGAAGAAGGGTTCACATCCGCCATTGCCTTCATTCGGGCAAGCGGCTATACCTGGCTAATTATGCTGTCTTCGAAAGAATTACGTCTCTTCAATACAATTATCGACCGGTGCGGTGTTATATTCCTCAATTAAAAACATATTTAAAACAACCAAAAATTATGGAAATCGTATGCTGGATGACAACGTAAACCACCCCTTGGCATTGTTTCTTTAAATGATCGCGTCTGCCCGGTGTAATGCAAATTGAGGAGATTATGCCTTCTTTAAATAAACTCGTCTATCCGATCTCGAAAGAGAATATCTGTCCGCAATAAGGCAAGAAGAGGAGATAATTCGTTTGCTAAAGGAACACGCTTACCAGGTATAATAAAGGATTGATATGGGGCAATAATATGTTTCAAAACTGCTACTATACTACACCACACTTACTTAAGAAAATGCTAATTTGTTTAATAGAACATTCTGGAAAACGGCATTCCACCAAAGATCATTCTGAAAAAGATATAATCCATCAAATTTCATACCACGACAGTTACATACCGCCAAATCCTATATTGAGAAAATGAATTCGGCAAAATGTTTTTCGGTGAAATATTATACCCCGAGCAATACACATGTTGTAAATCAGTTTATAATACTCATATATCACCAAATTTGGTTATATATGAGTTATTGCAACTAAATCAATTTGAATTGTGTTGCTAGAAACCATCCAATCCATATTGCTTAAGAAGGGATCTTATTTTTTTCCTTATTCTGCCTAATTTCGTCTGCATCAAAAAAGAGACCATTCTTTGATTTTTTTTTCGAACTAACGCTTATTTCCGAAGAAAGGACCTCATATAACATTTCCTTACTTCGTGAAAATGCCTTCTTTTAAAGAATGGACCACATCCCCCTTTATCATATTCCGGGTAGATGATACATGTTATTGAAGAACGATTATAACATTCATTATCAATACTACAACAGTATTGCAAGTAATGCATTCTTTTTAAAGAAGGAATCACATTCACCATTGCCTCATTCCGGGAAAATGCATTATTTTCGTTTACAAGGATTCACTTCCACCATTGCCTTATGTTTCTTAAGAAGTTATATACAGGACAGGAGATTGATATCAAAGATAGAAAAAATATTTACCAAAACACTTTCAATCGGAATTGCCGTTTAAGATTCTACTTTTTTATACAATACAGCCGTTGATCGTCTATTCTGGAACAATAATTACTTTGAAAAACGCTGTACGCTGATATTTTCATAATTCAATAAGACATCTTGGTGGATCAAGAAGATCTAATACTACCAAAGGATATTCAGCTGATAATCTCCAGTAAGACACTTTTGAACTTATCTTCAAAGGCTGCTTTTTTTTCGGACGCATATAGTCGATTGCGAAGATGTGTTTGCAAGAGGTACTTTATTTTCGAGAAAATTGTTCCATTCGGGGAAATTGCATTCGGGGAATTGTTACATTCGGTGAAATTCAAGGGGTGGGTCGCTGAGCACAGTTCAATTTGTGTTCTTAACATTCCTTGTGACTCGGTGTGCCACAATGTGCCATAAATTGTGCCTCACCTTAAATATGACACATTGTCATATTGACAGTCAGAAATATCTGGCAACACTAACGACAGTAAACATCAGCAGAGTGAAACGCATGTCATTACGCGATACCGTTTTTGCCCAAGTTTTTGCCTTTTGCTGTGATGAAATCATTGAACGCTCACTGCGGTTCATTTGCATCGGTTGCAGTATATCCGACTGATTCGGTGGTGACAAAAATAAAGAGTAGATAGTTCAAACACAGACAAACAGACGTAACACTGAGGAAATTCCCATCGACCATGAGCTCAACGGTCGTTTTAAATTCAACTGCTTGCGAGTTTCACATCCAGGGGCGCGCGCATCGTATACCCTTGTATTTGACACCTGACACTAGCGCCTTCTGTTGACATTGTCGTACTAAACTTTGTTTCGTACAACATGCACGTTAGGTGGTGGTAAAATAGCTGGTCGATGGATTTTAAAACAAATTGTTCTAGCTGTTACGTCTGTTTGTCTGTGGTTCAAATAAAGACAATTATTTAGGCAAGGGCTTCTTCAATACACTAATTTTACGTTTCTTATTGGGGAAGATCCACAGAGTACGTTACGCAAAAATCGGTTGTTTTCAACCAGCCCAAGTAACCAAAAGTTTCTTTAAAGAGTACGTTATTCGCTTAATCAGCTTCACTGAGCTGCGAAAAACGTATAAAGAAACTTTTGGTTACTTGAGAAACTGCCCCATCGTCACATTTTTTGCATAGGACCACATAGAACCTCTTAAATTGTTGTATGAACCGTCACGCTGCTCGGAACCCCTTCCCCTGAAAGCGTGACGTACTTCGTGGATCGCCGCTCGTTGAGCAAATTCCATGTACTTTCGACAAACAACGACTCCCTTTCAAGAACTTCACCGATCGACATCCATCACTGACTCCTAGTTTATTCTTTTTAGCCTCTCCGGGAAGCACATAAAGATCTACACTAAATCTTTTTACTTCCATTTCTTTAATTATTTTGTTTCCAAAACTTCATATAAAAAATTGTGAACATTGCCCCCACGTGAATTCGGTCGCGGCCGGAAACATGTAAATATTGTCCTAGTGACGTCAAGTGACGTCACGCTGCATTCGTCCATAAGTCAACACAAAATTTAGCAAGGTTGCCGGTATTTTATGTTCTGATCACGTAAATGTCAAAAGTGTGCCGCAGAGTGTGCCACACCGTGCCACACTTACGAATAAAATCCTTAAAATGTGTGCTTGGAACATTGTGCTCAGCGTCCAACCCCTTGAATACGTCTCTGTTTGATTTATAGCTAGCATAGATATCGTTTATTCCAAAGTTCTATGAATCAAAGTAAATATGATTCCAAGTATGATTCCTACTTAAGAATAATTGACATAAGGCTTTAGAGAATAAGAATCCTATCACAAATAAAATAAATAAATCTGCAAATAGAACACCTAAAAAATAAATCTTACAATTATTGTAAACGATCTGGGCATTTACAATTCTGCAAGATTTTTATACAGATTGTGATATTTTACAAATACAAATCGATACAATATTCGATGCAATCGGTGAATTCAAATCGTCCGAAATTGTATATATGTCAAAATTTTATACAGATTCTATCAAGTTCTTATTCAGAAATGTTCTAAAATCTGCCGTACGTGCATTCTTGAATATGCTTGTTGTTAGGCATAAGTCTGGTCCTCATTTCGGGTGGCTTATTCGTTGGAAAGAGTCTGAAGACTTTTGAATGTGAGAATAAATGCATTGCAGTAATAAACCAACCTTAAATTGGCACCGAACTAAGATTCGAGCCGGGCTATAGAGGGCTCATAAAATCAATCGGCTTTTGACGTTGGAATCTTCTTTAGAAGATTTACAAGAAGTTCATTGATCGCAAAAAGAATGCCCGTAAATATGAACAACTAGACATGGTGTTTGCTATTGAAAATCCGTCAAAAGAATTAAAAAAATTGACAAGCTAAGGAATTGCTACAAACAGAACAAAAGGAACAAACGCGTCCCTCGTAAGGAGGGGTCACCATCTACTTCCTTGCCCCATTCTGAGTAAATGCGTGCTTTAGAAATTAGTTCATTCAACTCATTCGTTTTATTCTGAGAAAACACACGAAAGGAAAACACACGGTACTTGAAATTAAATTTAAAATTCCCCTGTAAAAAATGAAAATTTGAATGTATATTGAACAGCCATAGTTTAAATTCAAATTTTCATATACTACCTAATATTTCTCATTGAAATCGAGAAGAAAATTAAAAACTTTGAATGTTTCATATCTAAAATAACATTTGTTAATAAATTCGACAATTTTCCATGCTTACTAAGATGCGTCTATAAAATTTATTTAAGAGATCTGTGATAGTTTTTTTAGAAACTACAGATTAAACGTAGCAATCCACATTGTTAATCAAACAGGTGAATTGTCATTTGTACGAAACAGCTTGGGAATATCCTCAAAAAAGGGAAAATTATTCTCAAATTCCTTATTCATTTTTGGCCTTTGCACCAATAGTTGCGGTAGTATTCCTATTGTTGCGAGTCCCGTAAAAAAAACAAAAGATTCTATTGGAACATTGTCCAATGATTAGAGGAAAGATTTTAGTCAACAATGATAGATTTTCTAGCGGTTGGGTCATATTTTGCAAAAAATAGTGTTAATGAGCTTTTGGATACACCCTCAAAGTAAGATGAATACAATATCGATCATGTTTAAGCAATTAAATAATTAGAGCGGGTGCTTATTGGATCCACTATTGAGTTTTTCACCATAGTAAAACAATAAATATTAATAGAAATGAGTTTGTAATTTCACGAACGGATTGCCCGATTTGAAAAATTTCTTTTCAAATCAATCAGAAATGTTAATTAACTTTCAAAATACAGAATGTCAGTGGTGAAAGTGAAAGTGAAAGTTCTACAAAGATACAGATGAAATGATGGGCTATTAATCTCATTGATCATTACTCTTTAACAAATAAACATAATAAGTGGAAGACATGACATGTGGACATATCTTCCTTCTCTACTTTCGTTGTTAAGGAGGTTGAAAACGAGGATCACAATCACATCCCAAGCAAACATTTCTTAAGGATTTACCCTATAAATAATAATTACCCTTTAAATATACATGAAGACAATGGATGATCCTGCTAGGTGATATGTCCAAAATACGGGCTAAGTTCGATTTATTCGACATCAACATTTCGTGACGTTACAAGGTTTTCCATTACCATTATCACATAATTCATAACATATTCCATTATCGCAAAAAGTATTTCACTTTAAAATCAATTTAAATATATCTTTTCGATCCGCAAAATATGTTGCACCGAAATATAAGAGATATAATATGTGATAATTTGTTAGATTAAATCCTGACTTGTAATCAATGGCACGGAGAGTAAAATTCAATTCACTAATATACAGATGGGACACATATTTTGGTTTAATAAGCATAATCTAATGATATTAAATTTTCATTTTACGGATTTAACCTGTGCTAGATATATCTAAAACTTGTTTTTCATAATTTTTATCGGGATTTGAGTAAACACAATGTGAGGCAATATGAATTATATAAGTTGCATGGACGATATCTTCGCCATGACGAAATTCAGGTGTCTTTTAATTTCAAATTAAATTTCACATAGAACACAGATCCTATATTAATTTCCACTCTGGTGGACCTGCCCGAAGAATGTGTCTATCAGGTATCAGAACGTCGGCTCAGGAGGCACGTTCCCCTCAATTTGGGAGATTTGTGCCATCGCCTTCACTGGCCTTTCTCATCATTTACCTGACGGAAAAGGAAGTGAAAAGGGGAAAGGAAGAGGAAGTGAAGTTGGAAAGGAGAATGGAACCATTTATAGGAAAGCCAATTATGTAGACTCACACGCATTCAGCTAGGGACTACAGAGAGGTCACAAAAACACAGAGGATGTAACAATGGACGAACGTCAAAGACGAAACACAGAGTACACTGTGAAAAACGCATAATGCGAATCCATATAGGTGACAATCACAAAGTACATCGTAAAAAAAATGCATAATGCGAATCCATATAGGTGGAAGTTTGTTGAAAAACTAAGTAAAACACATATTCATAACCCCACACTCACGTTGGTGATGAACAAGAGTAGCCAAAGCCGAACGTCAAAGACGAGACACAGAGTACACTGTGAAAAACGCATAATGCGAATCCATATAGGTAACATACACAAAGTACATTGTAAAAAAAAACGCATAATGCGAATCCATATAGGTGGCAATTTGTTGAAAACTAATTAAAACACATATTCATAACCCCACTCTTATTTAACCTCACGTCGAGATTGAACAAGAGTAGCCGAAGCCGAACGTTAAGGACGAGACACAGAGTACACTGTGAAAAACGCATAATGCGAATCCATAAAGGTAACATACACAAAGTATATTGTAAAAAAAAACGCATAATTCGAATCCATAAAGGTGAAAATTTGTTGAAAAACTAAGTAAAAAAAACATATACATAATCCCACCCTTATTCAACCTCAAGTTGAGATTAAACAAGAGTAGCTGAAGCCGAACGTCAAAGACGAAACACAGAGTACACTGTGAAAAGCGCTTAATGCGAATCCATATAGGTGACAAACACAAAGTACATTGTAAAAAAAAATGCATTATGCGAATCCATATAGGTGGAAGTTTGTTGAAAAACTAAGTAAAACACATATTCAAAACCCCACACTCACGTTGAGGATGAACAAGAGTAGCCAAAGCCGAACATCAAAGACGAGACACAGAGTACACTGTGAAAAACGCATAATGCGAATCCATATAGGTGACAATTTGTTGAAAACTAAGTAAAACACTTATTCATAACCCCACTCTTATTTAACCTCACGTTGAGATTGAACAAGAGTAGCCGAAGCCAAACGTCAAGGACGAGACACAGAGTACACTGTGAAAAAAAAGCATAATGCGAATCCATATAGGTAACATACACAAAGCACATTGTATAAAACGCATAATGCGAATCCATATAGGTGACAATTTGTTGAAAACTAATTAAAACACATATTCATAACCCTACTCTTATTTAACCTCATGATGAAGTTGAATAAGAGTAGCCGATTATCTCGGAGAAGTAAAAAGTCAACTACGCCATAGCTCCGGTTAGCGCAGCGATGGCTAAAATTCTGTGAAGGGGCCCTGGTGCTTCACAGGCTCCGTTTGCGGTTTGGTTCTTATTAGACCCTCCTAACCATTCATTCGTAGGCACGGTAAGCATAAAGCCGCATCACACCGAAAATTAGGGGTCACCTGTATGGTGGACTTTTACCACTGGAACAGGCAATCCGTAATGTTATTCTTAGCCAGATAACCAGCTGCCGACACCACACGGCTATCTAGGCTGTTCGTGGAGAGAAGTTGACATTGACTTTACGTCAACTCTCAATGTGGCCGAACAGCCGTTCAAGTACGAACAGCCGACTTGTAATCAATGGCACGGAGAGTAAAATTCAATTCACTAATATACAGATGGGACACATATTTTGGTTTAATAAGCATAATCTAATGAAATTAAATTTTCATTTTACGGTTTTAACCTGTGCTAGATATATCTAAATACTTGTTTTTCATAAAATGTTCGGGATTTGAGTGAACACAATGTGAGGCAATATGAATTATAAAAGTTGCATGGACGATATCTTCGCCCTGCCGAAGATCAGGTGTCTTTTAATTTCAAATTAAATTTCACATAGAATACAGATCCTATATTAATTTCCACTCTGGTGGACCTGTCCGAAGAATGTGTCTAAATGAATTCTATAATTTCAAGTATAAGAATTCCAACGGTTGCGGTTGACAGGATTCTGGCAACACGGCAACGCAGTTTCGGCCGTAGCTTACTTGGATGAATGGAAAGAAACCCATTTTCCACTAAATGCAGCGGACTCGGCCAGACTGAGTGCGTGTGATTCAATAACAGCAATATAAAATAACAATTTATTGATATCAATCCTTTCTCGGATTTTTTTCCTCTTCTCCACTCTTGCTTCGTTTCTACCCTTTCCTGTCCTTGTGCTGTACGTACACCGCATTCCGGCTTCCAAAGTGTTGTCATACCATTATTATGGGTTCAGGGAAGGGAAAAAAGGGTCACGGTCGAGGTGGGAGACGTGCCAAGCGAATGACTACTTGATGTGGGTTTCTTTCAATATGCGAATTAGATTTAAGGGTTGATCTATTGCCCAAGGTTGCCTCCGATCCGATGGGTGCTCCAGCAGGATGTGGGTGGGAAAAAGGGACCGGAATGAATGACGACGGATTGCTGTAATTTACTCCGGTCAAGAGAGTTAATGTATGGTGGTTCGGTTTTTGGGACTATTTGATAAAAGATTGAGAGTCGTCCACTACTGAACGGTCCAAAAGGGTTTAGGTTTTCCCTGCAGGCGATATGAGACGGAAGAAGGGTTGATTCGGAGTCAATTATAGACCGATAAAAATATTTACGGATTGTCAGAGATTTTTTACTCTGGGATATGTATTTCAGTGTTCATATTTCGCCTTCAATAATAAATCAGACCGTCATCCTAATCGTTAACCAAATTTGCTTGAATCGAACACTTTCCCCACATGTTGCAAAATCTGCAATACTTCTTCTGAGATAAAATATTGAACTAACATCATCTCCCATAGATAGCAAAAAAAGAAATTCGCCTCTCACTGTTTGAAAAATTTGTCTGCAAAAAAAATCGAAGGCAACGCATAAAAAGTGGTCCATTTTAGATGCACCGGAATAATTTCCCAATGACAACCAATGACGCTCATTTGGAAATGTGTCTCGGTGGAACTAAAAAAAAAAGAGGGAAACAGACAAAAGTGAGCAGCCATTTAAGGTTTGCTTTGCACCCGATCCCCGTCCTTGAGGTCAATTACTTAAGGGTTGTAAAGTCTTGTGTTGTTTTTTCGGGTTTCTCGTTACTGCCTCACCATGCCGTGGTACGGGTTGTTTGTCCCGGAGGGTAATTTATGGTTTATTTATGACCACAACTGGAGCATTGCAAATCTTTGCTGCTCGGGTGTGTGCAAAATACCTAGGTCCTAACGGGAAAAATTTGCAGTTTTGTCAGATTTGCAAAACAAAAAAAATGGTCAGGGTCAAAGGAGGCGTTGAAAAAAGGTTGAAATTGAAAGTAAGAGAAAAATGCACTTTTGGAGGGAAAGATGTTTTAGTGACACTTAAATAAATGAGTTTTATGTTTTTGCGCTTATTTAAGTAAGGGGTCTGACCTTCTCATAAATGACACAATTCGTGATGTAAGAATCATGTACCGGACAACGATTATCCTTGAAAGTGAACTGTAATGCAAATTTATGCAATTTTAGCTTTTTTTTATTTTTAAAATTAGGTCACAAGGATTATTCTAGAGAATGCATTAGCTATGCTTACCCTTGGCAATGCTATCAAATCTTTTCTATAACTATGAAACCAAATTTAACCTTTACACGTACACGTGCGGTCTGGCATCTTCTACAGATAGCCAAATTCACTCACACGTTTTATCAAGTAAAATGTCAACCAAACCCGTTGGCATTTCTGGATGTTCGTATAAAGTCCTTAAAGCTCATTTAAAATTATGAATGCCAAGGAAGTTTGCAACGATTGCTGAACAGTAGTTCGTAGAACTAGTTGCAAAAGGATGATTTTTTCAGCACGAGTAGTACGTTCATCCAAATGGATTGGCCAAGTTGGTTAAATTCCACGAGTGCAGAAATATTCAAGTTTTGTAACGAGTTGCATACACTATTTTGTGCAATAATGTAAAATGGGGCCAAATGATTCAGTTAGGTTTACTTCATATGGTTACACTGGTCGACAGTGAATTTGTGTTTGCGTCGCTCATCTGTCCTTAGCTTGAAGTTATTTTAATGTTAGCAGGATTATATGTTCATAGAAGTTAAAATAATTTAAGTTAGGGGCTGTACACTAATTACGTAAGCAATTTTTCTGGGTTTTTCAAGGCCGCCTCCCTCCATGTAAGATTTTTCCCATACAAACCAATAAATAAAAATTAAATATGGAGCGTAAGGAAATGGACGACCCCCCCTCCCCAATAAGTGCTTACGTGATTAGTGTTCGACCCCTTAATACGTATAACAGAATTGGGGTATCTTCAAATAAATTTCACTCATTTCCAGAAAGGAAGTTTTCTAAATCCAGAAGCTTTTGCGTTATATCCCGGTTAACTGTAATACTGTAATAGTTATTAGCTTAACGTCTTCGAAATTTTTCAATATTCTTATGCACTCTCTTCCGATAGTTCTCCAATTGGCAGCAATGCGTGTTTGATGATGTCAGGTTCGCAGCTCTTAAAGCATATTCTATATGATTTGATCTATTCTACACCCAACCAGCAGATTGCAGATTTTAATACAGTTCTGCATAAGAACCTTGCAGAAACTGTATAATAATTGGGCATATACAAAATCTGTATTATTTCAATACAATTATTGTATTGAAATAATACAGATTTGTATTATTTTAATACAATATTTGTATAAAAAGCTTACAGAATTGTATATGCCCAGATTTTATAGAATAATTGTCAGATTTGTTTTTTGGGTGTAATATCATGCTAATCATTAGATTAAAAATATTTTTAACAAATGTTTCATTTTCTATTTGCGTTAGCTGATTTTTCTTCTGCTCATAATGCGATTCGATTGTTCAGTTGTTTCTGAACTGGAGCCGGATGAGTCTAAAATACCTTGTGGATGACGGACGTTGGTTTTTAATCAAATGATGGAATCACCATTTAGAGGTAACCATTAGACTTAGCAAACGAATTGCTGTCTTCTTCCGTGGAACTGTACCCAGAGCTTCCATTTCATTTCCCAAAAAGAACTATTTCTTCTCAAAGATGATTACTTATTTTTTTGTGAAACAACTTAACCTGACTGGAATAGTTTGAAACCAGTACCATCCAGTAAGTTTTTCAGCTCGTTTTAAGCAGATGTATAAGAAATTGTTTCTACAGGATAACAGTTCTTTATGGCGTTAAGAATTGCCCAAAAAATAGAAATAGTTTAATTCAGTAATAGCTGTTATTCTACTTTTTTTTCACTATTTCACTACTTTTCACTACTAGGAATTTTTTTTACACGGCCGTCTGAAGAACACAAATGAAGAATTTTTGCAAAGTTGCTCCATTTTGCGTGACTACCGTAATCCGGGGGAACATTGATTATTTTTTGTAAATATTTCCCCCGTAAGTGAAACCATAGCTTTTTTAAATATTTTTAAAACGACTACTGCTACATGTAGAACATACAAGGTTATTGTTCTTGATCATTAGATAATTTTAAACTTGTTTTAAAAATGTTTTTTGTCGAGTTTTTTTAATTTTCAATTTGGGGTAACTTTGATCAATCATTTATCTATGGAGGAGTTTGAATCTCTTACGCTGAAGCGATGTGCATCGATTGTTTCGAGAAAACATCACCACCGTTAGTGGAATTATCTGGTTTTTCAACAATATATAGCAAAATTTCGAAACAAAAACTATGGATTAATCAAGAAAATAAGATTGCTTATCACATAACTATAAGTAAGAGCTTAATTATTTTGTTATTATACTTCTTTTGAGTGCTTTTTTGTCAGCTTGCTGTGCGTTCAAAAACTAATGTTGATTTTATTGTCAAATTTTGGCGAAAAATAAATGCAAATTCATCCGAAGTTTAAATCATTCAGCAGCAAATTTAGTCAAGATTAGGTATCACAATAAGTAATTGTGATAACAGGAAATAATATTTTATTCATTTCTTGAAAGTGGTGGAACTGATCAATGTTACCCCGGTGATCAATGTTCCCCTGGATTACGGTAATTATAAAATTTGTTTTTCACGGATTTTCGATTTTCTTACATGAAACATGAAAAGATTACGAGCTTTTCGGGATTCGCCTATTGATGCAAGCAAAAGATGTAAATTGTGATTGCCGGACGATGGTTATGCGTAATTACTGGTAATTGTTACATGTGTTGTCTGTTTGCTGTAGTATTTGTTTTAGTTTGAAAAACTATGAGATAAAACAGCATGAAACGAACTCACAAATATGCTCTTTCAAAATTCTGACCCAGCTGCTTTAAAAGCCTTAAGATATCGGGCATGTTTCGTTTCGAGTAAACGGCAACGATTTTTAAACTTTTTTCTTGGACTTGGCTTTTCTCATGAATACTTTCGCTTTGTGGAAGTACAAAGTGTTGTAGCTATCCATCGAAAGAGAAACGCTATTGTTTTAATGATCCATTGCTTAAAATTTTAACGATAACTTGGACGATAGTGTTCCAGAACACACGGATTTTACAACTTTAGACACTGGTAGAGGAAATCAATATGATAACCTACTGCACTGGATTATAAGAAGATCGTTAGATTTTGCAAAAACAAAAATGCTTTTAACTTCAGCAATTATTCAGGCAAAAACAATTGTAGCTGGAATAAACTACCAAGTGGAACAAAAAGTGGAAGTTTTTTAATTTGCGCAGGATGTTTGAGGACAATCCTCACGGAAAACATATTTAAAAGTACTCGCGTTTTCAAGGGAAACCTATTCAAAATGGAAGCCACTCACAACTGTCACTTTTATTATTCCACGTATGATGCGACGCAGCAAAGCTGGAATAATAAAAATGACAGTTGTGCGTGGCTTCCGTTTCGAAGGAGTGTCCTTAACTTTCTTGGTGGATACAGAAGAACATATTCTACCGATATCGAGATTTTCGATCAACAATCTTACTTGGCCGCAGCAGGAATGACTCTGGAATGGCCGCTTAGAGTCTAAATAATTATTCGCGGAGTTTTTCAGGTGGGGAATCAAATGAGAATTATACCTTCTTGTTAAATAAAACATACTTTTCCAAACTACCGCAAAAATTTCACACATAACCCATATTCAAAACTACGAATTTTCAGTGAATTTTGACACCACCGTGATTTCAATTGTTATACGTTGGTTATACTTTATTGGATTCACCCAAGATGAATACACAGCTAGGTGTTTCAATCTGCCCAGTTTATGGACGAGAAGAAGGCGGGGGTGAAAAATTCATTTTCGGTGCAAAACATAAACAAATCGGCTGGCTCTTCCATACTAAAATCCGAGATGGCTGAATCGTGAATTTGGCAGATTGGAACACCTAGTGGTGTATTCATCTTGGATTCACCTTACCTGAACTATCCAAGCAACTCAATGCACAAAAAAGAAATGTTAAGCAGAACTAACAGTAAAATCAGCAAAGACTCAGTTACATTGCAAGTTTTCGAACACTATTCTAGTTTGCATTGCGGAACTTTAAATCGATTTCTATATGATTGTATTAGATTTACACAATCTCTATCCAAAAGACTGAAACATCGTGTGGATTTTTTTCAAAAGATTCCGACTTTGGGTTTGTTGACGCTAGAGATTGGTGAATTAAAATTAAACTTTTTAACCTTTGCTTTAAACACCTTTGCCGAGTTTGTCGAGGCGATCCTCGTAAACTAGGTCAGATTTATTTTTTATAATGTACCTTTAAAAATAATAATAACAACCAAATGACTAAATCTTGGGAAAAAAATCACTTCCTACCCATAAATGTCTACAGAAGCTATTGCAGCGAATAACTTTTCTGTCGCAACCATCGCTGACGGCCGTCATCGTTACCTACGTTCTCATTGTTATTGAATTAGCTTGCTTGACTGTACACATCGTAGTTGCTAGTCGTGGTTAGCTGACAAACAACAAATATGCACAGCTCACCAATTGAATAGTTTTCTCGGGACTAGAAAGCTATTCTCACTGTACATGCTTCGGAGTTTCATTAATTCAAGATCACGTCCTCACAGTCAATTAGGATAATCGGAGGATAAAATTAGTTCGACACTCATTGCTACAAGAGACTGAGAACCCTCTGCATCTCCATGAGCGCACTGGAAAGGAATAGTATGTTTGTTGGGAAGGAAATCTATTAGAAATGGCCTTGGTATGTGACTAATTTTGTACCACATTCATGATGCTACAAAGACGGAAAAGCAACGAAGACTGATTCGATAGAGCGAGATAAATCAACTAGGTCCGAGCTCAATGACAGACAAAGAAAAAAAGACTGATTCGATATCTTACTACATCGCGGCGACTAATACATAAACTGTACTTACTTGCTCGATGGCTACTGCAAACTATTGAAGATCGCATCTGTTTCGACCGGAGCAAAGCACAATACATGCGCATGAGCCTCCAAACAGCAAATAGATATTTTTTTTCCATTTTCGCGACGACCAAAACATTAATTACTTGTTCGATGGCTTCTTTAAACTATCATCTTGAATCTACTCTTTCCTGTTAAATATGGTGAGCCTGACAAAAAACGAATTACGCTTTTTGAAGCGGTTCTACAGCCACTTACAACAACTACACAATTGTCCGAATATTACTAGAAAATTTCACTATCTATCGCTGAATAGCTACAGACGCTATCACATCACATCACGACGGTCGTTTGGACGACATTGATAATAATTTTCACTACAAAAATAATTACAAATTAACTCTCATCCGCTTATTATGGTTATCTTGACCAGATCCTATTTACGCTTTTTGATACACTATTTTTTCAGCTTACACTATTTTTTCAGCTTTGCTGCGTCGCAGCATGCGTGAAAAAATAAAAATGACAGTTGTGCGTTGGTTCCGTATCGAATGGTGTGCCCTTGAAAACGCGAGTGCTTTGAAAATTGGATTCCGTCAGGAGTGACCTTAATGATCTGCAGCAACCACCCCGACAACCACCACCGATGTCCGATGCGATGGTTTTCCGTTGAGACTGGTACTAGCGTCTTCGTGCTGCTGTGTTCGCTTGCTTGAACTAAGGACTAGATCTGAACCTGATAATTGATTGATTTTAATGTCTTTGGTTGCGATGCATGTACGGGATTGGTTGGTTTACCTATTTCTAAACATTTCATAAATTAGCGATGATAAATAGTTAAAAATCAGTATTTTCAGAACATAACAAAGAAGCGTTGACTCTTCCTTGATTAAAAAGTTCAAAAACAATTTAAAGACCATCAAGAACGACCATCACCGACGCGGCATCTCACCCGGATTTACCCTATGTCATGTGAAGTGTAAAACTTTGTTCCGGCTGTTTTTTTTGCTCTTGGCTTCAATTTTTCAATCGTATCGATACATCGGAATATCAATGTTTCAGCGCCGATATTTTTTGATACAGATATTTCGACAATCAATACATCGATTCAGCAGTATCGATATTTTTCGAAAAACGGCCATTCCTAATCAAGAAACGGCTGAGATATTGAAGCTTTATAATATTTTCGTCACGGGATCCGACTTTTGCAATCGTTAAGTGTTCCCCAATATAGAAAACACAGACATAAAAATATATTAAGCTCTTTTAGTGGAATGTATTAAACCGTCTAAGACGAATTAAGTACTGTCCATTTAATTCCACTAGTTAATTTTCGTTATCTTTGCAGATACGTATTTCGACCACAACTGTGTGGTCGTCTTCAGTGTCTTGTACTTGACTCGACTTAGTCGAGTCGAGTCAAGTACAAGACACTGAAGACGACCACACAGTTGTGGTCGAAATACGTATCTACAAAGATAACGAAAATTAACTAGTGGAATTAAATGGACAGTACTTAATTCGTCTTAGACACAGACATAGACATACGGCTAGAACAGCTGCTGGGAAAATGAATGTTTCAGATACATATTCAAACTGACAGCCCCGAACAATTTGAATCTCAGCTGATTTTACTAAAACATTTTATAATTTAAAGTTATTGAAAATTAATTAATTATTATGTCAACTTTCTAAAAAGCTTGTGCGATGGAAACCAATATTTATTTGGTGAAGTGGAATGATAAATTTTATCGCAAATTTGAAGAGGGTATCAAATTTGAGTCGGATTACATGTTTCCTGTTTTACAAGAAGTTCCTCAGAAATTACACAGGAGAATGGTTTTTCCAGCAATCCTCTACAATACAGTTTCAATTTACAATAACAGATTCAATAGTTCACTAAAAGTGTTAATGAGTTGGTTCACTCATTAGATTTCTTTTCTGTTTGAATACCGTTTATAATATTCTAATCCATCCTGGAGTTCAAAATTCTTTCAGGAATTCCATCAGAAGTTCCTCTGAAAGAGAGAGGAAAAATTCCTCAAAAGTCCAAAACTCCAAGAAACATAGTTTTTTTTCAGTTTTTTTTTACTTTTACTTTACTATTGTTCCATATATTCTTCTCATATTTTTTTTTTATTTTCATGCAAATTTACGTTTTCTTAAGTATTTGTTGCTTGATAGGCGTATGACATCAAATTACTCCTCCTAGACATCGAGGCTAGTTACACCAGCACTATATGGGCATACATGCAGTAGACGTGATAATAAATTTCATTTATTTATGTTTCTCTCCATGCCGTAATTAAAATAATGAATTACGCTGAACTGCGTAATACCATCGATTTCATTGCACTAGTTGGATAATCACATTCAAACTGACAAACCGTGATTGAAAAACAGATAAATATTTCCCAGAAAATGAAAAATAAGAATCCGTTCTGAGCTGTAAATAAATGTCAAATAGATATAGGAATTGTAAATAATCGTTATCTGCATTGTTTTAGTACATAAAAGCCCATAATCTGAATGTGAAAAGTTGTTGTTAAAATTTTAAACAAATAGATAAAAGAATCAATGAAATATGGAAAATGTGCAATTCTAGGTTATATGGATGTGCAATGAATATGTAGATGATCGAGAACTTGGTTTTGCTCTAATTATATGACTAAAAAAATAAAAATTCTGAATATTTCTTAAGAATTTCTGACAACCTCGGCTCAACCATGCAAAACAAATATGATACATACACTGTCAACCCACAGTACAAATTTTTACACTCTAAAATCTAAACAAAAACAAAACCATACTGTAGCTACTTAAATTGGATCAGAATAACAAAATCTACCTCAACCGAAACTGAAAATGTTAAAACAAGATAGAACGAAAATATGAGCAAGACTGATTCAAATCTTTGAAGTTTTGCATAGTCGTTTGTGAGTCAAGTGTAAATTAGAAACAACAAAAAAAGAATTAAATATGTAACTATATAGAACCGGTTACGAGAGGCAAACAAACGACAAACAGCCTAATCTAATTAACTGGACAGGCACAGATAAGCAGAAACAAAAAAAAACAACAACAAAAATATATAAGCAAATCTTGTTACCTGAGACGGCTTTATCCTTCCATTAGTCATTCGCGGACTCTGACACTGACTGTGCTTTGGTGGTGCTGCTGTGCCCATGGCGTATCGAGAGAAGAAAGCGTGTTGAATGGTACCGCGAGGGTTGTTCTTTCCATTTCTGCTGGTTTGGAAGCGAAAGAAAAAGCGCGGCGCACAACCCTGGCAGTTTGGCGGTGGGTTGCTTCGATGGGGTTTCCCTGGATAATAAGAAGCCCTGCAAGACGAGTGGGAGAGAGTCCGAGGACTCCACCGGCAACGCAACGTCACAATGGGTAAAGAGTGAGCAGAAATTGACGATTACAGTCTAACGGACATGCACTGTGGATGTCACTGACATGTGTCCGATCAAAACTAATTCGCTGTTAAACATAAATCTCAATATTTCGAAGAAGTTACTGCATCTATGGATGAGGATATATTTGGAAATAAATATAAATATGCATTTAGGCTGTTTAATGAAATCTGGAACCCCATAATTCGATTACTTTTAAATTCTCACAGTTTTACTCACCATGCTGACGGTGCCCAACTGCTGCGCACGCAACGTTGCCTACAGAAGTTTGCCAGCACCAACCGAAGCGGCCATTTAATTTTAATGGTTGCTTTCGCTGAAAGGCTTCCGTTGGTCGTTGCTCTTCTCATTAACCACCCTCCCCACGAGAAAAGAGTTTCATCACTCGCTTTAGAACGAGAGTTTCCCCCATCCATGAATGGCGGAGGCGCACTTTGTTCGTATTTATTCACCAACACTTACCAAATGGTCGCCTCCGCGCGCTTCTGGCTTCTTCAGGTGGGTGGTAGGAAACAATACAAAACACTTCTGCTGGCTCGGCGAACGGGCGTTAATGAGATTAATGTCTTCGCAATGTAAACAAACACCGACACCAGCCACCACCCCCTCGATTCACGATGTGATGCAAAACACGGCAACCCGATCAGCGTGGAAAGGCACCAAAACACAAAGCCACTCGATACAGCACTGGCGCACGTACACACACTCACACAGTCACATAGGAATCACGATACTCGCATTGTTTATATAGAAAATACATAGCCGTGGCCTGCTCGATGAGAAAGAGCGCCCGAGGCTCCTATCGAAGCAGCTGGGGCACTCGGAGAGCAAAAGAGCAAACCACTCTTTACACCCACTCGCACGGGATTGCCGGGCTCTTCAACTTGTTACCTCTATTATTACCATTATTGCTATGTTTGTTGTTTGACCCCCTTCATCGGGCTCCAGCAGAGGGGTCCCCTTTTTCCCACCAGGCCAGACGGGGAGCTTGCTTTCGCTCATTACAACGTTTCGCTGCACGTGGTGCTCGCGCGCGTTCACATTGACGTGACCCAGTCGTAGTATGCGTGGCGAAATTCACCGGGCCCGATCATTGTGCACGCCGATCACGTTTCCGCTAAATAGAAAGTAAATACAGACGGATGACTCCTCGTCGCCCCTTTCCTTTCATTATATTCATTCACACAGCCAAACATCCGACGACGACGACGATGACGACGGAAATACGTCCGCTTGTATGCAAATGAAGCGCCGAAATTTTGGAGGGAGGAAATCGGAGACAGCGAAAGAGTTTTCCACGTAGTTATGCTTCTTGGTTTCCCTGCGAAGGGAAGCCGGGTGATGTTCTTATTTTGAATATCCTGGGAGATTGTAGGAACGGCGTCGTAAATGTGTGTGTGCGCGTACTGCATGCAAGCAAGCAAGAAGATTTTTATTTCCATAGTCATTATAAAACGGAATAACTTCCACCGGACAGTAGGGAAAGTTAAAAAAAATCGATAATTGATTGATTATATCATCGTAGAATACATAGAAGGAGAAGATTATCCCCGGGAAAATGGAAAACAAATCAAACTCAAGAGGGTGGAGAAAGCTAATTAAGTATAATTGAATGTTGAAGAAATGTACATAGAAAACAAATTCGAAGCAAAGTTTCGAGGCAAAATGAATTAGGTGTAAATTCAACTGTTCGACATTCATCTTGATGGACAAAAAACAGCCAAACTTTCAATTATAATTGAAAGCAAATACATAACGGCAATTAAACTTATTATGAATACCTTCGTTCGTTTCCCCGCCCACCATGAAAACATTACAATTAAAACTATATAATTAGATGTAATTGAACTACTAATCACAATCGAGAAATATCTCTGACAAACGCGGTACAATACGATGAAAGTTTTATGTAAAACAATTGAATGTGTGCTGGAAATCCAAATGAAACTTTCCATTATGTATCTGATTGAAGTAGTAGGATGGGGCAAACAATTCCCCTTACCCTATCAGAATGGGAGGGATTATCCTGTATAATAACGTTGAAAGAAATTAAGAAAAAGATAAAGATGGTGAACATTATATTATAGATTATTGAAGAAAAAATCAAATATCAAACTATGAGTCTAAATAAAGCCAAAAGTTCAAATATTATGCAATGAGTTGATTAGTTAATCAATAAGTGATGACAGTCCATTATTAAGTTCGATCGGTTGTTTCTTGGAACCTGATTTTCATTGCATTTATCGTTGATTACATTTACATGAAGGTTTAAGTGGCAGATTTTTGACAGTAGTCTAGCAGACGCATTGGATCGTTTCTGGTAAGTTTTCATTCATCATAAGGACCATCTTAAGGGAAGTAGGGAGAATATGCCCTAAGCATAGACTGCTTTAACGCATTAATTGTAACGATTTTCATGGGTATTTTTACCTCATGCAACAGAAAAAACATGCGGTGAAACTGTACGGAATCCAAATAAATTAAACCTCGCGTTTTCGGAGGCACCAATCTCGATCTGAGATGAGATAAGACATCTCGGAGCTGAATGCCCTCACACAAATTATCCACAATTCACGCAACAGGCAGCTCCAGTGTGACCAACTTTTTTAACTAACCGAAAATTAACCAGACCGAGACCAGACGAATAAAATTAAAGCAATAATTACCGAATACTGAGCTGTTCATTTGTACTTCATGATTGCACTTCTAACTCTGATTACAACATTTTTATTATTCATTCTATTTGACGTTAAAATGAATGAAAGAAACGTTTATTCGTGTTTACTTGTTTCTTTAGAAACTGATGTTGGAAAATCCCCGACTACTAGCAACACCGCGAAAGTAATAACAAAGCACCCAACAGCAACAGTCGTCTGTCAAATCTCCCAATCAAAACTGGCCTTTTCTGACAGGCAAATAGTTTCAAAAAGGGACAGTGAGATATGTATCTTATCTCATCTCAGATCTCGATACAGTAGTAAAGAATATTTGTAACCATTCTAGTTTAGCTTTTCCGCGTCGCAGCAACCGTAGAATGAAAAGATGACAGTTGCAGGCCTGGTAGCGGGTCATTTTTTAGTGACTTGGTCACTTTTTTCAGGCAAGTCACAAAAGTCTCTTATTTCGACCTCAAGTCACTAAAGTCACTTTTTCTCGCAATTCAATTATTTTGAAACTATTGACTAAAATGTTTTTAATAAAGCTTTATGTATCCGTCGGAAGATGCTTTGTTCATGGCGAAAATGAAATTACGGATCTTGGAAAAATTATCTCTCTGAAACTTCGCCAGCCATTTAACTCGCCGCTCTTAAAGGAATTTTACCAGTAGCTAACTGAAGGTGTTCTTGGTCACAATTTATAAATTGGTATACAGTCATGCAAGCAGGAGACCTGCCGATTTCGATTTTTTTAAACTCAAACTTTATACAGTGAAGGTGAGGAGAATTGAATTCTTGGAAGACTTGACCCTTTGGGAGACTTGATTCTCCCCTGTTTTACCAAGAACTGAAGTAGTATTGTTATAGCGTATTTTTATAATAGGCGTTATGTGGCGTGTTATTTTTTTATGGCTATCTTATTTACTCTATTATTTACTGTGTTTTGTCCCTCTTAAAAATGTTTTTCAGTGGCCACGCAAAATTTGAAAAACTTCTCCCAATAATGACCAAATGCTATCATTTTTTTACAGCACAAAGCCATAAATATGCTAAATGATCTGATGAAAACGCCATCTTCCATCACAATTTCAGGATATTTGGATTTGGAGTTGTTGCCTCAATATGGGGAGACTTGATCCCTCATTAGTCATCCATACAAAAATTTATCGAAAACATTCAAGAAAATATAAAGCGGCTAATTTTTTTGTAGATTTGACAGATGTAATGAAAGCATAGAAAGGAGATCAAGTCTCCCCAATTTTGAAGATTGCATGCGGTGTCGAATTTCATAGCAAAAATCGTTCATGAATACGCACAGCAAGTCGGAAAATCTGCTTATTTTAGTCAGAGGAGGTCGAGCGTTCAATTCCAAGCTCGTTGTACATGAATCTTCATACTTTTTTGTTTCGCTTTCTTCCAAAACGATCCCTACTGGTGTTCCTGTCGCACTAAAAATTCCGAAAACTCCCGTGGCACCTATGACAAATCGTAGTATTCCATGCATCTTTCTTAAGTATGTGTTCAGCTAATCCAATGATCATAATTTTCACTCATTCTCACGAGAAGAGAATGCTCATTCACGCAGATTTTTGCCGAGAAAACATTTTCGGGAAAGGAAAACAGGTCTTATGAATGATAACCATGTTTCGCTCACTTCCAGTGGCGTAAAAATTTCCGTGGGCAGCCAGAGGTGAGCCAGCTAAGGGCTGAAAGCCTCTTAAATAAAGACAATAATAATTATAAATTTCCGTGGAATTAAAATAAAGGGCAATACCATTTTGTTTAGTCACTGAGTAGATAAAAGTTAGCGTGTACGATTTTCGTTTCTCGTCTGAGTTCGTTCTAAGAAAAAAGTAAGGGTATGCGATAACACAATTTTTCCTGACGAAACGAAACGAAACGAAATTAGAAATGCAACTGTTGGATCGGAACGAAACGAAACGAAACTCAAATTTTCTTCCGGAACTTCGAAACGAAACGAAATCCGGGTTCATTTGATTCGAAATTTTACGAAACGAAACGAAATTTAATTTTTTTCCGCGAAATTCTAGACCAACATTTGAAAAGCGCGTAACAGCCAAAATTTATTCTTTCTGATTCTTCGTCCACATATAGAGCTATATATGCAGTCGAAGAATCAGAAGGAATAAATTTTGGCTGTTACGCCCTTTTCAAATGTTGGTCTAGAATTTTTATTATATAGTTTTTTTTAGCATTATATAAATAATGCAAAAAACGAATAAAAAAAATCCGCGGAGAAAATAATTTTGTTTTTTATTTTTAGAGTCAAGGTCGTAGATTTTATTTTCTCTAAAATAAAATTTTGATGCGACAACATTAAAAAATTCGGAAAATTATTAGGATTTTCAAAACATTCTTCAACAAATCCGAGGAGGTTTTTTTTTTTCATTTTAATATTTATCTTTTATTACCCCCTTCCCCTTGACCTTTCCGGCATCAGTAGGACATAATTTTTATTAAATGTAATCAGCAGTGATTCAAATCGTTCGGGGCTGTTTCAACTAACTATGACTAATATGAATCAGAAACATTAATTTTCCCAGCAGCTGTTCCAGATTCATTTTTTTTATGAGTCAACATTCAAAAAAATAAAACTGGTATAACGCTCAGTGCAGATTTGAACCACGAATGAATCACGAGATTCAAATATTTTTCACATAATTATTTCATTAAATTGAAAATTTGAAAAACATGAATGGAACACTGCTGGGGAAACGAGCGAGTCTGTTCTATTTTGCTCCAGATTCAAACTAGAATAGTGGTCGAAAATTTGGAATGAAACTGAATCACTTCTGATTTCACTCTTAGGGCAAAATCAGCAATGCTCATTTTGAATATGAATCTGAAACATTTTTTTGCCCAGCAGCTGTTCTAGATTCATTTTTTATACCAGTCAACTATCGAAAACTGAAAACTTTTTTTTTATTTGTTTATTAAAGAGGCTTGCAGCCCTAACTGAAAACTGGCAAAAGCTCAGTTCTATTTTCTGCAAATTTGAACCACGAATGAATCACGAGTTTCAAATATTTTGGTGTATGAATGCGTCATATTATCTACGGATCAATCCACTTTGCAATTACGCCGCCTTTCTTGGCAGCACCATAATGATTTCATTTAATTGAAAATTTTAAAAACATGTATTGGGAAAACCAGCCATTTCGTTTTATTTTGTTCCAGACTCAAACTAAAATAGTGATCGAACATTTGAAATGAAACTGAATCACTACTGATTTCATTCTACATAATTGTTACCCAAATGCCATAGGAAAAATCTGGCATAATTTTACAATAGGACATAGGTAGGTAACAGATCATTTTGGATCTATTCACCATTTTCAAAAGTATGCCCCTCACCATAAACAACGTAAGAATATTTATCGCTTAATATCGCTCAATATTTCCAACAGATTTCATATTGATTAGATCTGTTCACCATTTTGAAAAGTATTACAGATTCAAAGTGCCACCCCTTCAATGCCATTTCAATTAACATCTTAAATAAAGTCTCCAGGTAAATTTTCGACCAAATTCATGAAGATTTATTGAATCCGTAAAACTTTCCAAAATGGTCTTTTCAACAGATCTAAGCAGTTGATTGCAATACAAAACTCGACTTTTTCAATTTTTTACTAAGGTCTGTTGGAAATATTATTTTTTTAATTTCAAGTATTTTTTTTACGTTGTGAGTTTTTTATGATGAGGGGCATTTTCCATCCATCACTTTTTTTATGGAGTTAGCCTTGGAAGATAAACGAAAATCGTGACTACTAGATGAAAACCTTTTTTTTTTGTATAATGACTTTTTCACAAATTCTTTGGTGCGCTGCGGTAAGAGTTGAACCTTAACAATAATATCCGTGGGATGCGCTGACTCTAGCAACACTTTTACGTTTATAAAGAACCAATTTCTGTATAAAAAATTCGGTTATTTGCTGATTTTAGCAATAAAATGAAAGCTAGGACATGATATAACAATTCAATTGAGACTGCATTGTTACTATTAAGTCGGTAGAAGAGGTGATCGCCAGTGTATCCTAATTAATTTAACAGATAATCTTCCAAATATAGGTCGAACTCGATTATCCGGAGTATCGATTTTATTTTCACTCCGGATAATCGAATTACCATAAAAAAAATAAATCTGCTATTAAAAACCTATGTTTTATTTTACTTGCAGTGGTGTAGTCAAAATTATTTAGAAAAAAAACCTGAAAAAAACCTGCGGCATCGGTGACCTGGTGTATTATGGAAAAATAGTATTTTTGCCATAACTTTTGAGTCCATAGTCCGATCCAGCCAGTTTTCAATATGAAATGATAAGACAGGATTTCCATTTGAATGCAACTTGTTGGTTGAGAATACGTGTAACAAAAGTGGCTGGACTATTTACGCGCTTTTTGTACAAAAAATAGTATTTTGGCCATTACTCATTTTATGCCAACAACTCGAACGCAGACCTTTACGATTATTGCTAAATATTAATTGTTAACAGCACCGCACCGGCACGATTGTGACAGAAAATCGGTACGATTTTGAAACATTTGAATAATCTGGATCTGAAGGGTCTAGCAAATGTGAGAAAATTATAGATTTCCATAATGTACGGAATCAAAAATATCTGAATGTAGAAGTTTAGGTCATGACAATGATCTCAATCGGAAAGATATGAATCAGTTCCAGAATCTAAAATAAATGAGATATCAGAGAATGCCTCAAATCTGGAGCATTCTTAAATCTGCAAATATCTAACAATCTACTAAATCATGGAAAACTTCTGAAACGTCACCATCTCCATTTCATTGCTTTCAAACAATGATTGTTTAAACTGAATACTTTCTCAAAAGACAACGGAAAACGGAATACTCAGTAGTCCAGTGAGTATTATTTCGCTTATCAAGAGAAGAGAAGAGAATCGAACAAACGTCTCATAATACATTGCATATTTCATACACAAATCAGTTAATTTGAATAAAAATATAGCATACCAAAACGACGAGATCTACAAATTATTTTACTTCACTGAATAATATTATTTAAATTAACAAATTGAAAGCTAAATGCGTTTCTGTTGAAGATTCAGAATTGTATTACGTAGTGAGATTTAGTGAAAGAATTTATATGTATGAAATATTCAGAAAAATTTAAATGGCTTTATTCAGCGGCGCAGCCGAGTTTTTTTTTATTATATAGAAATTTGAATTATTAAAAATTTATTTCGAAATTCCGCGAAATTCCGTTTAATTCCGTAAAAAGAACCATTTTGCAGTCGATATTTTTGAAATTTAACGAAACGAAACGAAATCAGAAAAACAGATTTCGCCATACTCAAATTCCGCGGAATTTCGTTTCGAATGCCCTAAAACGAAATTTTTCGAAATACCGCATATGAAAAAAGAGTGGTGAATGAAAGATGTTTTCCGCCACAATTTACGAAAACAGATTCTCCTTCGACCAAAAACGCTTGATTTCGTCTCATCGAACTTGCAACTGAAACTGAAAGTCACTATTTGGTCCCTTTTTTTTCGTCAGCTTTGGTCACTAAAGTCACTATTTTGAGCGCCATCGATCGCTATCAGCCCTGCAGTTGCTTGTTGCTTCAGTATTGATAGTGGTACCCTTGATGTGAGGTGGAACAAAATTGAACTCTAAAAAGTTCGTCCTTAAAATTGTAAAAAATCCCAACCATATCGATAATACCCACATTACAAAAAAGCGGTGGTATTCCATTTGCTCGAAAACTCATGAGATAAAGCGCCGTTTAGCCTGCAACTGTTTGAGAACAACGAACCATGCGTCCATGAATCAGCATTTTGGTATGCATAGTGTGTGGAGGCGCGTAGTACATTGTAGGTTCTTCCCACTAGGTTTTGTTAAATGTTTCTTCAAAATAACACAGTGCCATCTCAAAACTGTTAAGAATTTCAGTAATATTAAAAAGAATGTCTTCAGTTGTGGGCCTAGTAGCGTGCTTTGCTCATAACTTCAACACTATGCAGTAATATGAACGCCAATGGAAAGCTACAGACCTTATCCATCTTTTTTTCCGAAGTAACTACATTTATTGTTTTACCCAAACGTAAACATTTTGCAGCTACTTTTATGAAAAGTGGTCGAACAAATTTTTTTACCCGGTTGTCGTTAGAAGTAGAAAAATATGAAGTAAAATGCCCTTGATATGATGAAAAAAGAAAGTGTATTTGTTTTAGAAGCCTATACAGTTAAACCTCCATGAGTCGATGTTCTATGACTCGATATCGATTCATAGAAGCAAATTATTCCATATTAAAAAATATTTTCTGGGTTACTACGATGGTCCCTTCAAACAGCATCACAAGGTTTGTGTATTCCACATCTCGATATTTCCTTGAGTCGATGGTCCCTTCAATATCGACTCATGGAGGTTTTACTGTAGCGACATAAATTCCAAAATAATGGCTTTCAATAGCAAACATATTCTTGGTTTGAAATAGCTTATTCTCATGCCTGCGCAATGGAGACATTTAGGCACATTTAGTGGCTCACTACTGGGAATGATAGACATTTTTTTCAGTAAATTTACATTTACATCCGGGGGACACTATCTCAACACACAGCCTGGTTTCTTTCCCCCCAACTCAACTGGTATTTCGGGCACATCGACCCTACCTTCCACTGGATCGGATCAAGGTAACCAGCTTGTTCCTTTCTCGACCCCTACACTTCCGCTGGAGGTAAATTTCTGTCTCCAGTGGAACATCAACGGCTTCTGGAATAACCTTCCCAATCTGGAACTGTTAACGCATGGAAGCCCGCCATTGAGAATTGGCCTGCAGGAGGTCAATCGTGTCGTACTCGACTCCATGGATCGCTCCCTCGGAGGAAAGTACAAGTGAAAATAAGTGTATAGAGGTAGATTCTAATATCCGGCATTAGTAAACGGTCTACAAAGAGAAGCGCTATGTGATACACCTGGTAGTACCATTATCGATCCCACTGAGGAATAGTTAACACACTTGGGGAGTACTTTGCCGGGCTGGCTTCGGTGAACGATTACTCCACCGAGTTTCAGCGCAAAATCACTGATAGCATATCGCCCCCAACAACCTTTCAGGTTCTACCAGATGCACAAAATTCTAGCTTCAATCTACCGTTTTCTGCTGCCGAGCTGACCTTTGCCCCCTTCAACAGTACTGGGATGTCTTCCGGGCCCGACGAGATTGTGTACCCATGTTCCAAAAGCTACCGCCTTTCGCCAAGAACCGGTTCCTAGAGTTGGTCAACCAAATGTGGGAAGAGCAAACCTTCCCAGAAGAGTGGCAAAAACATTTAGTAATCCCCATTTCTTAAGAAAAACAACTCCTCATGAGATGTCATGAAGTACCGGCCCATCTCGCTGCCCTCTTGTGTGTCCAAGGTCGTCGAGAGGATGGTGAACCGGCAGCTGCGCGACAAACTAGAAGCAGATGGTAGACTCGGATTCTGGCAGCACGCGATCCGCACAGGGTACGGTACTGTCACATATTTTGCAAACTAGGGTGGCGTTTTGCAAAACGCTTACAATGAGGGAGTTCTAGGACTAGGGTTCTAGGACTCTTCCGGAGGAGGCTGGGGTACCCAGGGGTTCTGTTCTGGTGGTGACTCTGTCACCGGTGTGTTTCGTTCACTTTCACCGTCACCGTTCACTTTCATTTACGTCTTTGTCTATGACGACGATGTATTGCTGGTTGGCGTTGGCGACACTCCTGGACGCACGCGAATACGAACCAATCTGCCTTCAGGGCTGGCCATCGCTGGGCCAGCTCTGTAGGCTACACTATGACCGCCAGTAAGTGTGTCAGAGGTAGGCTGACCATACGTACCGTATTTAACGGGACAGTCCCGTTTTTCAGACCTTATTGTGCTGTCCCGTCGTAATCTAAAAAATCCTCAATTTGTCCCGTTTTTTCATTGATCCTCTCAATGAGCTCCAAAATATTATTCAAACAAATTCATTATTTTAGGCAGGAATCTAGAATCAAATACAGTTAAACCTCCATAAGTCGATGTTCTATGACTCGATATCGATTCATAGAAGCAAATTATTCCATATTAAAAAATATTTTCTGGGTTACTACGATGGTCCCTTCAAACAGCATCACAAGGTTTGTGTATTCCACATCTCGATATTTCCTTGAGTCGATGGTCCCTTCAATATCGACTCATGGAGGTTTTACTGTACAAAGAAAGTGGACGAAACCCATCACAAAAATTTGAGATGTTATGTTATTAGTGTTGCTTTAAAAGAATGCTATCTATGCCGTTGTGTATTTTTCATGGATCGACTTTTCTTAAGGTTTTTGACAGTTAATGACAATAGGTGTTTCTTCGGGTGATTTTTTCACACAGTTTCATTTCAATGACTTCTTTCTGCTTATTCCGAAGGGATTAGAATTTGGCTAATTTGGCAGTGGCTTGAACGGAAGTGGTAACTTGGTAGGCAAGAATATCCTGAAAATCAGGTCACGTCTCAACGTCAATAAAAATAAGCGCAGGGTCGACATTCTAATTCCCAGATTAAGTTTATTTTATTTATTTTTTAATCTTGAGAGGTAGGTAATTCTATTTTTTTTTCAAATCTGCTTTATCACATATTTTTTAATCCTTTGATTCTTTTCGAAAGATTAAGAATTATTTAAAGTCTAAGGCGGTTTCAAACCAAGGGAAAATTCGGCCCTCCCGCACTTTAAGGCTGGTTTACAGATCAGAAGCTTGTCTGCAAATTTCGCTTCCATATGTGTGGACGAGATCCATGGGATTCCGTTGGAAGAAAATTACAATTTCCACCTGATTTAAAATACAATCCGGTGGAAATCTCCAAGAGCCCGAGCTGTAAAGCAGTCTACCAAATTACCAAATGAGGCTACTTTTACCGTCATTTAAATCAATTTCGATCAAAAAGGACTGTGGATTGATTAGATTTGACATGGAAATAATTATTTGTTTATTTATTTGTTTATTTGTTTATTTAAATATAACACCAACAGACTACAGACTAATCCCAATGATGTGTAAAAAATATATGTATATAATAAATAAGATTCGTTACGGACAAATTAAACATCACATATTAATCATAAAAATTTAAATAATCTAAGCTTTAGTGCTGCGTCAATGACCTCTATCACTGAATACGGTGTAGAATCTCCTCCTTAGCACATTTCTTGTTAAGTGGAAGTCGAACATCGCCGCCACTCTGTTAAAAACTCGTTGTAGGCCATGGATAGCATTGCCACATCCGTAGTTAGTACGACGGATCGGTAGGCGAAGCATTATATTATTACGCAGCGGTCGGGGTTGTACGCCGATGTTGATTTGTTGCAAGATGGTTCCACAGTCGATCCTGCCCTGCAACACATCGGCCACAGTCATAGCTCGGCATACATTTCGTCGAGTACTCAGAGGCTCGAGACCGATAAGCTGACATCGGCTTTCGTAACTTGGCAACTGGAGTGGGTTATTCCAAGGTAACCTGCGGAGGGCGAAGCGCAAGAAACGACGTTGAATAGATTCTATCCGTTCAGCAGCATTGTTGTAATTAGGGTTCCAGACCGCGGAACAGTATTCGAGGGTGGAACGTACAAGTGAGCAATACAGAGATTTTAGGCAATATACGTCAGAGAAGTTTCTTGCAATTTTAAAGATACATCCAAGAGCTCTGGAGGCTTTGTCCACGACACTTGAGATGTGATTCCCGAAAGTCAGCTGCGAATCCAATAGGACGCCAAGGTCTTTAACACTGTGAACGCGTTCTATAGTTGTGTCGTGTAGCTTGTAGTCAAAATCAATATTCTGTTTTTTCCGGGAGAAGGTAATGACCGTGCATTTAGCAGGATTCACTACCAATCTATTGATGGAGCACCAATCCGCAAAGGCGTTAATCTGATCCTGGAGAAATTTGCAGTCATCGAGTGACCTGATGCACAAAAACATTTTTAAGTCATCTGCGAAAGTTAATCTTGGACTTTTGATGACATGATGGACGTCGTTAAAGTACAGGAGGAATATGAGCGGTCCAAGATGGCTGCCTTGAGGTATACCGGATGTTGCACTGAAAATAGTTGACCGAAAGTCATCCAAAGCAACGGTAAGTCTTCGCTCAGAGAGATATGAACGAAACCAATTCAGGACGTTTCCACCGACACCTAATCTATCAAGTTTCGCAATGGCGATTTTGTGGTTCAGTTTGTCGAATGCTGCGGATAAATCTGTGTATATTACGTCCGTTTGGGTCCGAGTAATCATTTGATCAGTTAAGTGACGTTAAGCAAAGCAGATTAGATGTTGTAGAGCGTCCAGCGGTGTAACCATGTTGATCGGCGTTTATATACTGCTTGCTGTGAGCATTTAGTGATTCCATAACAGTCAATTCAAAAGCTTTGATATAACACAGAGCGAAGTGATTCCCTGTAATTGTTGATGTCGCGTTTGTTTCCTTTTTTGTGCACAGGAAACATCTCGGCCATTTTCCAAGACACGGAAAAATTCCACTAGCGAGAGAGCACTGGAATACTTTAAGCAGCGGATCCAGCAGCCAGGAAATGCATTTCTTCAAAAAAATCGATGGAACGCCATCCGGTCCTAGCTTATAAGAAGATTTAAGCTGCGAAGCGGCTTTCATGATTCTTTCTCTATCAACATCAACAAAACTAAGAGTTTGGTTGGCCAAGGGAACGTTAGCCACTGCTGTGGAAATCTGATCTACGGATATACTCTCGATTTCGAATACGCTGGCAAATTTGGCGGCGAACAGCTCGCAAATTTGTTGTGTAGTGCTTGCCGATTCACCATTGAAAAACATGGTAGAGGGAAGGCCGACCTCCTTGCGTTGTTCATTCACATACTTCCAAAAAGATCTAGGATTCGATTTGAACTTCCGTTGAATTCCCCTTTGATAGCGTTGAAAGAGGGAGCTACTCAAACGCTTATACTCGTAGTTAAGTTTCACATAATGGCGTTTAAGTGGCAGTGTACGGAATCTAGTGAACCTTTTTAGAGCGGCTTTTTTTGATCTTTTCAGTAAGCGAAGATCTTTAGTCATCCACGGAATTCGAGAATCGCTTCGGACAACCTTTTTAGGGACGTGTCTATCAATGACATATGCCAAGACGTGAGAAAGAGTTTGTGCGGCGAGGTTGACGTCCACGGGGTTTAGAATATGATTCCAGTCCACATTAGCCAGTACACTACCGATACTATCGTAGTCGGCTTTCCGAAAGTCGTATTGTACAAGGGTTGAATTGGTGGTATTCTCACGAACAACATTATTCTCGATACTAATCAGTAATGGAGGATGATGAGGAACGTCTTTGACTAGAGCTGTTGGTGCTGAACAAATAAAGGGAGCAAAGTCGCGGCCGCTGTTCTCATTCAATATGCCGTTGATTTGAGATAGGTTCACTATACTATAGCTATCTAGAAGTCTAATGACCCCAGCTTGGAGAGAAGAGCGCTCAAGATCGGGCCGGAAAAAACCACTATGGATCGGTTTCCAAGCAACACTAGCCAAATTGAAGTCACCTAGTATAATCATCTCGTCGATGGGGTTTGCAAAACTAGACACTAAGGTGCAAGAACGACAATGCGCATCTATAAGCTCTAAATCGCGTGTCCGATCGGGAGGAATGTAAATTCCGCAAAGGAACAGCTGTCGTTCTTCTAACTGAATAACAATCCACACTTGTTCTGCAATGTTCCAGTCATCGTTTTCGATTATTTTTGCTTTCAGTCTAGAGGTTACTGCAACAATGACACCACCACCGGTAGTTTTTCTACTGTTCATCGGGTTCCGGTCGCAACGAAAAACTTCATATCCTTCACCAAAAACGAAGCTTGAAATAGTTCGGGAATTGAACCAAGTCTCGGTGAGAACTATTATATCGTAACTATGATCAGCGATGGCTAGTTTATATTCGTCGATGAGGCCATTCATCCCGCCTACGTTTTGGTAGTATATCGTAACATCCGCTTGTGTACGTTGTGTGCTGGAAGTTGGAACGTAATCAGATGGAGAAGCACAGTCTGATATACAATACTTGCCGTCATTAAGAGATCGGAAACCCCTTCGGCCTAACCCAAACACAGGACCGGGACGACTGCTGATCGCTGGCGGCAATGACTCGACTGTGCGGGGTGGACTCGGGGCTTCCTCAATACATGCGGCAAGTGTGCGTCCCAGTGATGAGGAGGAGAAAACAGACGATGATACTCTGGAAGCAAAAGGCGATGCAGCTCCGGAATTGTCAACATAAATACTGTACTTGCCTGGAGACCAATTTCGGAAGACCCCGTCTCCGTGCTCAGACACAGGACCGGGACGGCTGAAGGTCGCTGGCGGGAGTAGCTCGACTGTGTTGAGGGGATAGGGGCCTTCCCTGAAGCTTATGGCAATTGTGCGTCCCGGATATTGAAGAGTTGACATAGAAGATGACTCACAAGGTACAGGATGACTGCAATCAGAAAGTATTACAGGAGGCAGACTGTTCGTAGAAGCAATAAAATTGTACTTGCCTGGAAATCGATTTCGGAAGACCCCGTTTCCAAACTCAAACACAGGACCGGGACGGCTGCTGATTGCTGGCTGGAATGGCACGACTGTGTAGAGAGGATTTGGGTCTTCCTTACAACCTAAGGCAAGTTCGCGTCCCGGTGATACAATTGGCCTCATTCGATCATTACGACTTCTGTTTCCGTTGGAATCGTTAGCGGATCGTTGGTGGCTGGGTGTGGTCTTGGGCGCCAAAAATTTACAGTAGAATTGTCGCTGGAAAATTCTCGATATACGACTCCTCTTGGCCAAGTTGATGTAGATAGAGCTTTGGTCTTCAGTTCGGCATCCATTCCGATTTTAAACGAAACAAACGACAGCGTGTTTATGTCCTTTCCTTTTGCTACCAGTCGAGTAACCTGCACGTTGTCAGTGTCTAGACGTTTTTGTGCGAGAGCTTGAATTTGGTCCACGGAAACTTCAGGCGCGATGCGGGACAGGTAGAGCCAAAACTTAGGATGCGCTAGTGGAACTGTCTTTATTTCCATCGATGGAGACAATGTGCAAAAGAGCAGGCTCAGGTGCCACTGGTACGTTATTCGTCGGACCGAAAAGACGTCGTTTTTTAGTAAAACGAGAATCCGTACCAACTCGCTCAGGAGCTTTGGGAGTGAACGAGTTTGAGTTAATCAGTGTAGCAAAATTCGTTCGAATTTCGGATTTCAGCTCATTGAGTATTTCGGACTTGAGTTGTTCCATAATGTCATTGTGGGAGTTGAGTGCTTGTTCTTGTCCAGTCTCGAAAGCAGCTCTTGCGGTGTTGCGGAATCGAATATCCTTCATCAATGACGTGCAGGACGGACAAAACCAGAAAATTTGGGAGTTTTTCATAACATGTTCAAAACTATCCGCCGAGATTCCTGTGCATCTAGGATGAAAAGTGGCAGTGCAAAATCCACGACATTGCACGTGACCTTCTTCAACGTCACCGGTGCACGAATGACAGATAACCGACATTTTTCGTGATTTAGATAACGAACTGATTCGGGCAACTTAATGTCGAAAAACACACTATATACTACACTCACGAAAATAAAACAACCAAGTTATAGATATACTATGGTAGCTCCTGAGGCTAAGTCGAACACGCGATGGCGATGCAGTTATAAACAAAAAACTGATCAAAACTGATAAACCTGGATAATTTTCAGTTTTTCGGCTTTTCGATTGTCTGAACACAACACAGAAGTAAACGGACACTTCGGACGCAAGGTGATACAAATATCGACGCGGATGAATCAAATTAAACACTAGTTAATACCGAAAAATAATGTACCGTAGCTACTTTGCACATTCGACGATTGCGACGATGGCAGACAGACCTCGTTTATTTGTTATTCTTGTTAGATTACATTCATTCCGTAAAAATATCAGATTTGATCGGAATAAACTTTTTTTAAACAAGGCAAAACAGTGACTTGACCATTGGCCGGTATTATATTAAAGTTTGTTTTGGCGCGGACGTATTTACGTATACTTAGCGACAGGGAATCAATTTTTCTGGAATGCGCCTGCGAAACAAGCAATTAAATTACATTTGTTGAGATTCTTGTTATTCTTATCCGCAGATTCATTCGATTTATTCGCAGAATTTATATTCATGGAAAAGGGTTGAGGCACGGGAAATCAATTCCTATTTCTCTTTTCGCATTTGTCTTATGACAGTTTTGCCTTACTCATACACGTAAAAAAATAACCTTATATGTTATGGCAAAAAGCCATTCGAAAATACTTATACTCTTCATTATGCCACCTAATGAATGATCCCATATCAAAAAGCTAAAAACATTCATAAGTTAATGAAAAGTATAAGTTTTGGAATGTATGTGACTAAGTTTTTTCTTATACATATGATTAAGCGCGTGATATTGGTCTGTGATAAAACTATTATTGGATGCTTGAGAGTGGATTAAAATATAAAAATATAAATAAGAGTAAAATATTTGTAGTTTAGTATTTTTCCACAACTAGCTTAATACAATAACGGTGGTGAATAATTCAATTTTAAAATTTTCTCTAACTTCTCACACGGAAAATAAAAATAAAGCTAATAAATTTTGAAATTCCCACAGCTCTTGAATGTTATCACAAGTTTTTTGACATGTTCTGTTTTGCAAGTGCGTTTGTCCCGTTTTTTCACCGAAATGATCTGGTCAGCCTAGTCAGAGGACACGTCTGCCGTTGGAGGCACCAGTTGTCCGGACCAAGCGTCAAGTTGGGAGAGCATCCCATCCCCAACAAGAAAATTGTAAAAGTTCTTGGAGTATCCATAGACCGGAGACTCTCATTCCTATCGTACTTCCACGAAATCTTAGTTAATTGTAGGACAAGAATTAATCTGGTTCGGTTGCTATCCAAACCGCACCGAATCAATAACAGGATGCTCCGGTTAAGGATCGGGCAAGCAATCACCCACCGCAACCTTATTGAAACTTTGTCGCCGACCTTCAACTCATACGTTCGAGCCGCTTCCGGGTGCTACCCTCTTCACCAGCTAAGTCTGCCTGTGCCGAAGCAGGCATCTTGCCATTTAGCCATCGTATGCGAGCGCCCATTTTCCGCAAAGGCGCCTCTTTCGCCGCCGTAACAGGATCCCTCTCCTTATAGAAGGAAACCGGATACTGCACGCGATGTGTGGCGTCGATCCCCCCAGTGGCGCGAGTCCATTGGCATGGAGCGAGGAGCTAACACTTTTCTAAAGCCAACATGAACAGATCTAATGTACACAATTTACGAAGGGGTGACAACTCCTTGGCTCTCAGAAGGTCGGTTACCGAGCTATTAAACAGAGAATTCAACAATTACGAACACAGATATACGGATGGGTCCGTTTCAAGCCGTGGAGTAGGCATCGGGGTCACCGGGACCAACATGACTATCTCGGATAGTCTCCCGGACATCTCTACCGCTCCATCTATCTCCTGGTCATTTCTTGCAACACCGCAAATTTGAAAGGCAATACTTCGAAACTTCAATGAAGTTCTCCAGCTGAATAATAGCGTTCTGATTTTACATTGTTTTCGTCTGTTACCAGTATAGTTAACTGTTGGATACACCTGCGGTCAATCTAGCACAAGTTTACGGAAATCCCTCCGTACTGAGTTCATCTTTCGATCAGAGGGAATCAAGGGTTAGATTGGTGACTCCTCGGGTATAGTCCACGCCTTTACTTTTCAAATCATATTATAGTAAAATATTTTGAGTTAAAGAACTAGTTGGAGATCCTAGCACATCTGCAGCAGTGACAAGATGAATCATCGCACAAACGTACCATGCGTCTCCATATGCTATCTTCAAAATCCCCACCTATCGTTTTCCTAGGAAGGCTCATTTTCGCCTGAAAACACGCAGGAACGATTCAAATATGTCGTCCACTACTTTTTCATATTTCTAGACCCCCTCTCTCCTCTGTCACTCTTTTTATATACTTAGTATACTGCCCATGATCGCATATTTGTAACACTCGCATTTTTGTTCATTGTGAAGAAAGCCTGTGAATCCTCCAGAAAGCTCAATTTACTGCATCTAATCCCACAACAGTAAAATAGGCTTCACTTTCTTGCTTATCTATAGTAAGCTGGAAATTATTGATTTTGTGGGGAGGATTGACAAACGATTTACAAAATCAGCCCAAATGCAAATGTTACAAATATGCGATCATGAGCAGTATATGTACTGTCACAAAACTTCAGACTCTCTCTCCTCCCCGTAAACCTGGGACGTGTTTTTTGCACTTTATCGTTTTCAAAGTCCTATAAAATTGAAAAATTGTGAAAATTTGTTCCTAAGCGTGTTTATACAGTAAATAAAATCTATTTTGAGCCTCAATGCCGATTGCCATCAGAATATTTGCACCAATATTTTTTCATCACATTCCAGAAATGCTTCAAAATTTGGTTTTGGGCACCCATTTTGGTTCGGTTATGGGCTCCCTTGGTTTGCTGACAGATCGTTCAATATCGCCTTGGTTATCACCTAACATGACGTTTTCATGTATTATTTTGAGGTGAACTAGCCTAGGGCCAAAAACCTCATTAATAAAGATTAAAAAAAACGTTTTTATGCAGGTAGAATTATTTAGATACAACTGATTGAAATAATGAAGTTTTTTATTTATATTTTGGTTTTTAGGCATATCTACCCATTGAATACATACTTTTAGGAACTAAGCATTGGTCGATTTGCTGACAACAAGTTGCATTCGACGTGGAATCGTCTCCTATTGTTTTCCATAAAAAATGGATCGATCGGACATTGCTTGATGCAGTTATTTAAAAATCATCGTTTTAACTAAAGAGCTATTTAGACCTTTTATATGTGATTATCTTCATTATTCCATTAATGCACGAGAGAGGCATCTCGCTGCTGGTGATTAAAACTGGGTTATTTTAGTGCCTTGTGGCAATTAGAACGAATAAATTATTCCTTTTCTTTTAAATCTGGGTGGTTTTCATTTATTTATCTCGATTCCAAGGGTGCCCACAACCGAACTACAAAATTTTAATGTCCAATAATGTCGAATTTTCAAAAAAGTCAATAAAAATTTTTAAATCGATAAAATCAAGCTAATTTCTTTGCTAGTAGTAAATTTGCTAGCCAAGCTTTCTATTGGTATACAGATGTCGGCATAATACCAACTAGAGCCACAAACCAACAACGCCCACAAAAAAACTTCTTCCCCTTACCATTAAAAAAAAATCTTTTGCACCGATCAAATTTTTTGTGGACATTCAAGGGTTGAATTCCAATGTTCTGCAAAATTTGGCAAGCTTGTTTCTTTTGTTCATTTATTTAAAAATATTTATGTGAAAAAAAACATACCCTTGAACAAAAATTAGTTTTTATCGTCATTGTGTTTATTTATCGAAGGACATCGAGCTTATAGCAATACAAAATAGTTATTTATTCAACAGAACAGTTTCAGTTCCGTTTTGTACACAATTTTCATTTGTTTTGCCATCGAATATTAGGATTCCCGTCAAAATGGTGAAAAAGAGCAGCAGCCGTGCGGTAAGATGCGCGGCTACAAAACAAGACCATGCTGAAGGTGTCTGGGTTCATTTCCCGGCTCGGTCTCAACTTTCCTGGGTATGCAAGTGTCATTGAGTTAGCCTTTTGATATACGAATGTAAGAATGATAACTTGGCTTGGAATACTAGCAGTTAACAAATGTGGAAAGGCTTAATAGATGGCGGCAATGTGTCAGTGGGGATGTAATGCCAAAAAGAAGAACAGTTATACGAGCAGGTCCAGCGACAACTTAGCTTAGCCTTGACAGAATACACATATCTATGGTTACAAATTGGGTCCTCAACCCCTACATCGTTTATGGTTGCAAACGATAGTACATCGGTCAAGAATACATGAATACATGATAATAGTCTATGTCAGTAGAATGATATTTTTGTGTTTGAAACTTTTTAAGACACATTTTGGGCTAAGAAACTTTTGTTGCTGAAAAGGCAACATTTCAGAACGGATGAACCATGAACCCAAAACGTCAGGTACATATAATAATTGTCAAAGGTTGAGTCAAGTCCCCTGCGGTATTTTGCTAGTGCGGTTGAATCATATTATTTCGAACGTCAAATAAGCCCGAAAATGTCGAGGAAGCATTTTCCATCTATTTTTAAATTTCAATTTGAACAATGTTGCTTCCGACTTTTAAGTCGGAATAAAAACGAACGCGTTCAGGATGATTGGCTTCATCGTTCCCTGAAAGAAAATTGAACTTTGATTCTTCATTTTAGGACCCAATTGACCAGAAACAGTGAAATTGCACAATGAATCAACTGAATGATTGACTGGGATTGTTCAAGCATTCTCTATGTGCAAATCTCAGTAATTCCAGTTGTTGAACGATCAATATTAACGCCTACCACTTGCTTGAAATCAATTAAGAAGAGGGAAGGAATATTAGTAAGTGTTTATTGCTCTTTGACCGTCTTTACCTCAGCGTCTTCACAAAATAACACAGGAAGGATTATCAGTTAATTGAAGCGACCGTGACAGTTTTTTCACACAATAATTCAACGATCTATTATGTGGCCGCTCAAATCGTAGGGGAAGGGTTCGGCACTTCATCTCATAGCTCCTATTTCCATCCCAACAAAATCAAAGCAACGAAAAGGTATTTGATTTGTTATTTATTTTTGTGTTTTTTTTTCAGCGGTGAGCACGCATGTTAGCAAAAAAAAGCGACGAGATTGGGCAAAACATACTATTGCAATTTTACAATTTACAATTTACAATTTACAATTTTACAATAAAGAACGATCCATAAAAGAAATAAAAACGATCCGTAAATAACTTCTGATTGTTCCATAAAACGCTACCATAAATCCATAAAATAGTTCGGGAGTATCCATAAAGAATAATTTTAAGATTCATAACTACGCTAAAATATAGCACTTGATAGGAAAATATGTTCCTTTAAACATGGTCAAGTAAAACAATAAAATTCTAGCTATTTTCCCATGAGTGTATCCCTAGTAACATTTTGGTTTTTGTGCTGGTTTTATGGGAGTCATGCAGAGTAAATAATGGTTTTCATGACCATTATAAAACTAAAAATGTTACTTGGGAATGACAAATGATCCATCAATCTTTGGAAAATGATCCATAAAAATCTATATTTTGATCTTCAATAGTGATATGATCCATAAATTTGACCATATGATCTATAGTTTTTAAACATTTTGTGGATCAAATAATTTAGTTTTTGGCCTTCTTTCCAAGCGTTATGGATCATATTATCGAAATTATGGATCATATAAACAAAACTATGGATCATATGACCAAAATTATGGATCATCTTCACGATAAAAATTGCGCAAATTTGAAGTTTTATGGATTAAAATATAGTTTTTTTATGGATCATTTGTCATACGTTCATGGGAAAATAGCAAAAAAAAAAACACGGGACACGGGATAGTGGCTCGTCGGATATTGGGTACTAGTCAGCGGGAAAACCCGCGGACCTCCCTAGACCCTCATCGCCAAAACGTCCACCACTACTATCCGTGGCGTGTGGCTTGGCAATGGCGTACGGCTCAAGGACCACTAGCTCGGGACTCGCCGGAGCCTCCTTTAAATACTTCCACTCCGGTATGCTGGGGTCGAACACTTGATCCCGGGGATTCTTCATCAGACCCCCAATTATCGTCGGACGGGTCCACTTTTCTCCCAGCTCGATCTTCCTTGTCACCTCTTTCCCGATCACTTCTCCACTGTCCCCCTCCTTCCTTCCTCCTTCTCTCCTCTCCGCTCTTGCCCTCGTGCCATCAGTAATCGCTGATCTCATCCCTCTGACATCCAGACAGGCCACATTGCAGAATAATCGTGGAAGGGTTAGGGGTGGATTGGATGTGAATAGTTTTTTTTTTTTGAATCGATTGTTTTTTATGCTCAGTTATTTCTGAATCTATAATTTAATTTTAGTTGATGTTATTAAGTTACTCTGCATAATTATAATTTAAGTTATCATGGTCTCCAAGATCAGATTGTTTACCAGTTGTTGCTAACAAGAGGTAGAAGTCTACTAGAAGTATTTCCTAGGCTGAACGTAGATCGAGTTAACGACGAGCACCTTTTGCACTTGCGCATTAGTGAGGAACACGAACTGGATAGTCGGGTTTCCAATTATCCTTGCGAGCGATGGCGCCGGATTGTCAATCCGAAGGTGGCGAGTTCGATTCCTGGTCCAGCCTCGAAAGTTTTCGAGTGGGAAATATTTTCATGCCCCTGGGCATTGTGTATCCGTTGTTACTTGCCACACAAAATACATACTCATACAATAACGGGCATAGGAAATGCTAACAGAATACTACACAAGGTAAAAATCAGGCCAAGTTCCAGATAAAATGTAGACGTAAAAAAGAAGACTATACGCATATCGAATACCATGCGTTCCTTTACTGCGCCGGAGTAAAGGTACCGACTCAAGCACTGGTTTTCAAACTTTTTGTTCATCATTTGCCTAAATCATGTGTTTACGCGGCACAATATTCTTTTTCAAGATCTCAAAATCAAATAATGAAGATGCATGATTTAATATTACTTTTAGTATTTAGTCCAGCAGAAAGGACAACTAGAATTGAGTATGAGTTCTATTTTAAAAATTCAAAATGTAAACAAATGGGACAAAGTACATGAAAATTGTCATCTCCCTGCAATAACTCGTCATCTTTTTCCGAAAACGAACGGAAGCGAGGAATCACGGTCCGCCATAACGTTAGGGACATTAAAAATTTAAATTAGAAAAAAAAACTCCGTCACGGTTCACTCGGAGGAGTTAACCCCGTAGCGCACGGTACCGGTCTGGTGTTTTTTCGGTGGATGGCTTCTGCCGAGCACCAAAATGGAAAATCGCCTCAACCCATCGAGGTGATTTCCGAAACGGTAAGGTATATAAAATTTTAAATTACCGAAAATTACGCGCCCTCTGATACAGGCTGCTGCACGCGCCCGCCATGCTCACGAAAGGGGGATCGTTGTTCCAGCCGGAGACTTTGCCGCTTCCCTGGGCTGTGTCGCTTAATTCGTCTTATCGCGTTTCATTTTTATTAGAATTTTAATGTATCCCGAAATAAATTAAGGATAACACAGAACGGGAAAACGCGAAACTTGGCGCGATTGTCGCGACTATCCTTCGCGCGCGGAATCGGGTGGTATATAAGGGTTTCGAAACGTTGTCGCGCAGTGACGCGTCTGGCCTTATTATTCGAGCGAAATATTACTCTAACGTTAATTGAATTCATATTCTGCCAATTTGCGATTCATTGTTGAAACTTTATCACTACTTCCTTTACATAAAATAATTGGTCATTAGTTTCCATTTTTCATTCTTCACTTTTTAGAATTCTCCTTTCTATTTGCTTTATCTTTATAATTTCTTTTTCTTACAGCCTTCTTTTCTTTTTTTCCTTGGCATTTTTTGAAACTATCTTTATTATTCGATTATATCAACATTTGTTTGTCTTACCTTCAATTTTAAATTCGGTGATACTTTTAATCAGGTTTTTATAATTTTATCCAAATGGCTTATGATTTAATAGTGAATAAAAGAAAATTAAGTTTAAAACCAAATTCAACAGGCTTCCGACCACTGCACGCCGTCGACGTCAGGCCGGAATCTGTAAGACCAGGGAAGGGGTTGCCCTGATGAACAGTGTCGGCAGGATGCGACGGTGGTGCCGCGGGAGCTGCGGGACTCGGGGGAAGCGCTGGGATGTACATAGCGGAAGAATAAGAAAAATCACTCTAAAATTTAAATGAAAATCGTGTTCCAGTTCGCTTCACTGGGTTGGACCCCCTTTTTTTTCTAGAGGCATTATGATGGCTTTCCTGGCCGAAGAGGAGGAAGAACATTTGCGTGGATCGCTCGAGGGGAGCGGGTTGATGGTGGGATGGAAAATTTTAACTTTTTAGCCTGGTCGTTATTTTATTTTTTATTTTTCCTGTTCTGATGAAAGTGGGATGAGAGATCCACGAGTTAAAAAGCTAACGGCCAGGGAGCCTACTTGGATGGCCATCTCCTCATGGTAATCACAAAGAACAACAACAGCCGCGGCGAATCGGTTGGTAGCCAAGCAACCACTACAGATGGAACCTGGTGAGAAGGAACAGCGGCGTGCAATGGATGTTTTGGAGGTTTTCTTTGCGTTGCTAAGAAACTTTGTTACGGTGAATTGGGTTCTTTGTTGGGTATCAATATTTTCTCATATAGGTATTCAGATTCTGCATACTGAACAAAACCGAAAATTCTTATAATCTTCAATATCAAAACTATTTTTATTTTGTACTAGACAAACCTGCCCGATCTTCCTCGGGTTGTTCTTTCTCGAACTAAATGTCAATCGTTTAGTTAATTGCAGCGTTCGAGCTTGATGTTTTTATTAGGAAATCATTAAAACGTAAGCATTTTTACATTTGTTCAACTGTTCCAGCAAAAAGTTCTATCTTTTCAAATTGATAAATACAGCGAATCGATTAGTGAGAATATTGCCTCAAAGGAAATGCAAACTCATTTTTATATATAATAGATGGAGATGCCAGGATAATTTGGTAGCTACTGATAAAATTGGAAACAATAAAACCGATTGGAAAACGTGGTTATTAGTATTTAATGTATAAGCCAAATAAATTCTTGTTAGATTGTAGAAAATAATATTTCCGTGGAAAAAATGTGAGGAAAAAAATGTAAATATTTTTGATATTTTCGCTAAATGTTTGTATGGGTAAATAATCCCTTATTAGTGACCCCATATTGAGTTAACAACTTAAAATCCAAATTTCCTAAAATTGTGCTGGAATGTTTACATGTTAAATTAATCAGTTTGTGCTATGAAAAAAGTATAGCCCTTGGGCAATATTAGAAGAAGTTATTCAAATTTGATTAATTTGGATTTGATTAATCCACCTAGCGGTGATGGTGCCTTTCATCACAGCAACCGTGCACCGCTCAAAGCACACAAGCCCAAGAGGAGTGCCAACCGGCACATCAGGATTCATACCAGTAAGATCCTGATTATGGTATGCTGGTCACGACAAACGACATTGGACGATTCTCGATTTTTGGATAGGATTAGGCGTATATGGGCTGACAGTCGAGCTATTCTGTTTCCTGAGTAAAAAAGAGACATCTTTTTGAAATGGCAGGCAGGCTAATGGTTCGACTGCCTCCGTCCCGGTAAACAACCTGGCAGGCCTCCTCCTCAACACCTGTCACCTATACCGGTGGGTAGTAGGTTCAGATGTAACATTCCTGGTCTACGTCGATCCGGCTCTGAACACGGTGCTATAAGGCACTGGAGTCAACCCTTGCATGGACCTCACTGTTTACAAAGGCACCCATGGGATCACAAAAGGCGACTATCTACAACAGGTAGAGATAACGGCCCTGAGGGGGACCCTTTTAACATGGAAACGAATACAAAAAACAACGAAGGAGCAGGCGGAGCGATTGTTTTCGCAAAAGTGGGAAGCTGCAGCGATCTTCAGTGATGGCGCAGGCAGCAGTAGCAAGTACCAGCAGTTTGGCCAAGGCTTCTGAGAACCACAGGCCAACAGGAGCTAGGATCCGAGAATAGGGTGTCCACACCAAAATCGGCAAGTAGTGTTATTCAGGAGGAACTACAACTTGGGAGGTCCAACCTGATGGAGGTGCGGCAGCGAGTCAACGAGCTTTATGACTTTATGAATTATGAATTACAAACACAATGTCCACACTAAGATAATGGTTCTAGTGACGAGCATCAAATCCGCCGTTAAAGCTGACAAGCACGATCAGAACGCGCTCAAAAGAAGAGCTGAAGCAGCTGAAAAAAAACCTCTGAGAGAGGGAGCGGAGCATACAGCAGACACACAGCAGACACCAATGAGCATCCAAAATACTCGCACGGAGAAGCGAAGCAGGGACTCGCCAGGAGAGCAGGAAGTCCCGAAGAAGCAGCGGAACGTGCACGATTGTGCTAGCGTACTAAAGGATGGCGCCAAGAACGATGATTGGCAAACCGTGGAAAGCCAGCGTGATCAGAGGAAGAAGCAACTGAAGAAGGAACTGAAGAAGAAAGAAAAACGTCAGGAGAGGGTCAAGGGCGACGCCCTGATCATCGAAGCGAGCGATAGGACGACGTATGCAGCAATCTTAAGGAAAGTGAGAGAAAACCCGGATCTCAAGGACTTGGGAGAGAAAGTAGTGAGGACTAGGCGTACCCAGAAGGGAGAGTTGCTGTTCGAGCTGAAGAAAGATCCAACAATCAAAAGCTCGGCCTTCTGGGAGCTCGTTGCCAATTCCTTGGGCAGTGAAGCAAACGTAAGAGCTCTTACACAGGAAGCAGCAGTCGAGTGCAGAGACCTGGACGAGATTACGTCGGAAGTCGAACTGAGGGAGGTTCTTGTCTCGCAATGTATGCTGAGTGAGGTGCAGATGACGATCCGGCTGAGGAAAGCGTACGGTGGTACACAAGTAGCAGCGATACGATTACCAGCAGTTGCTGCCAAAAAAATGGTGGAGGTGGGCAAGGTAAAAGTCGGATGGTCGGTGTGCCCGTTGAGACTCACTCCGCGGGTCACCAAAGAGATGGAGCGATGCTTCAAATGCATGGCGTTTGGTCACCAGGCGCGAAACTGCAAAGGTCCGGATAGATCCGGTCTATGTAGAAAATGTGGCAAAGAAGGACACGTTGCTAGGGACTATACGAAGCAACCGAGATGCCTGCTCTGCAAACCGGAGGATGGAAACGACCATACGACAGGTGGCTTCCAATGCTCTGCATACAAGAAGGCGATGGCGGGCCGGGAATAATGGAGATCATCCAGTTGAATCTCAATCATTGCGACACCGCACAGCAACTGTTGTGGCAGTCGACAACAGAAGCAATGTGCGAAGTGGCAATTATTGCTGAGCCGTACCGGATCCCTTCTGACCTGCTACGGGGATTGCGGCTATCCAAGTGATGGGCAGATTCCCTATCCAAGAGGAGGTAGACAGCTTTAACGAAGGTTTTGCTGTCGCCAAAATGAACGGGATCTTCATGTGTAGCTGCTACGCACCCCCACGGTGGACTTTAGAGCAGTATAACCGGATGCTGGATGCACTCACGGAGAAGCCGATCGGCCTTAAACCCGTAATCGTTGGAGGTGACTTCAATCCCGAGCAGCACATATCAGGCAAAAATAGTTGCAACAACTCCAGTGTGACTGAATCTGGTCACATATGAGTTGCAGTAACCTATGTGAAATATGTGTGCTGCTAGGGATGCTTGGGCAGTGGATTGGGGAAGCAGGCTGACCATCGCCAGAGGTTACAGTTTGCTGGAGGCGCTTGCAAAGCTGGAAGTCAGACTGTGCAACGAAGGTACCGTTAATACATTTCGCAGAGACAGCAGGGAGTTCATCATTGACGTGACGTTTTGCGGCCCGTCGATGGTGAGAAACATGAGCTGGAGAGTTTGTTAGGACTACACTCATAGAGATCACCAAGCTATCCGGTATATTGCTGGAACACAGCTACCGACGAGGCGGAGAGGGATAAGGACTACCGGGCGAAAATGGAAGACGAATGACTTTGACAAGGAGCTTTTCATCGAAGCACTTCGAGTTGACAGCGGCGCAACAAATCTGGAAGCAGATGAACTGACGGAAACGTTAATGAGGGCTTGCGATGCGTCGATGCCAAGGAAACTGGAGCCATTTGACAGCCGACGCCCAAATTACTGGTGGACCGAATCTCTTGCCAATCTTCGTGCTGCCTGTCTCAGGTCCAGCAGACGTTTTCAGAGGGCAAGGTCTGAAACGGTAAGAGAAGAGCGTAAGATAGATTTCCGGATGCTAGAGCGGCTTTCAAACGGGAGATCAAAGTCAGCAAGTCCAACTGCTTCAAGCAGTTGTGCCAAGAAGCTGACGCTGATCCTTGGGGCAATGCTTATCGTGTGGCAATAACGAAAATCAAGGGTCCAACGACGCCAGCAAGATATGTCCGGACAAGCTGAAGATCATGGTGTACGGTCTTTTCCCGCAGCATGATTCTACGATGTGGCCGCATGCACCGTACGAAGATGAAGACCGAGTCACCATTGCAGGTATGCAAGTCTCCAACGTCGAGCTGTCATCAGTGGCGAAAGGTCTGAAGAAGAAGAAAGCTACGGGTCCGGATGGAATTCCAAACGTGGCTTTAAAACTGCGATACTAGCGTTTCCAGATTTGTTCAGGATGGTGCTGCAGAAATGTTTAGCAGATGGCTACTTTCCGAATAAGTGGAAGATTCAGAAACTAGTGTTACTGCCGAAACCAGGAAAACCGTTGGGGAGTCCAGCTTCGTATATGCCCATGCCTGCTGGATACACTGTAGAAGTTTCTGGAAAGAATTATCCTTAATAGGCTGACGCAGTTCACGGAGGGCGAGACCGGCTTGTCGGAGAAGCAGTTTGGATTCCGAAAAGGCAGATCGACGGTGGATGCAATTAAGGCGGTCGTTGAAGTTGCAGAGAAAGCATCCAAGAAAAAGAGGTGCGGCAATCGGTTCTGCGCCGTAGTAACGATTGACGTCAAAAACGCATTTAACAGTGCCAGCTGGGAGGCCATCGCCGTAGCGCTGCATGGAATGCGGGTTCCTGTCTATTTGTGTAGAATCCTTAAGAGCTACTTCGAAAACCGGATTCTGGTGTACGATACGAATTCGGGGCAGAAGTCGATTATGATTACGGCGGGTGTTCCGCAAGGCTCCATACTTGGCCCAATGCTGTGGAACGTTATGTACAACGGAGTGCTAAAGCTGAAGTTGCCCAAAGGCGTGCAGATCTTCGGATTCGCGGATGATGTCGTTCTAACGATAACCGGAGAGTCGCTGGAAGAGGTAGATATGCTGGTGGCGGAGACGACCGACGCAGTTGAAAACTGGATGAATGGAGTCAAGCTGCAGCTTGCTCACCATAAAACAGAAGTGATGCTGGTCAGCAACTGACGAATCATACAGCGAATGCAGATTATCGTCGGGGAGCACGACATACCGTCCGTGCGGGCTTTGGGTCATCTAGGAGTGATGATCGACGACCTTTTGAATTTCAACACTCATGTCGACTATTCCTGCGAGAAGGCGGCTAAGATGGTCACTGCGCTTGCAAGGATCATGCCGAACGTTGGCCGACCGAGAGGCAGCTGTAGGCGTCTTCTGGCGACCGTATCATCCTCAATACTTAGGTACGGCGTTCCAGCCTGGGGAGCTGTGCTCAAGACGAAACGGAGAAGTACCAGAAATGTGAGGGAGATGGTGAGACTGGACTCCATAGTGAAGTGGCAGCAGGAGTGGGACAATGCAGACAGTGGAAAGTGGACCCACCGGCTCATCCCCAATGTGTCGACGTGGGTGAACAGGAGCATGGAGAGGTGAACTTTCACCTCACTCAGTTCCTATCCGGACACGGTTGTTTCCGCTAATATCTGCACCGATGTGGCCATGCGTCATCGCCATTCTGCTCGGCGTGTATCAACGTAGAGGAGACTCCAGAGCACGTGTTATTCGATTGTCCGAGGTTTGCGGAAGCACGTAGAGGAATGCCTGCCCTAAGCATGGACAACATCGCAGAGCGAATGTGTCACGATGAAGATACGTGGAATGCGGTAACCAGAGTCGTGAGGCAAATAGTGTCAGCTGCAGCGTAGATGGAGAAGGGACCAGCAAATAAGCGTCGGCTCGGAGGAAAATCCAGCATAGTGAGCAGTGTTTGGCCTCGGGTCGTCGGGGCGCCGGTGAACCGGAAGTCTTCTGCCAACCGGAATCGTCGGACCGACTTCGGCACTCGATCAGCCAACCTGCTGAAGAAAGAAGAAGGAAGTGCTTCGGGTATGTAGGGCACCGCCAGTGCGGACGTCATCCACCACCGGAACTGTCGGACCACCTCTGCAACCCGAAGACGAAGTCGGCGCAATGCGCGAAAGCGTCCCCTGCGATAGCCGCCGGTAGTCGGGGCACCATCAGTGCGGAAGTTTCCTTCACCAGAATTGGTGGACCACCCTCGACGCCGGGGGAAGTCAGGAGGATTCGAGTGAGAAAGTTTGCGGCACGACCGCCGAGGGATCGATACAACGTAGCAGTGAATCTCAGCAAGCCAGTCGGCGAACTAGCCTAAGCTAGGGGCCGGAATCTTAGAAGAAGTGCATGAGCACAGCCCCCCCCTCCCGTGATATTGTCCATGTGATATTGTGCCTTGCAACTAAATGACAACTTTCGTGATCATTTTCCAAGGCTTTATAGATGTATAAAATTTATTCGCTATACTAATAGCACGTGCTATTAAAGCATTCACTGCCAGAATCCACCACGTGACGGCCAAATTTTCAAAAATATCAAAGTAGCTTTTTTTTCTGGAGGTATCTTTTGCTTAGGCGACTATCTGGCGCTTATTTTTTGTGACGACTAGTAGATTTTTAGATTAGACTTTTTATGAGCGGTACAATAAATTCTTTTCACATGCTATTTGTAAGAAGTGATCAATATTAAGTGCCATTAGTTTGTTCTTATCCATTGCATATCATGATATTTAATTGATATTTCGGTGCAAATTTTGATATTGTTGCCTGTTCTTTTATCTCTTATGTCAATCAAGTCCATGTCATGTTTTGTTATTCTGTTCATGGCTTCTGCCCGGGTTATCACATCTTACACTCAACTTTTTACTTCTCACTTGTTACTTGTTACTCAAAAGATAGAAATGAAAAGCGATTGATGAATAATTGTACTGAGAAATGAGGCGTCTCGTTTATTTTTCACTTATCAGTTCTTCTTCTTCTTCTTATTGGCATTACATCCCCACACTGGGACAGAGCCGCCTCGCAGCTTAGTGTTCATTAAGCACTTCCACAGTTATTAACTGCGAGGTTTCTAAGCCAGGTTACCATTTTTGCATTCGTATATCATGAGGCTAACACGATGATACTTTTATGCCCAGGGAAGTCGAGACAGTTTCCAATCCGAAAATTGCCTAGACTGGCACCGGGAATCGAACCCAGCCACCCTCAGCATGGTCTTGCTTTGTAGCCGCGCGTCTTACCGCACGGCTAACGAGGGCCCTTATCAGTTCTTATTTCTTATATTTAACTCTTCCATTATCATTAACTACTACGCATTTTTTTAAACTTATTTTATTCGCTTATTACCTAATAGGTGGAAGAAACTTTTGAATTTTTTGAAATAAAAGAGGATCCTTGCATTCTTCATCTGGAAACCACAAATCTTTCGAGTTATTTTCTAAAAATGCTTCTTGATAAAGAAAAAAATCAAGGGTTTCTGTAGCAATATATTTAATACAAATGACTGACAGTGCATAGCAGCACGCGCAACATCTTTCAAATAGCTGTTTGTTCCTAAAAAAAATGCATTGAAGACACTGGCAATACATCGAGTCACATTAAAGCCACTTTCCAGTTTCAGAAACCTACAATGTTTCATTTCCGTTTAAGTGGCGTTGCAATATGCCACGCATCTGACTTCTTGGCTGATTTGGAATTCAATGTGTTTCATATCAGAAACAAAACAGATAAGTTGCAGTATTAATAACTCTTCGGTTCATTGATGCTACGACAATGTTTCTGATACGTTGCAAAACACTTATGTAGTGCACTTGTAGCAGAATCTCCAAATAGAATTGATGGTGTGATGGTAATAGTAGAAGGTTGCAAATCTCAAAGTCCATGGTTCGATTCCCGGTTGGTTTTTGTGTTTTTATTTTCATTGTAGCCGCAAGATGTTGCAAATAGGCTCCACCTCTTGCGCTTTTTGTGTCACAAAGGAGTTCCAAATACGACACGTTGTGCATAAGTCAGACCTTTAGTAAGTCACACCACAGTTGTTATTCACTGAGAAACAGGTGGTGTTGCTTGGAAGAATAAACAGTTCGGAGGTAGGAAAATGAAAATAAATGTGTTTTTAATAATCTTAATTTTGTTAACTTGTGTTATTATTCATAGGAATACAAGCATTACTGCATTCCGAAATATTTCAGTAACGACTACTACGGTACTGTCTCGCTGTAGACAATTATATCTAACTCCTACAACCGTCACCGTACATCCACCAGCGGTGCTACATCAAACGGAACACTGTGTGGGTGTTTTTGTCCGTCCACGGAGTTTGTCCTCCCGTAATAGGGGTAAAGTATGTCTAACTGCTGCAAAGCAAAATGAAGAAGAAAAATTAAATTTATTTGGGGTTTCGCGACGAGTTGCCACGTCTGTGCCGTCGCATGGGATGAGTCCGCGACTTGGGGTGTCTCCAAGCATTCCGGGGTTGCTACCTGACTTTCACGAGGAAGCGAACTCAGCTCGGATTCAAGAATCACCCTAGCACGGGAGGAATCCACTTGAAAATTTCTCTTCCCCCGTCGTTGTTACACATTTTTGCCGAACTTGCTCCACCAAACTCGGTGGCAAGCACGGCAAGGTCCGCTTGAAAGTGCGTGCATTAGGTATTTGAGCGTTGGGCATCGCACGCGCTATGTAAACGCACTCATTTGCCCATCTTATTCCGCGATGGCCAGCATTCCCGTAGTATTGGTAAGCAGCCAACCCCTTACTGGCAGGCCGAACAACGACGAACTCTGAAGTGGTCTGCCTGACTGCCGGTGCCATCATACGCAAATGATAAAGCGTACCAAGACTAGCTAAGATTCCGGTTTAGATTCCCACCAATCTACCTACTGAAATGAAAACGGTTAGGCAGAGAGGGAAAGTCGTGAAAATGAGCTCACGGATGCTGGGTGAGGTGATGGCAACGGGGAAGCGGCAAGGCAAGCGGGATAAAATTAAAAAGGGATTCACGAACGATATTCAAATGAGCAGCAGCCTTTCGTTTGAGTGCGTAAAGATGACGACGGGCGGCAGTGTACCGAGGAGGGTGTGGGGAAGAACGGCGCTCTGGGGGAAAACAAGCGAAGGAAGAGTTGAACTGAGAGCAACAGGACAGAACGGGATAGAACAATCGACGCGGTATGAGACGGTATGGCGTAATGATGCTGACGGGACATCGTGCGGAAACTGCCAAGCTTTGCAGTTCCCGTCCTCAGTTGTGTATATTTGCGGAGATGCTAAGTTTGTGGCGCTGTTGAGTACTTCAAAAGAAAGTGAAGTTGAGGTTAATTTGGAGAAAGGGTACAAGGCAGGGCGCTTTGAAACCGAAGAACCTTCACATTGTACTCATGTACTGTGTTTGTTTTCCGCTATTGCGACTTGAAGCTTTGCATTATGTTAGAATGCAAATGTAAAGTCAGTGCATCTAAATGTAAACCACAAAGTTAATTTTAACCTGACAATGCCATGCGGTTATGGACAGAAGTCTATAACATGAACCAGTGACAAACCTCCTCAGTCACAGATCATAGACCATAGCACAACTAAAATTTCAGAATCTGAGTCAAAATGGTAGGCCTATTCAAATTACGCCATTTATGATAATCAATATGGAGAAATAAAATTGAATGTATGTGGATTGGCATCAAGATATTTTTTATCATAATATTTATAATCATAAATGGCGTAATTTGAACATTGGACATGTTTTAAAGGACATTGCTTAAAAACCGGCGTGAGAGCTCAAGCGTCATGCAAAAGACTTCATGTCAAATGACACGTGAATTTTACATTTAGGACAACTGTTCGAAAAAAAATAAAGGACAAAAAATCTTAAAATAAAAACTGTGCCTTCGTGGAAAATTTGGATCTAATTAATCAAATGACATTTGAACAATGAATATAACTGAACATCGAAAAATATCTACGTCCTATTATTGTTGTATTTTCATAAAAATAAAATAACAGTTATTTAGCACAGATGATGTATCTTTTTGCATTGTACATAAGAAATGAATTGGATTATGTTTGCATACGAATATTTTAAAACGAATACTTGAAAACTGCTGATTGGGTTTTGTTATTCTTGGTTTACACTATATTTTCGAATAAAGGGGTTGGGCAGTTCACAACGCGCATTCTCTCCAATTATGCAAGACATCGTCTGTAAAATGGGATCCAGAAGCATTTCGTTCCTATACAAATGGGATCCAGAAACGATTCGCTCTTCTAATTGAATATATGGAAGTGGATTTTTTTAAAGTTTGTTTAAAAAAATGCCATGGGATGCATGCCAATATTTCTCTGATATTGTCGGAGTTCTTCCAAGGCGCACTGAACGCTTGAAAAAAAGAATCAATTTTTTGCACAAAATAACGTGTTAAAGTTGAATAACGTGTCAATAAAGTTATTACATATTGACAAAACGTATCAAATATTTCTCGGACCAGTAATCGAGGACATTCTTTATCAAATGAGGGCCCACATAGATTAGAACATTATTTTATGTTCTTTTCACGAGCAAAGTATCACAAAGAAAACCAAATTGTTTAACCGTTCCGTTACCAACCTCCCTTTTTAAAACGAAAATAAAAATCTTTTTGACTGTAACTTTTTTGTCTTTTGACATTTTTTTTCGCAACTTTCACCGAAAGAAGCGGAATTTATTCAAGTTTCATGTGCTCTACGACTGTTTTGGGACTGGCCACTTGATACCGAAGTTATTCCGAATTTAAAATGGGTGTTAGCTTTTGGCCATATGCCAGAGCGCATACTTCGGAAATGATTATTTTGGATATTTTGAAGAGAAACGACGCATAAACTATACCAAATTTGATCAGGAATTTGATCGGTCCGAAATATGGCCTGTATTCCGGAATCCGGACGTTCCGCCGGAACCTGTTACGGGGTCACTTTACGGAAATAGGCGAATACCATCATGCGACCCATCAAACTTCATGATTTCAAAAGTTATGGTATTCTATGGTAGTTTTGTACTTCCGTGGCCGTATTTTAACCAATTGGAACCGATAAACTCATTTACCGAGTACCGGTTCAAGGGTAAATTTAGCAAACCCCATCATGCGACGTATCAAACTTCACGATTTCAAAAGATATGCCATTCTATGGTAGTTTTGTATTTTGTGGACCGTATTTGAACCGATTGGAACCGGTAAACCGATTTGCTGAGTACCGGTTCAAGGGTCGATTTTGGGAAATAAGCAAACCCCATCATGCGGCAAATCAAACTTCATGATTTCAAAAGTAATGGCATTCTATAGTAGTTTTGTATTTCCAGGACCGTTTTTGAACCGATTGGAACCGGTAAACGGTTTCACCATGAATCGGTTCAATGGTTTAATTTGGGAAATAAGCAAACCTCATCATGCGGCGTATCAAACTTCACGATTTCAAAAGCTATGCCATTCTATGGTAGTTTGTACTTTCTGGACCGTATTTGAACCGATTGGAACCGGTAAACTGATTAACCGAGAATCGGTTCAAGCGTCAATTTTGGGAAACCTTGGGAAAAGAGTAGAAAAAAGTGGTTCAATGACATGGCAGATGTCGTTATTAAAATGGCTGGGAACAAAAGGAGGCTGAGGCCCCCTCAGCTGAACTGAAAAGGGGTTCACTGACTTATATCCGAAGAAGGCCCGTTCGCCTTAGTACAGACCAGCATCCTTCAGGAAGTAAAAGAGTGCAGCCGTATTAGCTTCATCATCAGCTAGCGCATCCCGGATGCTAGCTGGAATACCATAATGATTCCTAGGATGGTCAAATTTGGGGCACCTGCATACAAAGTGCTCGACGCTGTTCATAACCTCGCAAAAGTCACATTCCGTCGCAAGTCACATTCCGCAAAAGTCACAAAAGTCGAAGGACAAAAGGTCGAAAGGACAAAAGGTCGAATGGACAAAAGGTCGAAGGGTCAAAAGGTCGAATATGTGTCATATCGTCTAAGGTCAAAAGGTCGAAAGAACAAAAGACAAGAAATGAGATGGGAGTTGTGAGTGAGATGCAAGATGGAAGTAGTGAGCATAGATAAATGAGAAGTGAGAAGTGAAAAGTGAAAAGTGAGAAGTGAAAAGTGAAAAGTGAGAAGTGGAAAGGAAGAAATAAGAAGTACAAAGTGGCAAGTGAAAAATCTGATGTTAGAAGTGAGGAACGGAAAAGTAAGAAGTGAGAGGTAAGTAAGATTTTATTTATTTATCATCAGACTAAGGCCAGAGTGGCCTGTGCTGCACATAAAAGACTTCTCCAGGTAAGTAAGAAGTGAAAAGGAAAAAAGAAAGGAGGAAACATATCTAGTAGGAAAGAGAAAGGAAGAAAGAAAAAGAACAGAAGAGGAAAAAAGAACAAAGAAAGAAAGAAGAAGGAAAAAAGAAGGAAGAAGAAAGAAAGAAAGAAGGAAGAAAATGGGGAAAATAGAAGAAGGAAGAAAGAAGAAAGGAAGAAGAAGGAGAGAAGACACAATGAAGCAAAACAAAAGAAAGAAGGAGGAAGAAGTAACAGGAAAAGAGAAGAAACATGGAAGAAATTAGGAAGAAAGAAGAGAGAAATATGGAAGAAAGAAGGAAGAAATAAATAAGAAAGATGGAAGAAGTAAGGAATAAAGAAGAGATAAATAAGGAAGAAAGAAGAAAGAAAGAAGGAAGAGAGAAGGATGAAAGAAGGAAGAAAGGAAGAAAGAGGAAAGAAGGAAGAAAGAAGGATGAAAGAAGGTAGAAAGAAGAAAAGAAGGAAGAAAGAAAAAGAAAGTAGGAAGAAAATCAAGAAACAAGAAGGAAGAAGAAAGAAAGAAGGGAGAAAGAAGGAAGGAAGAGAGATGAAAAAAGGAAGAAAGGAGAAAAAAAGAAAAAGAAAAGTAAAAAGGAGGAAGAAAGAATGTGAAAAGAAGGAATAAAGACGGAAAAACAAAGAAGAAAAACGGAAGAACAAAGAAAGAAAGAAGAAAAAAGAAGGAAGGAAGGAAGAGAAAAGAAATAAGGAAAAAGAAAGAAGTAATACGGAAGAAAGGAAGAGGAAAGGAAGAGAGGAAGATGAAAGAAGGAAGGAAAAAGAAAAAAGGAAGAGAGAAGCAAAAAAGAAAGAGTAAAAACAGGAAACAAAAAGGAAGAAAAAAAGGGGGGAGAGAAAGAAGAAAGAAAGAAGAAATAAGGAAGAAAGAAGGGAGGAAGGAGGAAAAAAGAAGAATGAAAGAAGAAAGCCAGTAGGAAGAAAGAAGGGAAAAGGAAGTTACAAATAAGATAGAAAAAAGGTAGAAAGAAGGAAGAAAGGTGAAGAAAGGAAGAAAAAACAAAAAAATAGAAATAGAGAAGATGAAATATGGAAAGAAGAACGAAGAAAAAAGTAAGAAAGAAGGAAGGAAACATATGCAGTAAATAGGAAAAAGGAAGATAAGAATAGAAGGAAAAAGGAAGAAGGAATAAAAAAGAAAGACATTTCGTCCTTTCGACCTTTTGTCCTTCGACCTTTTGACGCAGTGTTTTCGTTTCGACCTTTTGTCCCTTCGACCTTTTGACCCTTCGATCTTTTGTCCTTTCGACCTTTTGACCTTCGACCTTTCGTCCTTCGTCCTAGAACTTCATCCTTTTGTCCTATAACAGGTATGCCCGGTCCGGAGTCTGGATATGATGGTCTGCTGTTTTTGCGAGGTCAGGTCGTGCCAGGGACCAGTGGTGCCTTTCACCTTCCTTAGGGGTAGAACGTTGTTGCTGTTCCAAGCTCGGGCCCAGTCCTGGCCGACGACACTTTTTGTCTATTTTTTAACATTGGCCAGCGGGACGGAACGGGTATAGGGCGAGCACTGATGCCCCACGTAGGCAAGGGCGTCAGCTTCCACATTTCCTCTAATGCTGCAATAGCCGGAAATCCAGGCGAAACAGGTGCCTGGTGCCATACCAGGAGGATGTCGTCGGCGTAGACAAAGAGGTGGACGTTGGCCGGTAGTATGCCAAAGACCTCGTTCATTGCAATTAGGAAATGGGTGACCACAAGAACCGACCCTGGGGGGGGGGCAGTTCCTCGGCATACTCTCTTGATGCAGAGCTGGCAATGAGGACCGTGAAGGTCCTACCGATCAAGAAGTTTTTGATAAAGGCAAGCATGTTGCCAGTGATGCCCCATTCTTGTAATTTGTTGAGGGCCAGGGATGGCCAAGCCCTGCTGAAAGCTTTGGCAATGTCCAGCGAAACCAGGTCAACATGCTTGCCTTCGTTATACGCGCTCTGCAGCACACTGCCCAGGTTGGCAAAGTATGTGCTTGTGCCATACCCTGGGCGAAAGGTAGTTGGAAGCCGAATCTTCCATCTGCTTCCAATTTTTCACGGTGCTGGCGGTTGACCATCTTTTTCATGGTCTTACAGGCATTGGAGATGAGGGAGATCGGTCGAAACTTGGAGGGATCCCGACCCGTCGCACATAGGGGTATTTCACCATTCTAGCCGGAATAAAGTTAAATTTTCAAAATTGTCCTAGAGCAGTCCGAATATGCCTCAAACTTCTCTGAATAGTAGACGGGCGACTTCTAGTACTACACAGCAAATAATTTTGAAAATTCAACGACGTGTAAAACTGCAGGTTACCCCATCAATCGAATTAACATTCGATATTCAATTAAATTGGATCGAATTTTACAAGCAAGCACCGTTTAAATTTATTTCGATTTAAACGAATAGTGAGATCGATTGAATGTTACGTTTATTTGCATGCTCCAAATATGTGCATGAAAATACACTTAAAATCACAACATATTTTTATCTGTGTAGGTTTTCTATTTAGATTTAAAGTTTTACCACCACACTTCTAGAGAGTTAGAGGTTTTTCGTTGAGGAAATTAATTATTTTTTCTGTTGAATTTGATTACGTTCGGTATGTTCTATTGTGGTCAAATATTTGTCACAGCAATTCACAGATCAGTACATACCATGAAAAAGTAGACAAAATAGTATCATGTAAACATATTTTTGACAAAAATGAATGGTTCTGAACAGAAATACAAAAGAGTAATTCGAAGTCCATTTTCGATCTCAAACTAGATAATGTTACTCATATTTTCAATAAGCATAAAACACTTATTCGATGATATTCGGTAATATTTCCGTATAGAGAGGACGCATTGATGTCTATATTTTAGGATCCCGAAGAAAAATCTTGCGCAAATTTGCGCCATTTTGAAAGCGGATGTTTTTAGTTTGGTACTGTATTTAAGGCATTTATGGCCTATATCATACATTCAACCTCCCTATGAAAAGAGGAAGAGTCATAGTGCAATTTCCATGACACCATCTTTTAACTCTATATTTCCCCATGCAAACAGGTTCTCGCAAATGTCATTGGCGAGTTTGAAAAGATGGGTTTTAGCGTCTGGAAGAAGCCGTTTCCGCATGGGATATCCCAACAGAAATCATGAAAATGTATATGCCACATGATGGGATTAGCTCATTTTCCCAAAATTGACCCTCAAACTAGTACTCGATAAATCCGTTTACCGTTTCCAATCGGTTCAAATACGGTTCAGGAAGTACACAACTACCATAGAATAGCATAGCTTTTGAAATCATGAAGTTTGATGGGTCGCATGATGGTATTCGCCTTTTTCCGTAAAGTGACCCCGTAACAGGTTCCGGCAGAACGACCGGATTCCGGAATACAGGCCATATTTCGGACCGATCAAATTCCTGATCAAATTTGGTATAGTTTATGTGTCGTTTCTTTTCAAAATATCTAAAATAATCATTTCCAAAGTATGCGTTCTAACACCCATTTTAAATCCGGAATAACTCCGGTAGCAAGTGACCAGTCCTAAAAATTCAAAGAGCACCTGAAACCAGTGATGGTTTCACTCGGTTCAATGAACGTTCATTTTGGAATTATTTCCGAATCAATCGACGCAGAACATGAGTGGGTCTGATTCATTTTCTCTGCTGAGAGCAGATGTGGTTGCAGACACTCCGAATGAATCCTCTTTATGAGTAAACATACTCCGATCACGGGCGTGTGGTAATTGCGGCCCGGGTGAATCGTTTGATGATTGAGTCGGCAGCAAACATTGGCTGTTCATTATCGTTTCTTGATTCGATCCAGCATTCAGTCTCGGGACATTCGATAGGATCATATTATGAAAATGTGATTCGACTCTCACTCATATTGTTTGGCAAAGGAAGCGAGGTACCTAGCGCAACAAGAATTTTGCTTCAATCCGCTTTGAAGCGTACGTTGCTTGAATTGGATTCGAAATGGATGCATAAAAATTGGCTTACGTAACAATGGTTTGACTTCAAAATGATCAAATCAAAACATTGGCGGATGTTTTAATTTGTCTCCTCGCAATTTTGGAGACGCACATTTCGGTTTAGTGCATCAGCATGCACATTGCGGCGTGATACTTTTTCAAAGACATTTTTATTTTTGTTTTAAGTCGCATATAGAATATTTAATATTTATATGAACGCTTTTCAAATTGGCAATTCCCATTGAAAATTTTAACGCAATGTCCATGGCACAATTTGCTTCTCACTAAATTATCGATGATATATCAGCAGACCGATAGCGACAGGAAATCGGAGCCCGCTTGTGGGGACTCTAGATGCGATGTGTGCCATACGGGGAATTGTGTGACTCTTATCGGCGGGCAATTTTTTTTCGCAATACAAATGACAAGTGATGCCAAAGCATTTACGATCTTCTTCTACCAAATGCCAAGTAATTTTAAAAAAATGTTGATTTGACAACGTCAAGACAATTTATAAAAGAATCATTATTTAAAAAATAAGTGCCAAATGGTGGATAACTTTATATACGTTTTATCAATAAAGATTACAAGGGGATCGCTTTTTAGGGTCATTTTTTACACTACTATTTTTACACGGATTTTTGGATTTACGAGGATTTAGGATTTAGAGGATTTAAGATTTTTTCATGTACAGGTTATCCGACATAAAAAAAATCTTGGATTTAGGAATTTATTCGGTTTTTAAGGGGATTACGGGGAGCACGAACAATCAACGAATCGTCATTATTTTCATCATTGAATGCTTAATTTTTTCCTACAACAAATATGATTTAGAAAAAGTATCAGCGGCGCGTGCTTACTCGCAACCTACATGCTGATACATTTACAGTTACATCAAACAGCTGAAAACCGGAATAAGCCGCTCCAATGTAACGAGGTGATAATGCTAGAAAGAGACAAAAGATAGGAAAAATAACACGGTGTGTAGTGCCTCCTCGAGTCACCTTAAGTCATTCTTTCCTCAAGTTTTTATGCGGTTTCCCAACAATATTACGTAACACGCGAAAACGTATCCCAGCGTAAAAACCAACTGCAATGGTTTGGTTTGCAGCAAACTTAAAAATTCTTAAATGTTTCTGCTTGTTTAAATTTCGTACAACGAAAGTAATTTGAATTGTATGATACTAATTTGTTATATTAAATTATTTTCTCGTGAGAATCTCAAATCCCACCTAGAAAAACTGCATATTTATCATATTATTTGTAAAAACACTTAAAATAAATAGCAGATTTCTGTGAAATTTCACCGAAATCTCAACAGCAGAACTGTTCGATGAATAATTTTACAGATTTTCGGAGGTTTTACCAGTTGAACAAAGGAAAAATCGCCGAAAATTTTGTGATATAATTACCGAACAATTCTGCTGTTGAGATTGCATAAAAAATTTTGCTTCAATTCACCGAAATCTGTGAAATGATTTAAGTGTGCATGGAAAAACTGCTTCAAAATCATCGACAACACATTACTATAGGCTGGAGAGTAAGTTAATATAACAGAATAGGGTATCAGTTCCATTATGATTAATATGCTTCTATATCAATAACATTTGCAAAACAGGTAGTTTAGGCTAAATTTGTGTCTTGTTTTGTTGTTATCCGTCGTGCTTAATGCTGAAAAAAAATCTCAAAAATGAGAAATAAAACAATTTGCGCGCCAATACTTTGTTTACGGATGGTATTGATTTGGGTACACGGTATGAATTCAAGGAGCAGTTCCCCTACATAATGTTTTACTTCTACTCTTAGTCACAAAATACGTTCAAATGAGTCGATGTTCGACGATTGACGAACTATGTGAATGACTTCCAAATATTTTATTCAGGTACGTTTATTCTTCATCCATTATTTGCTATTACGTCATAAAGTAACTGTACCAGTTTTGGCCATGTTCCTAATTTGGACAATTTCTCGCATAACTCTGAAAATAATGCAATTTCCGTGGGTTTTATGAGCTGTAATAGGAGATATACCCCTTATGCTTCTTTGCTGTGGAAACTGATCGATAGTTTTTGAAAAATATGCATTTTTTAGGGTTGGCCAAATTAGGCACTAAGGTGGCCAAAACCGGTACACTTCCCCTAGCTGCAAAACGAAGAGCAAATGAAGCCATCAAAAATGGTGCTTCCACAGTTCATAGCTTTTTCCTTTAAATTTGTTTTTTATTCTGTGTTTTTCTTATGCATTAACTTTCAGTTATTTTTGATTGCGATTAAAAATCATCACACAAGTAGATTTTTCATGCGCAGTACAATACGAATTTGATGCATTAACTTATCAGGGTTGTCAACATCAAAATTTCATTAAATGCATTATCAAATTATTGAAAGAATGATTCTTTAAAATAAATTCGGACACCCAAAAAACAAATTTGACAATTATTGTATAGAATCTGGGCATATACAATTCTGTAATATTTTTATACAAATATTGTGTTAAAATAATACAAATCTGTATTATTTTAATACAACAATTGTATTAAAATCTTACTAAATTGTATATGCCCAATTATTATACAGTTTCTGCAAGGTTCTTATGCCGAGCTGCATTAAAATCTGGCATCCGCTGGTTGAGTGTATAGACATCGAAAAATGTTTTCTACAGATGTCAAACAATTTGGATAATGTAATGAAATAATTATTAAGGTAGGATTTGTTTCAAACTTTAGATTGACGCATACATTAACAATTCAACTAAAAATGATAATAAAAAGACGGATACATATGTAGTTGCTGGTTGGGTAAAATTCTGAGTTAGGTAAAATAAAGTTTATTAAAGTCAACCTGCCACTAAAAATATGATCAACACTTCCCTATTTCCCTGTTTTGTCACGCTATACTATATGTACGGATATTACTGCGGGTCAAAAATCCAAGGATAGCAGAATATTATTTTCTGAATCTCCACATATGGCCGGGGTTCTGCCAAACCGCACCAAGCGGCTTTTCGACTATTTTGTTCGTGAAAGGAAAACGGGAATTCATAATTCATACTTACATTTGTTATAGGATATACTCAGTTATGGGGATGATGGATATCCGATATGATTTATGATCAACTGAATCTGCAAATCGAAAACTTGGGCAGAAAAATGGGTCACTTTTTGTTGGCATTTGGCGCGATTTGGCCATATGTGAAATTAAACAAGCGCCTATTGGGAAAGATGATCCGCCACATTTCCTAAGTTAATATTGAACATATTGCTGCAAATTCCCTAACGGTCAAGAAAAGTTTGTATATACGATTCGTACGCTGTGGAAATTGATAGACTATTTTTGAAAAATGTATTTTTTCGGGGTTGGCAAAATTAGGCTCTAATGTAACCAATTCCGATACATTTTAACAACTTTTTATGAAATTTATGCCTCACTTTACATCTAAAAAAAATGATTAATGATGATTAATGATAAGAATGGGTAAAATGATAGTTATTGGTACATACTTCCGATCATTTGAATTGATGTTAACGGCATATTTTGTTTATCATTTCGGGTAGCGCGATTAGATAAAATATTTTGTAATTTTGAATGTATATTAGATTGATTCAAATTTTGACTTTGCCGCTCCCCTGTGCTTAAACGATTGTTTTTACTATTTTAATAGTCCTCCCAAATTTTTAGCTGATTTGGATGTAATTTGGTTGTGCACGTGCCGTTTGAAGGTTATATGAAAATTACTATGAGAATTGCCACTTATGTAAAGGATCGTTTTGTGAAGCAGCCCAGAATCTATTTGAATATATTTAACGCATCGCCATCATAGAATAGATCCTAAGCTGGAAGTCAGTTGTTGTTGCAAAGCAATCTGACTTTTGTGAGCAAAATTATATAGAAAACAGAAATGCTCATTATTGATATTGATGTTATTCTTTTACGTGTTAAATTGAATTTCCCACAATTCAGTATTTCTCCAATAACTTTTGTTGCCAGCATCAAATCGTTTAGCAACAGCGACGATATTTTCCCTTGTTAAATTTCCTATGTTGCTAACGTATTCATACATTTTTAAAGCTTAATGGGCAATGATGGGGAACGGTTTTTCACAAAAGTTGCTGTTTTCATAGTAATTTTCATACAAGCTTCAAACTGCTTGTGCTCAGTCAAATTACATCCAAATTAGCTAAAAATTTAGGACGATTATTAAAATAGCAAATGCCATCGTTTAAGCATAGGGGAGCAAAAAAGTCAAAATTTGAATCACTCTAATGGACAATTAAAATTTCGTTTCATTTCGTTTCGCCAGGAAAAAGTGTGTTATCACATACCCTTATAAATATGCTCAAGCAAAGCATAATATGCTAAGGTTTGAGCCATATACCCTACTTGTAAAAGTGTCATGTGTTGATATTTCAGACGACTGTAACTTTCGAATTAGGGGCTGTCCACGTACCGGTTTTGATCAGTTTTCGATACTAGCCTAGCGTTGACAGTAATTTTAGCTAAATTATTGTAAAATTGATAGACATAAAAAGCATCACATTGAAAAATTGTGAACTCTGTTCCAGTCGAAATCTATATTTTAACTTACTTCTTTCTGCAAATATTGATGCAGAAATAAGTAAGTTAGAATAGTTTATATCTTCTATGTCAACATCTTGAATATCGATCATCTATACAGTAACATACCACGTCTACCGGCTTTGATCAGTTTTCGATACTTCCCTCCCCCAGCGTTGACACTCATTTTAGCTAAGGTACACCGGGGCAAGTTGAAATGCGGGGTAAGTTGAAACAGAAGCTGTAATTCAGAAAGGAAATGACCGAATGTTCTGATAATTTTTTTCAACAAACTACTCGCCTAAACGCATCTTCTGACTGCCATTCCCGAAAGATTGCAGCTTTCAGATAGAATTCCTGCCATTGTTTATTTTTTGCCCTTTGCAAAATCTAAACCAACTATTTGACGTGCCAATGAAACAGGTCCAAAACCGATGTTTGGAAAAGTTTTTCACCAATTTTTTACGGGAGGTAATTATTCAATGTTGAATAAGCATAATGATTATGAAAAATCGATGAAAGACCCGTTTTAATTTTTGTATTTTGGTTGTTTGATATTGCTCTGCATGTTCAACTCATCGGGGCAAATAGAAATGCTTGGTGCGGGGCAAGTTGAAACAACGATTCAAAACGTCACCCTCGCAATTAAAAGTATTTTTTTTTTCCAAAATTCAACATGGTCCGTAAATACATTCGAAAAACATAAATTTGTAAAAACATGCAAACTTCTGAACATAAATTTAATTAATTTTCCCATTCTGTCATGAATGCAACCTTCCTACAAACTCCACTAGAATAAAAAGGGGTCATGTTTAAACTGCGGTTTTGAGATTCTTAATCTTCTGAGAACTGACTCTCAGAAAATAAAACGTAGAGTATGTAAACATTTCGTTAACTCCACCTTTCACTTCCCCAGCTGCCTATTTCTCCAATCGAAGAGTTTATGAGAGATATGATGGCTGGAATTAATGTGCACTTATGAAGAAGCCACAACAGAATTAATCAACTGCGCAATATACAAGTGAACCAAATAATGAAGCATCCTGAATAGTAATCACCAGTAGGAGAAAATCAATTTGATAAATTTTCAGCGTAGTGCGTTCTCCAGAATTTTGTCTCTGAAAATACGCTTGTGACTTTATTGTACACTGCCCTTATTGGCATAAGAGTAGCATGTCACTTCCGCCGACTTGAGTAATATGCCGTTGAATTAATCAAACTTGTTTTACATGGAGAAATACAAAAAAAATCTAATAAATTGAAATAAAATTGTATCTTTCCAAAAAAATGACATAATATTCTTTATCCATATTGGAGGTGACGTAACTGCTGACTCCCTGAATATGTTTTTTGCAGCACACTTCCCGCCCCTTAGTTTCAATCAAAGTGAAGATGTTGAAACACAACCAAAGTTTTCATTCAGATGTGTAACTAGTGATGAAGTTTTAGCTGAGTTCGCCACTGCCTCATGCGATGCTGTAGGAAACGACTTTATTCCATTGAATGTTTTAAAAATTTCTTTAGGTGTCACTCTTACGTACATTACTGATATTTTCAATTGCTGCATTACATCATCCGAATTTCCTGTCGATTGGAAAATTGCTAAAGTTATTCCAATTAGTAAGATTGATAATCCATGTATCGAAAAAGATTATCGTCCAATAAGCATCCTTTGCGCTCTTTCTAAAGTTTTTGAGTCAGTACTTTCTAAACAACTGAATGAATATTTAATCCGAAATAACCTGCTATGCGCTTTCCAATCGGGGTATCGGAAGGCATGTAGTACAGTGACTGCACTGATTAATATTGAAAATGACATAAGGGAAGCACTAGATAAAAAAAATGATCACTATCCTTACGCTCTTAGATTTTAGTAAGGCATTTGATTCTATTAACCACCGACGATTATGTGAAAAGTTGAAACACAATTTCCACTTAGACCATTTCTCCTCAAGTTTAATTCTATCCTATCTTTCCAATCGGTTGCAGTATGTCGACTACAATAATCATCAATCCGAAATTATTGCAGTCCAAACTGGGGTACCACAAGGCTCAATACTCGGTCCATTACTCTTCTCGATGTTTATAAACGACTTACCATTGAGTTTATCTTTCTGTAAATTTCACCTATATGCGGATGATTGTCAGCTGTACATCTCCGGAGAACCTAGCACCGCACCTGAAATCGTTTGTCGGATGAACTCAGATGTTCAAAATATTTTAGAGTGGTGTGAACAGAATGGACTGATTCTTAACGTGAAAAAACACAGACTATAATTTTTCACACTAAACGTGCAACCTTACCTTTTGTTCCTCTAATTAAAGTTGGAAACGATTTCATCACGTATTCTAATGTGGTTAAAAATCTTGGCATTCTTATGGATTCAAATTTAAATTGGACAAACCAGACAAACGCTGTTTCCAGTAAAGTCTGCAACGCCTCCCGAGCAAAGGCAGATAACTGAAATGAAATCAAACTGATAACATGCTAAGTTATCCTTATTATCATTTTGATATTCAGTTATCAATCAAGTGATTAACTGATAACTGAATAATAACAAACTTTATTATCAATACAAATTTGCCATTTTCTTTAAATTTTCGCGTCGTTCAAATATCGTACTAAACATTCTATTCTTTCAAACAAACTAACTTGTGGGAGCAACTTCCTATGGACATATTTTATGGTGAATGGTCATCCCAACTTGTTTAACACGAGGTAAAACTCTACCATATAAAACTGCGAATCTTTCTTTAATCAGATTTACCATACAGAGTAGGATTAAGGTTTATCCAGCTTCCCATTCTCACCATAATGGCAGACGCTAAAAAAGTGTGACAAGAACTGTTTCTTAACACTGAGCTGAAATGTTCGTCTAAGCAGACGATGATTTTCCCTGTTACCAACGATATCTATAGATTCGTTTATTTTCTGGAATTTGCGCAAGAGTTCAAGTTTTCTTATTTGTTTTATACTATGCTTATTGACTTTACTTTCATTTCAGGTGTCGTTGAATAATGAAGTATATATGTATCTGGGAACCATACGATGCAGGAGTTGAATTAAAACTTAACGTGGACTTGCAACTCCCGAAACATATGATCCAAGGGCATGTGCTCATTCAGGAATGGTGAATACTCTTGACTAACCGCCTACTTTGCAGGACAACGTCTATATATAAAATGAGTTTGCATTTGTTTGAGGCGATATAATTCACTAACGGCAATATAATTCATCTTGAAATCCGCAGTGTTCAAATATATGGGGCAGCAAAGAATTTAACTGTCGGATAATCAAGAAATTGCAACGATCTGGTGTGATTTGGAGAAAACAATCATTATCGCACGGACGTCGATCTAAGTGCAGCGCTGCAATATGCTCAACTATTGACAGTTTTGAACTTAGGTTTGAACGTAAAATACGAATATCAGGGCAAAATCGTTATATCACAGTCAAACCTCCACGATAGTTAAGGGTAGGTCGTCTCATGGAAATATCGAGATGTAGAATGAAGATTATTAAGAAGGTGTACTGTCATCATAGTAACCCAGAAAACAATTTTTAGTGTTGAAAAATTTGCTTTTATGAGTCGATATTGAGTCGTATAACATCGACTCCTGATCCTTCACTGCATATAAATAAGAATGAGTTGAGATTTCTGTTGTCTACAAATACCAACATTTTTTCATGGATTAATTCTTTTTGGGATCAGCAGAGTTTAAACGTGCATATGAAAACACAAACTTTCGACAGTATGCATAAATACTTAAAAATATTAGCGAAAAACTACGTCGTATCTATGATGAAATGATCAAAGAGCCCTGATTGGGAAAGCATGAAATACAGTCAATACAGTCCACCCCATTTTAGGCAACACATGATTTCTGTTTTATTTAAATTCTTAAAAAAATGATTGTTCAGTTTTTCTATTATTAATAGTTTTGGGCCCCCGTTTTGGTTTGTTGGCATTAGAAATATGTTATACGGTTTAAAAGTTTTCTAGAATCTGTAAAAGGTACAAATCAGATGTTCCCAAAACGGGGGAGCACTGTGTTTCAAAAACTAACAGACAAATGCCATAACAACCAAACTAGCAACCGTATCTTTGTTTGAGGAATATCATGGATACTAGAAATACCACGAATACTATTGCTGGACAATGATTAATACTATCGCAAAGTTTAGAGTTACTTGCCCTTGAGAAAACATGTAACTCACTGCGACATACAAGATTTTGGTTTTGTTTGAATAAATCCTAGCACTGAAATCGATTTACAGTGTTGCACTGCTAGCAACCTAATGATTGACAATAAGTGAGAAGAACTAACCTGAGGAAGATCGGGAACGATTGCCTAGTATTTATATACTTATTTAATTGGTCACAACTGAAAAAAGTGTTCAATAAAAGGACGATGAACTGTATTTATCCTAATTGATTGTCGACTTGCTATTTTGAATTAAATTCGGTTTTCATTTTTGTTATGTTAAATGGTAATTCAACCAAAATGATAACAATTCTAGTTATCAATATAATTTGATAATAAAGTTTGTTATTAATAAGTTATTCTGCTTTGCACTATGTCCAGCCAACTGTTATGGTCATGGCATCATGATTTGATTATAAATAGTCTTCAGTAAATACAAGTTTGTAGGAAGCGTAGTGCTCTTCTCTTTTGCTCCACAAGAAAGCGTAATTGGGTGAGTGCCCAGAGACGTCGCCGTACAATCACGTGATTCGAGTTCGAACCCCAGTGAATGCCAACATTTTTTTCAATGCGTAACGAAGTCGGCAAAGAAGATTCAACTATTTTGGTCGATAAAACAGTGATGAGTGATAACTAATTGATAACTAAGTTAGTTATTTGAGTCAATAATATGTATAACAAAATGTGTTATCAACTTGGTATCAGTGATAACTTAATTTGTTTTCATTTAGTTATTCCAGGAGCAAAATTCTGGTATCATTTTTGTTATGTTGGCTGTTAATTCAGCCAAAATGATAACAAATTCAGTTATCAAAATGTCCGATAACCGGATAATAGAATTTGTTATCAATAAGTTATTCATTTTTGCTCGGGCTTGCACTCCCTACTTTTGCTGCGGCATTGTACTCCTCAACACATCAGGATTCAACTTGCCAAGTCACTTTTAGTACCTCTATTCGATTATGGAGACATATTGTTTGGTCTTGTATCAAAGGCAAATCTCAAAAAACTAAACCAGGCTTTCAATGCAGTTGTAAGATACGCATACAATCTAAAAAAATATGACCATATATCCGCCTATAAGAAGTCTTTACTTGGTTGTGATTTTGTGAATCATCTTAAGCTAAGAACATGCATCCAAACATATAAAATTATAAATGACCCCCCAATTTACCTCCGAAACTTCTTCAAGGTTGCCCGCTCTTCTCGAGCATTACTACTTATTGTTCCTAGAGCCCTTTCTAATAATTTGAGAGATTCTTTTCGTGCCCGTGCTGTCAAAATTTGGAACGAATTACCTCGTAATCATAGAAGCGAAACGACATTTGTCTCTTTCAAACGAAATTTGAGCATTCACTTCAATTCCCAATAGTACTTTGGTATGAAATTACTTATTTTATTGTGTTAGAAAATAGTACATAGTTGCGTAAGCTTTGAAAACTGTTATGTGGTTATTTATGCGATTATAAAGATTATGTAGATAAATAAAATAAATAAAATTTATTGCTGTGGGACAATTAAATGAACCATACTTAAGTTTATTTTTTGTGTAAAAGAGTACCTATCAAAATCTGGAATCTGATTTTTATGCGAGTAAATATCAAGATGAGACAACAAAAGTGGGATTTGTTTTCAAATTTCTAGAACAAAGCCTACTATTTTATTAATTTTTGTTAAACAGGAGACAATTTTAAGCTAATTTCTGAAAGAAAATCAAAATCGTCAAAAACTTACATAGGACTCTTATGCGAATCCTGGCAGTATTATAGTCCCCTTTACAATCTCGTGCTTATTGAGTCTCACTGAGTACATACATTTTGTTATTAATACGGAAAAATTAGCTTACGTCTGAATATAACGCAGTGTTTCAACTTGCCCCGATTCGCGGGGCAAGTTGAAACGATGCGTATAAAAAAATAATTTAAATATAAAAAAAATTAAAAAAAGTTTGTTAAGGTTGTATATTTTTTATGTATAATATTTGGCCCGAACTAGCAAACACCGCAAACGGATTCAAAATATATCAAAGGTTGATTTTTTTACAGCACTTCAAATTTCAACTTTGAAAAAACCGTTTCAACTTGCCGCGGTGTACCTTAAATGATTGTAAAATTGATAGACATAAAAAGCATCACATTGAAGCATTGTGAAGACTGTTTCAGTAAAAACCTATATTTTATCAATATTTGCAAAAAGAAGCAGGTTATAATAGTTTATATCTTCTATGTCAACATCTTGAATATCGATCATCTATATATTCGGCTAAGGTTACAAACACATCAGGCAGTTATCAATCAACCATAAATCAAACGGATCATCTTCAATTTTCGAAAAGGTGCACTCCGCTAACGGGGCGAGGATTTTTTTTTCCTCAACAAACACAACTCGAAACCACAGAAAAAGAATGAACGGCAGCGTAGCCGAAAATCGGTTAAATAAATATGATACAATGTGGCAGAGAAGAAACTGCGATCAGCTGAAGCGAAAACATGTCTTCGTATGAAATCGAAAGAAAAAATGAACAATTCAGGAGGATACGGTTAACAAAAAACAGTAATCCTTCTGTATCCCTTTTGGATTCTTTCAAGGATGCAATTTTTTCGGATAATCGAAAAAAATAATTACCGTTTTTGTGAAATTCGTTCCTGGTGCATCTCAAATTTTGAGATTTTTTTTTCCTTTTCCTATCTTTTGCTAGAGGACCAATTGTCTAACGGTGGTGCGGTCGTATGGGCGATAGGCAACTCAAAATTCCATTTCCTCCTTCACAAATTTGTTACCGTTATTAAAAATTCAAAAGATTCCCCTTCGTGGAAAATTTAAAGAATAATAATTCAAGCGCACGATGGCGACCGAACGCGGGTACGTGCCTAATAATCGATATGCGTATACCAGCTTTTGGGAAATCCGCGCCGCGAATAGATCAAGTGCCGCGACAGCGAAATAAAGCACGGTGGTAAAGAGTTGGGTTCTCGCTCGCGTGTTCCTCGTCGGATGCATAAATCTCAAGCACGGAATATTGATTGCAAGTCCTCCCTGTCGAGTGTTCTGTCTGGGGCGGGGAGGGATGATGAGTTTCATCATCATCAGCTCGTATTACACTGCTCTCGAGTCGTCTGTAATCATCGGAACCGATGCTTTTATAAAGCAACTTGTGCGTGTTTTATAAAAGGCTTGAAAGACATCGTTCGAAACCGAGGGACTTTACGATGGTAGCTGATTGACATATATTTACGAAAAGGTGGTTTGAAGTTTATTATTTTAGATTCATGAAACACCATCTAAATATTTTTTCAAGTAAAATTGAGGACTGAATATGTTATATCTGAAATTCATTTATATTTATAGTGACAAATTGCAAGTTTTTTTTCAGTTGTGCTGAAATTGCGAGATTTCCTAAAATACCTTAAATGTAAAAATGATTTCTGCTCTGCACATCGGCATGCCCCTTGATTTTCCCATTTAAAAAAATGTAAACCCCACGATAAAAGACTCCCTCACAATATAAGAAAAAAAAAACTCCAGGGGTGACTTCGTAGCCTCGGACGGGACGCGTAAAAAAAAACCTCACCCCAGCGTTTTTTTTTATACATTCTCCAAAACTCAACCCTATCAAATTTAAACTGTGCACCGAGAGAACGATACGACTTGACGAAAACCTCGCCAGCACGACTTTGTGCACGGAGGCCGTTCAATTTGGTGTTTATTATAAATTAGCTGAGAAGCGTCTTCAGAAGAGTTTATTTGCATCCCGTAAGACATTAATGCATAAAAACAAGACTTATGTGGCTCATAGATTAACTAATTAATTAATTAAAGCATTGTTTGCTACTTTTGAACAGTATGTTACGTTAATAAAGTTCCCAAAAATTACTTTCGTTCCCAGTTTCAGATTCTTTTTCTCGGTTTCTGTTCGAAGACCCGCCACTACGATCGGCGCTAACATCCTTCCGTCTTCATTCCACGTGGCTTCATCATCAGCTCTAACTGCACCGTGTTGTCATCGGTGTCGGTCGATGGCCGTTGTTTGATCAGACCAACTTGAAACAGGAAAAGTGTTCCGCGTTCTGTATTTGAACCATCTCTCGGAACTTACTTACCGCATTCATAACGCACGGAATGGAATAGGAGACGACGCTGCCTTATATATCACCCAAGACTTCGTCGTCATCGTTGGTGTCGGCATTGAAGCCGCTTCTGGGATCTTCTTTCATTCCGGCACCTCACAGCAAACTAAACCTGCAGGAATTATGGGGGAAAAGGGGTGTTGTATTCCTTCTTGGCTTCTTTAAAAATAAAAAATAAAACTGAAAAGCGCCTTTTCCTACTTTGCATACAGCAGCACCCACAGTCGCCACCAACGCGAGTTGTTGGAAGATTGCTGTCGTGGCGCTGTTTGTGTACCTTCGTAGGTGGGTATCACGACACAAAGGCGAAGCCCTAGACGACAACTGGGACGGCGGGAAGGATTGCGAAAGTGGTTCAAAAGTAAGATTTATGGTTATTAATTTTGCCTGTTAAGTACGCGAGTTGACGCATGGCGCGGGCCGGATCGGAAGGATGGGTTATGTGCATGTCGTTATTTTTGTATATAAAATGCTTGCAAGGATGAAGATGAGTTCACTCACAGCACTAATAAGAGTGGGTTAAATGAAGGTGCCCCCAACAAGAAACATGCCAGGCATAGATGCTTCAAAGGGAGTAAAGTAAAATCGAAGCTGAGATAGGATCCAAAAACTACGAGTTGCGTGGTGGTCAAGACATTTCCTCCAATAGATGTCTGTTAAGAATAAATCTAAGAATTGATTAGAAAAGGTGAAATTTATTCTGACCTTGGGCAGTATTGAAGTAAATAGAGTAAATAAAAAAGAGTTATTTTTCACTTATTATTAACGTGATAATATAAAATTCCAAATCGCTCAAAACAGCTAACTGATCAAATTGTACTGAATAATGATTCATTGTTACTTCACGGTGTCTCTATGGAAAGATATTATTTTTCAAAAATCAGTATCTCTGAAACACCCACCACGCGAAAGTATATGCTCTCCTCTTTCATATAGTGGGTAAACCAAAATGTTCTATCGGGGGATCTAGAACAATTTATTTTTCACTATTTTTGGTGCAAACTCCAAAGAAATCTCAAATGATAGCCGATTTAACCCCCCTAAAAATGTATGGAAAAATGACTCCGATAGAAGATTTTAAAAATGCACTTACGTGAAAGAGGAAAATCTATACTTTCATGTAGTGGTTGTTTTAAAGATACTGATTTTTTGAAAATAAGCCTCTCCGGACAAAGTCACGGTGACTTAGTCACATCAAAATATGCATAATCAGGCGAATCGAATCGATGAAGTTACAAAAAATTAGACAAATTGCAAATTGAGCAAATAAAACAAGACATTTACACAACATCCAGTGGAGAATTGTCCGCACCGCATTACGAAAAGTTCTCTTCCAACAAGTATGGGAATCGAGCCCACACTCCACAGCCCGCAAATGCGCTCAGACGACTGGACCTAGTAACCGCAAGATCATGTAGCTCACGAAAATAGAAAAAGAGGACATGGAAAAAGAAGGAAGAAAAAAGAAAAAGGAGAAAAACAATAAAAAGAAAGATAGGAGAATAGAAGGACAATAAAAAATAATGGAAGTTGAGAAAGTAAAAGTAGCTGGTGGAGGAGCGAAGACAATAGGTAGAAGACATAATCGAGAAGGAAAAAAGAAGCAGGAGAAAAAGAAGAAGCAGAAAAAGAACAAGGAAAAACGAAAAAAATAAGAAGAAGGAAAAATAAAATGGAAGTGGCAAGAAAGAAATAAAAAATAGATTCAAACGAAAAATAAAGATAGACAATGGAAGAGAGACAAGAATAAAATATAGAAGAAAAAAGAATATCGAAGACAGCAAATGAATTATAGAGAAGGAAGAAAAAATGGAGAAAGGAATGACTGTTTGTATATATCTAACCACTTTCCTTTGATGGGACTCGAAGCCACAATCCTTAGTACGCTAGTTAGAGGTGTGCGCCGCCGCGCCACGCCGCCGCCGCCGACAGTTTTTGGCTCGCCGCCGCCGCCGGCATTTTTACATCGGCGCGCCGCCGTTTAAAATTTTGTCACGCCGCTGATCTATAATTTTCCACGCCGATTGAAATTTGAAGAAGTCCGCAGAATTTTTCGTGGAAATTTCGAAGATTCAGACGAATTTCCGTAGAATTTCCCGAATGATCCCCACATCATCACGTTGGAAACTAAAAAAACTGGGAGTGGAAATTCCGAAGAATTTTTCGCTGAAATAAAATTTTTGTCGTTTGGCAGAAAGCAATTTGGCCGAAAGCCACAATGCAGAAAGTTGGTAGGCCGAATATGTAGTTTGACCATGCACATCATTTGACCGAAACCCATCTAGCCCAAAGTTAATTGGTCGAAAATGTTATTTGGTCGACGACCCTTTCCTGTTTTAAATGTTTTTCAGTGGAACTTTAGAAGAATTTCTTATGAACAATACAGAGAACCTCCCGCAGAAATCCAAAATCCTTCCGGAAAAAAATCGTTAAAATACTGAACCTTTTCCGTGAAAATTCGAAAATTTCACTCATAAATTTTGAATTTTAGTGAAACAAGGTGTCTACTCAATTGTAAAAAGAAAATTCCCAATTTTTTCCAGTTTCTTTATTCAGGTACAGAAAGATAATCAATTCAAACAAGTCAAACTAAACACGTTTTGTAAAAGAAATTATTGGTGGCCTCACAACATTTTTTCTTCTTATTGGCAGAGGTTGCATATCTCACCACAGATAACAGACATGGATGCTCGCACAACATTTTGTTAAAAACGTGTGAAAAGATTTAAATCGCGCCGCCAACGCAGGCTGCCCGACGTAAAAATTCAATCCCACTAAGTCATGGCGCTGGCATACACTACATAAACAATGCAGTGCTGCAACCTAGGAGTGAGCCTATGAGCAATCCGGAATGAACACCAACGCTAAAAACACAGACAAACAACCGTAACACTAGAGAAATTACCATCGACCATGACTTCAACGATCAATTTTAATTTGATGGGTTGCGCTTTTCACAAATCGAGGCGTTAGTGTCATAATTCTTCGAGTTTGACATTTCACTCCAGCGCCTTCTGGTGACAATGTCTTACGAAACATTGTTTCGTGTAACGTGCTCGCAAGATGGTGGTAGAGAAGTTGGGCGATGGATTTTTCAGAAATATGTTCAAGCTGTTACGTCTGTTTGTCTGTGCTAAAAACTAGAACACAGCAAATTTTAACTTAATTTACTTATCAGCACACTAGCACCGCGCAACGGGGCATAACGGCATACTTCAAAATGACCAGTACAAACTTTTACCCAAGCACGCGAATGAAGATGAACGTCCGTTCTCTGTGATCCCACCAGCACAGCGGATCTCAAGCTTTTTCTTGAGAGGTACCCTTCAAACTTTTGCATTAATTGAGGTACACCTTCTTGAAACTAAGCTTCCGAGCCTCTTGAAAGGAGGCTTCCGAGCTTTTTGAAAAAGAAACTTCCGATCCTCTTTTCGAAAAAAGGCTTCTGACTCTCTTAAAATGAGGCTTCCGGGCCTCTTGGAAGGAGACATAGACCTCGTGAAAGGAGGCTTCCAAACCTTCCCTAGTAGCACGGGTGCTGCAACCATTTTTTCCTGACATGTGCTGCTCGGGTTTTGCAAGAAGGCTTCTGAACATCTTGAAAGGAGGCATCCGAGATACTCTGAAGAAAGCTTCTGAGAAGTGTAGAAGGATGTTTCTAATCCTCTTGCACGAAGCAACCGATGTTTCTAATATATTATTCAACATTTTGTATAGATCAGGTAGATTGCATTGAAGATCTTTTAAATTTGATCATTCGACGTTTTGTCCGTTTAATCTTTTGTTCCGCAGCTCTTCATACGCTGTTGGCTTTGATCTACTGAACGCCATGCATATTATGTAGACAAAGTTTTGAAATAAAAAAATACACAATTATCAAAACTTTATCAATAAGCTCCGATTGAAATTGTAATATGTCCGCCATTATGGATTTTTGTCCGAGGTACCCCTAAGACCAGCGAAGGTACCCCTAGGGGTACATGTACCCCGGTTGAGAACCCAGCCACCTTCTGTATGGTTTTGTTTTATAGCCCTGACTCCTTCGGAACTTCCTCCAGAATTCCATAAAAAATTCTTTAGGTATCCTTCGTAAAATACTTTGGAGATTTTTGCAGATATTCTTCTAAAATTTCTTCGAAAATTCGATGGATATTAATTAGTACTTTCTTTAGAGGAACTTTAAACTTCTTCAAGAATTGTTCCGGAAATTTGTTTGGGACTTTATCCGGGAATCCATTCAGAACTTCGTACGGATATTCCTTCAGAAAATCATTTAACAATTCCTTTGTAAATTCTTTTACGAGTTCCTTTAGCACTTTAGCACAATTCTTTTGGAGGTTCCTTCGGAAATTCCTTTATAAATTTCATTGGAAATTTTAATAAAATTTAGGAATTTCTTTGGAAATTATCAATAGAATTCGTTTGATTTCCCGGATAAATGCTTATCTCTCTTTAGGTATTGCTTCGAGAATTTTCCAATAATGCATATTTTTTAAAAATTTCCAATAATGAATATTTTGGAAAAAAAAAATTCTGAAAAAGATGCTCCCGTTGATGTCTTGAAAATACCACGAAAAAATGAAAAAAATCTTCGAGAACGTTATGAAAAAATCACCACGCCGATTAACGCCGCCGCCGCCGCCGGTTAAAATGGTCTTCGGCGTGACGCCGAAAACGCCGCCGCCGCCGACCAAAATTCTGGCAAACGCCGCCGCCGTCGATTTTCGGACCGGCGCACACCTCTAACGCTAGTCTGGTGCTTTTAACCAACAAAGCTACGAAGAACCTCCATCCACCTCCGCAACTTAGCGGACCTCCAATACATTTTTCAAATCAGAATCTTCCACATATTGGACGTATTCACATCTAAGTTTTCAGAACAGAAAATGAAAGAATGATAGAAAGCGAAAGATAAAAAAACAGCAAAGAGAGTGAACAAATACGGAAAGTAGAGAAACAAAGAATACGAAAAAAGAAGGATAAAAGAAAGCATTGAAAAAACGAAAGAAATGGATGGAGTAACAAAACAGTAAAAAGATCAAACAAGGGCCATGAAAATAAGGAAGGAAGATAAAGAAGAAGAAGAGAATGAATAAAAATGGTAGAAATAACAAAATTGAAAGAAGAAGTTCCTCCGGGAATTCCTCCGGAAGTTGCTCCGGGAATTCCTCCGGAAGTTCTTCCGGGAATTTTTCCGGAAGTTCTTCCGGGAATTCCTCCGGAAGTTCTTCCGGGAATTCCACCGGAAGTTCCTCCGGGAATTCCTCCGGATGTTCTTCCGGGAATTCCTCCGGAAGTTCCTCCGGGAATTCCTCCGGAAGTTCCTCCGGGAATTCCTCCGGAAGTTCCGCCGCCAATTCCTCCCGAAGTTCCTCCGGGAATTCCTCCGGAAGTTCTTCCGGGAATTCCTCCGGAAGTTCCTCCGGAATTCCTCCGGAAGTTCCTCCGGGAATTCCTCCGAAGTTCCTCCGGGAATTCCTCCGGAAGTTCCTCCGAATTCCTCCGGAAGTTCCTCCGAATTCCTCCAGAAGTTCCTCCGGGAATTCCTCCGGAAGTTCCTCCGAATTCCTCCGGAATTCCTCCGGAAGTTCCTCCGGGAATTCCTCAGGAAGTTCCTCGAAAATTCCTCCGGAAGTTCCTCCGAATTCCTCCGGAAGTTCCTCCGGAATTCCTCCGGAAGTCCCTACGGGAATTCCTCCGGCAGTTCCGCCGGGGATTCCTCCTGAAGTCCCTCCGGGAATTCCTCCGAAAGTTCCTCCGGAATTCCTCCTGAAGTTCCTCCAGGAATTCCTCCGGAAGTTCCTCCAGGAATTCCTCCGGAAGTTCCTCCGAAGTTCCTCCGGAATTCCTCCGAAGTTCCTCCGAATTCCTCCGAAGTTCCTCCGAATTCCTCCAGAAGTTCCTCCGGGAATTCCTCCGGAAGTTCCTCCGGGAATTCCTCCGAAGTTCCTCCGGGAATTCCTCCGGAAGTTCCTCCGAATTTCTCCGAAGTTCCTCCGAATTCCTCCGGAAGTTCCTCCGGAATTCCTCCGGAAGTTCCTCCGGAATTCCTCCGGAAGTTCCTCCGGGAATTCCTCCGAAGTTCCTCCGGAATTCCTCCGGAAGTTCCTCCGGAATTCCTCCGAAGTTCCTCCGGAATTCCTCCGAAGTTCCTCCGGGAATTCCTCCGGAAGTTCCTCCGGGAATTCCTCCGGAAGTTCCTCCGGGAATTCCTCCGGACGTTCCTCCGGAAGTTCCTCCGGGACCTCCTCCGGAAGTTCCCCCGGGAATTCCTCCGGAAGTTCCTCCGGGAATTCCCCGGGAAGTTCCTGGGAATTCCTCCGGAAGTTCCTGCGGGAATTCGTCCGGAAGTTCCTCCGAGAATTCCTCCGGAAGTTCCTCTGGGAATTCCTCCAGAAGTTCCTCCGGAATGCCTCCGGAAGTTCCTCCGTTCCTCCGGAAGTTCCTCCGGGAATTCCTCCGGAAGTTCCTCCGGAATTCCTCGGAAGTTCCTCCAGGAATTCCTCCGGAAGTTCCTCCGGGAATTCCTCCGGAAGTTCCTCCGAATTCCTCCGGAAGTTCCTGCGGAATTCCTCCGGAAGTTCCTCCGGAATTCCTCCGAAGTTCCTCCGGAATTCCTCCGAAGTTCCTCCGGAATTCCTCCGAAGTTCCTCCGGGAATTCCTCCGGAAGTTCCTCCGGGAATTCCTCCGAAGTTCCTCCGGAATTCCTCCGGAAGTTCCTCCGGGAATTCCTCCGAAGTTCCTCCGGAATTCCTCCGGAAGTTCCTCCGGAATTCCTCCGGAAGTTCCTCCGAATTCCTCCGGAAGTTCCTCCGGAATTCCTCCGAAGTTCCTCCGGGAATTCCTCCGAAGTTCCTCCGGGAATTCCTCCGGAAGTTCCTCCGGGAATTCCTCCGCAAGGTCCTCCGAATTCCTCCGAAGTTCCTCGGGAATTCCTCCGGAAGTTCCTCCGGGAATTCCTCCGGAAGTTCCTCCGGGAATTCCTCCGGAAGTTCCTTCGGGAATTCCTCCGGAAGTTCCTCCGGGAATTCCTCCGGAAGTTCCTCCGGGAATTCTTCCGGAAGTTCCTCCGGGAATTCCTCCGTAAGTTCCTCCGCGAATTCCTCCGGAAGTTCCTCCGGGAATTCCTCCAGTAGTTCCTCCGGGAATTCCTTCGGAAGTTCCTCCGGAAGTTCCTCCGGGAATTCCTCCGGAAGTTCCTCCGGAAGTTCCTCCGGGAATTCCTCCGGAAGTTTCTCCGGGAATTCCTCCTGAAGTTCCTCCGGAAGTTCCTCCGAAAGTTCCTCCGGGAATTCCTCCGGAAGTTCGTCCGGAAGTTCCTCCGGGAATTCCTCCGGAAGTTCCTCCGGAAGTTCCTCCGGGAATTCCTCCGGAAGTTCCTCCGGGAATTCTTCCGGAAGTTCCTCCGGGAATTCCTGCGGAAGTTTCTCCGGGAATTCCTCTGGAAGTTCCTCCGGGCTTTCCTCCGGAAGTTCCTCCGGGAATTCCTCCGGAAGTTCCTCCGGGAATTCCTCCGGAAGTTCCTCCGGGAATTCCTCCGGAAGTTCCTCCGGAAATTCCTCCGGAAGTTCCTCCGGAAATTCCTCCGGAAGTTCCTCCAGGAATTCCTCCGGAAGTTCCTCCAGGAATTCCTCCGGAAGTTCCTCCGGGAATTCCTCAGGAAGTTCCTCCGGGAATTCCTCAGGAAGTTCCTCCGGGAATTCCTCAGGAAGTTCCTCCGGGAATTCCTCAGGAAGTTCCTCCGGGAATTCCTCAGGAAGTTCCTCCGGGAATTCCTCAGGAAGTTCCTCCGGGAATTCCTCCGGAAGTTCCTCCGGGAATTCCTCAGAAAGTTCCTCCGGGAATTCCTCAGGAAGTTCCTCCGGGAATTCCTCAGGAAGTTCCTCCGGGAATTCCTCAGGAAGTTCCTCCGGGAATTCCTCCGAAAGTTCCTCCGGGAATTCCTCCGAAAGTTCCTTCAGGAATTCCTCCGGAAGTTCCTCCGGGAATTCCTCCAGTAGTTCCTCCAGGAATTCCACCGGAAGTTCCTCCGGAAGTTCCTCCGGGAATTCCTTCGGAAGTTCCTCCGGAAGTTCCTCCGGGAATTCCTCCTGAAGTTCCTCCGGGAGTTCCTCCGGAAGTTCTTCCGGGAATTCCTCCGGAAGTTCCTCCGGGAATTCCTCCGGAAGTTCGTCCTGAAGTTCCTCCGGGAATTCCTCCTGAAGTTCCTCCGGGAGTTCCTCCGGGAGTTCCTCCGGGAAGTTCCTCCGGGAATTCCTCCGGAAGTTCCTCCGGGAATTCTTCCGGAAGTTCCTCCGGGAATTCCTGCGGAAGTTTCTCCGGGAATTCCTCCGGAAGTTCCTCCGGGCTTTCCTCAGGAAGTTCCTCCGGGAATTCCTCCGGAAGTTCCTCCGGGAATTCCTCCGGAAGTTCCTCCGAATTCCTCCGGAAGTTCCTCCGGGAATTCCTCCGGAAGTTCCTCCGGAATTCCTCCGGAAGTTCCTCCGGAATTCCTCCGAAGTTCCTCTGGAATTCCTCCGAAGTTCCTCCGGGAATTCCTCCGGAAGTTCCTCCGGAATTCCTCCGGAAGTTCCTCCGGGAATTCCTCCGAAGTTCCTCCGAATTCCTCCGGAAGTTCCTCCGGGAATTCCTCCGGAAGTTCCTCCGAATTCCTCCGGAAGTTCCTCCGGGAATTCCTCCGAAGTTCCTCCGGAATTCCTCCGAAGTTCCTCCGGGAATTCCTCCGGAAGTTCCTCCGGAATTCCTCCGGAAGTTCCTCCGAATTCCTCCGAAGTTCCTCGGGAATTCCTCCGGAAGTTCCTCCGAATTCCTCCGAAGTTCCTCCGGGAATTCCTCCGGAAGTTCCTCCGGGAATTCCTCCGAAGTTCCTCCGAATTCCTCCGAAGTTCCTCCGGAATTCCTCCGAAGTTCCTCCAGGAATTCCTCCGGAAGTTCCTCCGGAATTCCTCCGAAGTTCCTCAGGAATTCCTCCGGAAGTTCCTCCGGGAATTCCTCCGGAAGTTCCTCCGGGAATTCCTCCGAAGTTCCTCCGGAATTCCTCCGGAAGTTCCTCCGGAATTCCTCCGGAAGTTCCTCCAGGAATTCCTCCGGAAGTTCCACACCGAATTCCTCCGGAAGTTCCTCCTGGAATTTCACCAAAAGTTCCTCCTGGAATTCCTCTGGAAGCTCTTTCTGAATTCCATCGGAAGTTCCTCCAGGAATTCCTCCGGAAGTTCCTCCAGGAATTCCTCCGGAAGTTCCTCCGGGAATTCCTCCGGAAGTTCCTCCGGGAATTCCTCCGGAAGTTCCTCCGGGAATTCCTCCGGAAGTTCCTCCAGGAATTCCTCCGGAAGTTCCTCCGGAAGTTCCTCCGGAAGTTCCTCCAGGAATTCCTCCGGAAGTTCCTCCGGGAATTCCTCCGGAAGTTCCTCCAGGAATTCCTTCGGAAGTTCCTCCGAATTCCTCCGAAGTTCCTCCGGAATTCCTCCGGAAGTTCCTCCGAATTCCTCCGAAGTTCCTCCGGGAATTCCTCCGGAAGTTCCTCCGAATTCCTCCGGAAGTTCCTCCGGGAATTCCTCCGGAAGTTCCTCCGAATTCCCCCGGAAGTTCCTCCCGGCATCCCTCCGGAAGTTCCTCCCGGACTTCCTCCGGACGTTCCTCCCGGAACTCCTCCCGACGTTCCTCTCCGAATTCCTCCGGAACCCCCTCCGGGAATTCCTCGGAAGTTCCTCCGGAATTCCTCCGGAAGTTCCTCCGGGAATTCCTCCGGAAGTTCCTCCGGGAATTCCTCCGGAAGTTCCTCCAGGAATTCCTCCGGAAGTTCCTCCAGGAATTCCTCCGGAAGTTCCTCCGGGAATTCCTCCGGAAGTTCCTCCAGGAATTCCTCCGGAAGTTCCTCCAGGAATTCCTTCGGAAGTTCCTCCACAAATTCCTTCGGAAGTCCCTCCGGAAGTTCCTCCAGGAATTCCTCCGGAAGTTCCTCCAGGAATTCCTCCGGAAGTTCCTCCAGGAATTCCTCCGGAAGTTCCTCCAGGAATTCCTCCGGAAGTTCCTCCAGGAATTCCTCCGGAAGTTCCTCCAGGAATTCCTCCGGAAGTTCCTCCAGGAATTCCTCCGGAAGTTCCTCCAGGAATTCCTCCGGAAGTTCCTCCAGGAATTCCTCCGGAAGTTCCTCCAGGAATTCCTCCGGAAGTTCCTCCAGGAATTCCTCGGAAGTTCCTCCAGGAATTCCTCCGGAAGTTCCTCCAGGAATTCCTCCGGAAGTTCCTCAGGAATTCCTCCGGAAGTTCCTCCAGGAATTCCTCCGGAAGTTCCTCCAGGAATTCCTCCGGAAGTTCCTCCAGGAATTCCTCCGGAAGTTCCTCAGGAATTCCTCCGGAAGTTCCTCCAGGAATTCCTCCGGAAGTTCCTCCAGGAATTCCTCCGGAAGTTCCTCCAGGAATTCCTCCGGAAGTTCCTCCAGGAATTCCTCCGGAAGTTCCTCCAGGAATTCCTCCGGAAGTTCCTCCAGGAATTCCTCCGGAAGTTCCTCCAGGAATTCCTCCGGAAGTTCCTCCAGGAATTCCTCCGGAAGTTCCTCCAGGAATCCCTCGGGAAGTTCCTCCAGGAATTCCTCCGGAAGTTCCTCCAGGAATTCCTCCGAAGTTCCTCCAGGAATTCCTCCGGAAGTTCCTCCAGGAATTCCTCCGGAAGTTCCTCCAGAATTCCTCCGGAAGTTCCTCCAGGAATTCCTCCGGAAGTTCCTCCAGGAATTCCTCCGGAAGTTCCTCCAGGAATTCCTCCGGAAGTTCCTCCAGGAATTCCTCCGGAAGTTCCTCCAGGAATTCCTCCGGAAGTTCCTCCAGGAATTCCTCCGGAAGTTCCTCCAGGAATTCCTCCGGAAGTTCCTCCAGGAATTCCTCCGGAAGTTCCTCCAGGAATTCCTCGGAAGTTCCTCCAGGAATTCCTCCGGAAGTTCCTCCAGGAATTCCTCCGGAAGTTCCTCCAGGAATTCCTCCGGAAGTTCCTCCAGGAATTCCTCCGGAAGTTCCTCCAGGAATTCCTCCGGAAGTTCCTCCAGGAATTCCTCCGGAAGTTCCTCCAGGAATTCCTCCGGAAGTTCCTCCAGGAATTCCTCGGAAGTTCCTCCAGGAATTCCTCCGGAAGTTCCTCCAGGAATTCCTCCGGAAGTTCCTCCAGGAATTCCTCCGGAAGTTCCTCCAGGAATTCCTCCGGAAGTTCCTCCAGGAATTCCTCCGGAAGTTCCTCCAGGAATTCCTCCGGAAGTTCCTCCAGGAATTCCTCCGATAGTTCCTCCAGGAATTCCTCCGGAAGTTCCTCCAGGAATTCCTCCGGAAGTTCCTCCAGGAATTCCTCCGGAAGTTCCTCCAGGAATTCCTCCGGAAGTTCCTCCAGGAATTCCTCCGGAAGTTCCTCCAGGAATTCCTCCGGAAGTTCCTCCAGGAATTCCTCCGGAAGTTCCTCCAGGAACTCCTCCGGAAGTTCCTCCAGGAACTCCTCCGGAAGTTCCTCCAGGAACTCCTCCGGAAGTTCCTCCAGGAACTCCTCCGGAAGTTCCTCCAGGAACTCCTCCGGAAGTTCCTCCAGGAACTCCTCCGGAAGTTCCTCCAGGAACTCCTCCGGAAGTTCCTCCGGAAGTTCCTCCAGGAACTCCTCCGGAAGTTCCTCCAGGAACTCCTCCGGAAGTTCCTCCAGGAACTCCTCCGGAAGTTCCTCCAGGAACTCCTCCGGAAGTTCCTCCAGGAACTCCTCCGGAAGTTCCTCCAGGAACTCCTCCGGAAGTTCCTCCAGGAACTCCTCCGGAACTTCCTCCAGGAACTCCTCCGGAAGTTCCTCCAGGAACTCCTCCGGAAGTTCCTCCAGGAACTCCTCAGACAGTTCCTCCAGGTACTCCTCCGGAAGTTCCTCCAGGAACTCCTCCGGAAGTTCCTCCAGGAACTCCTCCGGAAGTTCCTCCAGGAACTCCTCCGGAAGTTCCTCCAGGAACTCCTCCGGAAGTTCCTCCAGGAACTCCTCCGGAAGTTCCTCCAGGAATTCCTCCGAAAGTTCCTCCAGGAATTCCTCCGGAAGTTCCTCCAGGAACTCCTCCGAAGTTCCTCCAGGAACTCCTCCGGAAGTTCCTCCAGGAATTCCTCGTGAAGTTCCTCCAGGAACTCCTCCAGGAAGTTCCTCCAGGAATTCCTCCGGAAGTTCCTCCAAGAACTCCTCCGGAAGTTCCTCCAGGAATTCCTCCAGAAGTTCCTCCAGGAACTCCTCCGGAAGTTCCTCCAGGAACTCCTCCGGAAGTTTCTCCAGGAATTCCTCCGGAATTTTTTCCAGGAATTCCTCCGGAAGTTCCTCCGGGGACCCCTCCGGAAGTTCCTCCAGGAATTCCTCCAGAAATTCCTCCGGAAGTTACTCTGGAAGTTCCTCTGGTAATTCCTCCGGCAATCTTCCGAAAGCTCCTCCAGGAATTCCTCCGATTGTTTCTCCAGGAATTTCTCCTTTAGTTTCTTCGAGAGTTCCTTCTCCAAAACTTCCTCAAGGAATTCCTCTAGAAATTCCTCTGGAAGTACTTCCAATAGTTCCTCCGAAAGTTGCTTCAGGAATTTCTCCAGAAGTTCCTCCGACATTTTCTTCAATGAATTTTGCAGGTAGTCTCCTGATACTTCTCCAAAGGTTCACCCAGGAAAACCTTCCGGATTTTCTCCCGTAAATTCTTCTCGTTCCTGTCCGAAATTATTCTATTTTATGAAAGGAATTCGGTGTGGCAGCATACAGGTCTAGAATAAATAAAGGATAACATGGAAAAGGGTAACAAAAAATCGAGAAAAAAGAAGAGCAAACAAACAAAAAATTACGATACTGAAGAAAAATTAAGAAGAAATACGAAGAAGATAAAGTTTGAAAACAGTGAAGGAAGTGGCAGAAAAAAAACTAGGAAAAAAGAGAAAATTAAGGAAGAAAGAAGAAAAGTGAAGAAAGTAAATGAAAAAAAGGGTCGCAAGAAAAAAAATGAATAAATAAGGATGAAAAAAGAATTCGGAAAAAAGAAGAAAAAAACGAGGAAAGAAAAGAAGGAAAAAAATAAGCAAAAAAAAAGAAAAATTAAGAAAATCGAAGGAAAGAAAAATGCAAGACAAAACTGAAAGACAATAAGAAATGAAAGAAGGAAAAAAAGAAGGAGAAAACCATTGAACAAAGAAACTAAGGGACAAAAAAATAAAAACAAATAAAAATGAAAAAATGGAAGGAACAATAAAGTCAAATAGCAAAACAAAATAGAAGGAAGGACAAACAGTGAACCCAGAGGACTGATATTATGCAAAAAAAAATAAAAAAAGGCTACACCTTCGGTTTTTGAGGCTCAACCAAATAGCCTAATACCCTTCAAAAATTAAAAAAAAAAAACATGAATTAAGGTTCTTTACCATTTTCACACATAATTCACAAATTTACAAATTTTACAAACTGTATTTTTTTTTTAAATCCCAATTTTTTAAAGTTTTATAAATTTTGTAAATATAACAAATGTTGCAAATGGAGACGATCCTCGGGCTGAAAGTCTCATAATAAAGACATAAAAAAATGTTGCAAATTTTTCAAACTTTACAAATTTAACTAATTTTACAAATTATACTTATTTTACAAATTTTACGAATTTCACGAAATTTTACAAATTTTACAAATTTTACTAATTTCACAAATTTTAAAACAAAATTTACAGAAAAATCATTTTCCGAGTTGCAAAACAGGCAGACAATCAACGCACCAAAAGACGATGTTTATATCCGTAAATTTTGTGTTGCTATATGGTAGTGAAACAGGTTGTGTATCAGTAGAAAACACTGGAACATAGCAGAAAAGGCAGAGAGTTAGGTCCAGATAGCAGTATAAACAGATCTACACCCAACCAGAGGTCGTCAGATTTTAGTTCAGGTATGCATTATTCACATGCAGATACCGTATAAGAACTATTTACAATAATTATTTAAGACTGAACCGCAGTACCCTGTTTAATATTGCATTGGAGAATTTGAAATGATTTCATCAAATTGTATTAAAAAAAATGTATCTAGGTCTGGCTACGATTCGAACCTAGAAATGTCTCAAGCATCGCATAGTGCAGATCTTTCACCTTTCAGGGAACGCCGGAACCCAAAGTCAAAAATTGTTTTATATTCTACAACTTCTATAAAATTTGTCTGTTTTTGAATTTTAATTTCCATCTCCTCATTTTTTTAAATTTATATGAATTTCAATGCCTTTACACACCCAAAAAATAACCAGAAACAGAAAAATATCCCGGAAATTTAGTATCAACAATGTATTTTTGATCCAGAAAAGATCATCAGCCAAAATAAACGAAACCTAAAAGGTTTACAACGTCATTGAACAAACATCCATCTAAATCCATTGAACGGATTCAACTGCCACATCACAATGGCAAATGCCAGCGTCAAACAAACATTATTATCGATGATGATGACGATGGCTTCGCATTTGTGAAAGAAGATCACCATTGCCAAAGTGCGTGTAAAAGAATAGCAGAAAAAAAAGGTTATGCCTTGCCGTGCTTGCTTACTTGCTTAACCCAACAAAAAGGATAATGCACTATAAAATATATAAATCTCTTCCCTTTTTTCCGCTGCATTGATGGAAAGGCTACAAAGGCATCGACCACCACCTCCCTCACCACCATCAGTTCGTCGGGACACATCTTGAGTAATGTTACATTCCTTACGTTTTGTCTTCTTGCTGCATGTGTCCTCTTTCCATCTCGTCATTGAATTTGGCGATCGAATAACTGTCCTTTGCGAAGGGACCGGGCAGACAGGCGAGAGGAAGAAAAATGAAACTTCTTCAAGACCACGTGAAGAATGCTTATTCGAAAAAAAAGATGATTATGCACCTGGAAGCGACCGTAACTCGAACAATAATGTTGCCTCGGGATGCTGTCACCGAGGAGGACCGGGACAAATATTTCTCGGATATTTGGGCGGAAAAAATGTGCAATGTTTGGGTACATCTTGCCGATGGTTGAAGGGTTCTTGGTAGAACCTTTGTGTAATACTAATGTGAGTGCGATTGTACAGGGACATTGCTACAGAAATATTTAACATGATCTCCAAAAATATGACACAGGATTTTGAGCAAATTCCAATATCTTTTACAAAATGTTACCAGGCTGATCAATTACCCTAAATGGCAATTACGGTCTCAGTACAGTATCTGTGTCAGTGTCAGCGCCAGTCCCAGACCTGAATGCATCTGCAAAATTTAAGTCGAATTTATGAGGAAGTCAAATCTTAGTCATTTCAAATTGATACTCCTTCTAAATCTAAACAAATTTTCAAATATATTTCGAATCCATATAACCTTTCCAAAATTGAAACACAAATTTCCAACAGTATTTAAATCCTGTTACGATTATTGCGTTCAAAGAGAAAGCTACGTCCTTACGGTTCCTCCCAAAGCAAACCACCCACGCAGAATTCATTCACTGATTTATTTCAATGATGGAAAAAAAATCAGAAAAAGACCCCGAAAAAAGGATTAAATATCCTTTCACTGGGCGGAGAAAGAAGATCGATACCTGTTCTCGAGTTCCAAAAGCCGTCCGCCCGGAAAAGCAATCAGGAGGAAAAGAATATCTTGCACAACAATGGCCCTAAATAAGCGATCTCTGGCTTGGCAGTGCGGAGAACAAACAACAACTGGTGGCAATCAGCCACGCAGGTTACAAAGTTTTCTTATCCTCCTAACCCTCCGTTAACCCTTATAGGTACGGGGTTATGTGTTCTGTTTTTTCGAGCCGCCCTAAAAGGATTAACGTGAAATTTAATTATTACCTTTCCTTGCGTTGCACTCTCTCATTTTTTTTCCTTTCAAGTCGGGCGTCTTTTACACCAGTCCGTAAATTACTGCGTGTGGCGTGTGTGTGGTTTTAGCCTTTTAACCATCTTTTACGGGGTTCCTAATTTAGGGGTACCGTCGTCGTTTGCCATAAATCAACAGTAACATGTGATGTCAATTGCGACGGTTGCCGCTTTTTTGGGATCGTCTACTTATGCGTCACCCTCACCGACATCTACACGGAAAAGAGACCAATAGATGCTATGCAACAGCGGAAATTTGAATGTTGAACTCGACGAAGGTACCTATGTTGAATAGTAGCGTGATACATTATTCCCTAAATGAGAGGGCTATGGGGCTTGACAAAGGTATGGAACATAAGACACTTTCACAGTTGTAAACAGCAAGTTTTCTAAGTAAGTCAAGCTACCAATTTTGCATTCATATACCATCACTCTACCACGCCGGGAGTCGTGATTGGGGCGGGAAATCAAAGCCAACGCTTTTATCCTGAGAGAAATGTAAAGTCTTCCAATTCTCATCTATTTATGTACACGCTTAAGGACAATCCTCACGGAATCCAGAACTGAAAGCACTCTATTCAAAACGAAAGCCACGCACAACTGTCATTTTTATTATTCCACGCATGTTGCGACGCAGCAAAGCTGAAAGAATGAAAAATGACAGTTGTGCAATGCTTCCGTAGTGAGTGTTGTGCCCTATTGTTGAAAAGTTCATTATTTTGAAATCGAAAAGTTGCTGAAAAGTTCATTATTTTGAAATCGTTATTGTAGCGCACATAGAAAAATCGGGTCCGCGACGTTAGGCATAATGGACGTTAGGCATAATGGACGTTTGCCATAATTCTGCCTTCTTTATGGCATAGGCTGTTATTTGGGTCATTTATGCCTAACGTCCATTATGCCTAACGTACTTATGCCTAACGTACTTATGCCCTCCTTACCGTGCGGTACGACACGCGGCTACAAAGCAAGATCATGCTGAGGGTGGCTGGATTCGATTCCCGATGCCGTTCTGGGCAATTTTCGGATTGGAAATTGTCTCGACTGGACATAATAGTATCATCGTGCTATCCTCATGATAATACGAACGCAAAAATGGTAACCTGGCTTAGAAACCTCGCAATTAATAACTGTAGAAGTGCTTAATGAACACTAACCTGCGAGGCGGCTCTGTCCCAGTGTGGTAATGCCAATAAGAAGAAGAAGACTTATGCCTAATTTATTTTTAATCGCAACCAAAAATGAGCGTTAGATAGTCGCCTAAGAAAAACATACCTCCACAAAAAAAGCTACTTCGATTGTGGTGGATTGTGGCGATAAATGCTTTGATAGCTCGTGCTATTTGTATTGCGGATAAATTTTCCACATCTATGAAAGCCTTGGAAAATGATCGCGAAAGATGTCATTTTGTTGCAAGGCACAATACATTGATCAGCAGTCATGATGTTGTGAAACTTGTTCGAATGTAGAAGCTTTGTATGAGATATTCGATGTTGAAAAATCTTGTGCAAAATTCTTCTGTAATAGTGATAAATAATTATCAAGAATAAATATCAATGAATGCTAAGGTGACATTTGCTTCAGTGAAATCTATTTAGTGTTCCTTCATATTAAGCTTGATAAAAATAATAAGAATCAGTGCAAAGATTAATAAAATATTGAATTTAAAACTGTTTAGTTTTCGAACAGTAAACCTATTCCGGCATCAAACCTTATTACCAGACAAAGGCCGGAGTGGCCTGTGCAATACATAAAAGTCTTCTGCATTCAGTCTGCGGAGGGTCCGAAAATCGTCCTCCACCTGATCGATTCACCTTGCCCGCTGTACACCTCGCCTTCCTATTCCCGTCGGATCGTTGTCGAGAACCATTTTCACCGGATTAATGTCCGACATTCTGGCTAAGTGCCCGGCCCACCGCAGTCTTCCGATTTTCGCGGTGTGAAGGATAGATGGACATGACACATTTGGTGCGGTGGCGAATCTTTTTCGACCGCAGTTTCTTCTGGAGCCCGTAGTAGGCCCGACTTCCACAGATGATGCGCCTTCGTATTTCACGACTAACGTTGTCAGCCGTTAGCAAGGATCCGAGGTAGACGAATTCCTCGACCACCTCGAAGGTATCCCCGTCTATCGTAACACTGCTTCCCAGGCGGGCCCTGTCGCGCTCGGTTCCGCCCACAAGCATGTACTTTGTCTTTGACGCATTCACCACCAGTCCAACTTTTGTTGCTTCACGTTTCAGGCGGGTGTACAGTTCTGCCACCTTTGCAAATGTTCGGCCGACAATGTCCATGTCATCCGCGAAGCAAATAAATTGACTGGATCTGTTGAAAATCGTGCCCCGGCTGTTACACCCGGCTCTCCGCATGACACCTTCTAGCGCAATGTTGAACAACAGGCACGAAAGTCCATCACCTTGTCTTAGTCCCCGGCGCGATTCGAACGAACTGGAGTGTTCGCCCGAAATCTTCACACAGTTTTGCACACCATCCACCGTTGCTTTGATCAGACTGGTAAGCTTCCCAGGGAAGCTGTTCTCGTCCATAATTTTCCATAGCTCTACGCGGTCTATACTGTCGTATGCCGCCTTGAAATCAACGAACAGATGGTGCGTTGGGACCTGGTATTCACGGCATTTTTGAAGGATTTGCCGTACAGTAAAGATCTGGTCCGTAGTCGAGTGGCCGTCAACGAAGCCGGCTTGATAACTTCCCACGAACTCATTCACTAATGGTGACAGACGACGGAAGATGATCTGGGATATCACTTAATTAAAGCCGCCTATTTAAGGATGGTGATCGCTCGAAAGTTCTCACACTTCAGTTTGTCGCCTTTCTTGTAGATGGGGCATATAACCCATTCCTTCCACTACTCCGGTAGCTGTTCGGTTTCCCAGATTCTGACTATCAGTTTGTGCAGGCAAGTGGCCAGTTTTTCCGGGCCCATCTTGATGAGCTCAGCTCCGATACCATCCTTACCAGCGGCTTTGTTGGTCTTTAGCTGTTGAATGGCATCCTTAACTTCCCTCAAGCTGGGGGCTGGTTGGCTTCCACCGTCCGCTTTACTGACGTAGTCATCTCCTCCGCTGCCTTGACTTTCACTGCCTGTACTCTCAGCGCCATTCAGATGTTCCTCGTAGTGCTGCTTCCACCTTTCGATCACCACACGTTCGTCCGTCAAGATGCTCCCATCCTTATCCCGGCACATTTCGGCTCGCGGCACGAAGCCTCTGCGGGATGCATTGAGCTTCTGATAGAATTTGCGTGTATCTTGAGAACGGCACAGCTGTTCCATCTCCTCGCACTCCGCTTCTTCCAGGCGGCGTTTCTTCTCCTGAAAAAGGCGGGTCTGCTGTCTCCGCTTCCGTCTATAACGTTCGACGTTCTGCCGGGTACCTTGCTGCAGCGCCAGGTACCTTGCTTCCGGCAACGCTGCCTCAAGACGCTGCGTGTATGCAGTGGCGACATCAGGTTGCTTCAGTCGCTCTAGGTCGTACCGCGGCGGTCATCGGTACCGAACATTGTTGATGACGGATAGTTTTGGGCGCAGTTTAACCATCACCAGATAGTGGTCAGAGTCGATGTTAGCGCCACGATATGTCCTGACGTCGATAATGTCGGAGAAGTGCCGTCCATCAATCAGAACGTGGTCGATTTGTGATTCTGTCTGCAGTGGTGATCTCCAGGTGTACCGATACGGGAGGCTGTGTTGGAAGTAGGTGCTGCGAATGGCCATATTCTTGGAGGCGGCGAAATCAATTAGTCGTAGGCCGTTTTCGTTCGTCAGCCGGTGAGCGCTGAACTTTCCAATAGTTGGTCTAAACTCCTCCTCTTGGCCAACCTGAGCGTTCAAATCTCCTATGATGATTTTGACGTCGTGGCTTGGGCAGCTGTCGTACTCACGTTCCAGCTGCGCGTAGAATGCGTCCTTATCATCATCAGTGCTTCCGGAGTGTGGGCTATGGACGTTGGTTATGCTGAAGTTGAAGAACCGGCCTTTGATCCTCAACCTGCACATTCTTTCATTGATCGGCCACCACCCGATCACGCGCCTTTGCATATCGCCCATCACTATGAAAGCTGTTCCCAGCTCGTGTGTGTTGCCGCAGCTCTGGTAGATGGTATGATTACCTCTAAACGTTCGCACAATTGATCCTTTCCAACAAACTTCCTGCAGCTCTACGATGCCGAATCCACGGTCCTTGAGCACATCTGCGAGTACGCGTGTGCTCCCGATGAAGTTAAGAGATTTGCAGTTCCACGAACCGAGTTTCCAATCGCTAGTCCCTTTTCGTCGCAGTGGTCTTCGCCGATGGTTCCGGTCCGTACTCTCTTGTTGATTGTTCGTTGCTTATGATTTTTAAAGGCTGGCTTGCAGGGCCTGACACCAAACCCCCTAAATTTCCGGAGGACCATTCCTTCTTATTTCCGGTGGACCATGGTGCACAGTTTCACTTAGAGTCCCTCGCTGGCACTCGGACGATGATCAGCCGCCCCTAACATGGAGAACAGACGCTGTTGTGAGCCGATCCTGACATGGAGAACAGACGCTCAATAAGATTTGCACCTCCGGAGAGGAGTACGACCATAGTTCCCACCGGGGTTGGTTACCCGATCTTCCCTAAGGTTGCTCGTATCCCGGCCAGCACCGCGGGGAGGTAGGGATAGGAGTTGCTGGGTAAGAGGCTAAGGACCGCGAGATGGGGTCTATTTTATTCCTTCAGGTACGCGAAGTACCAATGGTACAAAGAGAGATTTTGCAAATGACGTGAAAATTATATATAAGAAAGTTTCATTCAAGTACCGCAAATATAATTCACTGTTAAAAAAATCAAAGCATGGTATAAATTATGGCTGTGCCGAACTTCGATAGGGGTTCGCATTTTGATCAGCTGATGGAAATATCATCGATGGAATATCATCCTTTTTTGTAAAACCAAAATTACTTTCTATTTGTCAAATGAGAGACAGTTGAGAAAATGCGAAACAAAAGATTTAGGCGCCCTATCAGTTAATAATACAATTTTGATCAGCTAACCGAATTTGCTTCCTAAAATGGCCCATCGTCTTTGATTTATGATGAAGTAAGATCCCAACGCAATGTATTTTGTGAAAGGATATAATATAAAGAATATTTTATTTATATATTCTCGGGATAATTGGTCAAATTATTAATACGTGAATTTGTTAATGGACTTCTTCAAAAAATCACCAGCAATTCTTCCGTTAATAACTCCGAAACTTCTTCCAAAACTAATCCAGGAGTTTATCCGGATATCCTTCAAGAATTCCTTTGGAAAATTCCTCCAGCAATACCTTCAGAAACACCTCCTTAATGAAACCCTTCAGAATATTCTCTAGGAATGTTTGAAAAGATTTTCAAGAAATTCCTTTGGAATGCCATCCCTAAAAAATCAAAAAGTCTCCGTAAAAATGCCCCAAGGATTCTTTCGGAAATTTATCAGATCTTTTGATAATTCTAAGGAAAATTCTTTCAGATTCCTCCGAGAATTGTCCAGGAATTTATCCAGAAACACCTTCCCAGACTCCCTCATGGAATTTCTCCGGGAATTCACTCAGGAGCTTCTCGGGAGATTGCTTATGAATATCTTCAAAACTTCTTCATAGAATTTCGACAGAAAATTCCGACAAAAGCTCCTCTAGAAATTTTGCTTTATATAAGCTTCATTGTAAATGTATCGACAAATGTATAGAAATGTACGTATTTCTCAAGTTTCAAGGAGTTTTCTTTATAGCGTAAATTGATTTTCTTTCATCACTCGAATATTCTGGATCTGAGCAGTGTTGAGAAATGTAATTTAGGTGTTATGAGAATTATTTATTTATAGCTTTTTCCAAAAGCTGTTTCCAATTCGGAATTTTCGTGAACCTGAAAAACTTCAATGATCCTATAAGTTGGTCAGACGGGATATTACTCTTAGTGAAAATTTTGGATACGTTCTTGTGCCCTACACTTTGTGTTTATAACCTAAATTTGTTAGACAACGGTATAGGATCCTTCAAACGTTTTAGCTTCATCAACATCATAAAATCTTTGATATAAAGTTACTTATAAGCTAGTCCTATGTAAAATTGTAAAACAAATTAAAATATAGCTACTAGCAATCCAATCCTATGACACTGAAATGATATTTCTCTGGGCTGAATAATCTCAATTGAGGGGGTTAGAAGCAGAGGGGTGTAAGTGACATTTTGGTCAAAATTGAGTTGACTACAGCAAGAAATTCTTTGGTTCTTGTGCTTTGCGGCAATATGTTGATATATTTTTTACATACGATGTTTATAAAAAATGCAAAAAATCACAATTCATTATTGGCAGTGGCTGATTTCTCGTTTAACTTTTCAAAAGGTCCTAAGTAACATTTTTTCATGAATTAATTTGAATAGCGCAATCAACAGAAAAACATGAAAGCTTTTGATTGCAATACTCAAATTAATTCATGAAAAAAATGTTACTTAGGTCCTTTTGAAAAGTTAAGCGAGATTTCCTACTCGCCGCTTCCACATCCAGGCGCTATCGTATATGCGCAAATAGCTAGCATGAGTTATCCGCCAGAAATTTGTATGGCGAAAGACATCTAACGCGGGTTTTCTCAAAATTACGAACTTTTCATGAAAAACTATTTGGTACCGGTTATGTAGGAAGGTGTCCGCTACTACGCCTACCAAATATTTTTTCGATGAAGGTGCTTAATTTTGAGAAATCGAACCTTAGATGCCTTTCGCCATACTGATTTCAGAAAGTTAACTCCTAGTGTGCCGCTGTAATTACGCTCAAAGCAGGCGATTCATTATCACAATATCAAAACAATTATTGATCAAGCGGAGCAGGAAGTATAGAAACCTATCTTAATTTTAAGAAAAATGTGGAGAAAATTCAGTTTACGAATTCCTGCAACGGATCAATCACCAAGACGCAGAGTTTGGTCCAATGTATTATTTTTTCCTTTTAAAGCATTGCGCTTGTCATATTATAATTATACGTACTCTAGGTCGAGATATCCAAGTACTGGAGAGAGAGTCTAAAAAATATTTGTTATATCATAGAGCAGGTGTTGGCAGAATTTATTTCAATTTACATTTTTTCACGTTAATGATTTTTACACAATCTTCACGGAATATTTGTGGAGTTTATTCAAAAGTTTCTTATTCAATGTCTTCAACGATCCCATAAAACTTTATGAGTGCTCTCTCGATAGTTTTTTTGGCAGGAGTTCTCAATGAATTTGTCTAGCATATTGTTTACGAAACTCCATGAATTTCTTTAAAAAATGTTTATATTCCTGTTTCTCAAATTCCAATATTGATAATAATTCTAAAAAGTTCATAACAGTATAGGAAGACAATGTTTAAACATGTGATTTTTTTTAAACTTTATCATCGTGTTAATTAATGGATGTGATTAATGTACATTACCATAGCAGCACACATGTTCCACATAGGTTACTGCAACTCATATGCGACCAGATTTAGTCACAATCAAGTTGCTACAACCATATTTGTCTAACTTGTGCTGCTCGGGTAACCTTCAAGGGAAGTCCAGAATTACTTCCGGCATTCTACAAACTCTTCTTGCTATATAGCTTACCTTAACTCAGGATAACTTAAAGGATTCAAACTTGCAAGGATAACGATCCTCTATACGAAATCACGATCAGGCTATACAAAATCTTTATTGACTTTCAGTCCAACTTACATTGTGGACGCTTGAGAGTATTAACTGGGATCTTGTTTATGTCTCGTTACAGTTATTTTAACATTTCATTTTCCCTTATGCAAAGAATTATTTTGAAAATTCAGGAATTTCATGAGTTCCAATAGTGTTCATGAGTACTAATAGTACATGCTTGAGTTAAAAATATGTCTCGATTCTATGACCGCTTTACAAAAAGAAAATGAAAAATTGGAAATATATTTCTGTAAGCAATGATACTTTCTATATTTTGGATTCATCATATTTTCATGCATGGGATTCTCTTAGGAATAGTCTGGAAAGTCAGAAAAACTCAGGCTATTTAAATCGTCCATATTTCTTGTGTTTTTCTTTTTCTCTACTTGAAAATACATAGTCATTAATTTGGATTATAGATAAAAAATCTTCCACCTATTAGGGACACGGCAGGTATTTCCGTCCATCATCATAGGGGCTAAAACCAACGAAAGCAACGTACATTTGCTAGAACTCCACTATAGCAGAACGTTTCTCCTGAGCTTACGATTTGGTACGTATGAGTTTTACAAAAAATCGTCTCTTTTATTGGTTTTCGAGACTATGACGAACAGACGAAAATACCTGCCGTATCCCTATATGGTATATAAGTTGTCTAGTTTTTGTTTATCTTTGAAACGAGTGCAAATCTCCTCATTAGCACATATGTGTATGAACACACATATATGCCAGTTTGTTTGAAATATAAATAAATATATACGCGATTCAAACATTTTCAAAATAAACTTGTATATTTTAAAATCCAATGAATCAAATTTGTATCTGTAATCTAACCAACAGTAATCAAATGAGAAAGAAAGCTTTTTTTCTGAAAATGCGAGATTCAATCAGAACAACGCTGGTACAACGCACATAGAGGTTGGTACGGGTACAACGGTTGTAGCGCATGATTCCTATTCGATTTCATCGTTGTGGATGGAGAGAGACATACAACGCTGTACGATGATGGTACAGAAACCACGCAGGTATCGCGTTGCTTCCGTGGTTCTAGCGTTGTAAATGGTGACAGACATGCAATTGGAGGCGTACAACGCATTTACAACGGTATGTCTGCCCACAGTATAAAGCTCTTCATTCCCATAAAATCTATAGGGGAAATCCATAAAATACGTTACCTAAAATGTAGTGATCTATCAACCACCCCCAATCGTCGCTTTTTATAGAAACGTGTTCAATTATGTACGATGTGTAACATACATATCTTCAAAACATTACTCCTACAAATGTCACGTCATTTATGGATGTTACGAAACATAGAAATACTATTTTTCGAGAAAAAAAATAGCCTCACATTTACCAAGATGAAGGTTTTGCTCAATCCTACATGTAGGCACCATTTCAAGAAAAAGCTGGTACCTGTTGGTCCGTTGGGTACTATATCAAATGCAAATATGCTTGGAGTATAGAGCCTTCTATCAAAATTTTTGCTTCCGGGTGGTTTTATAAACATTCTGATATGTCTAATTGATCAAAAAAGCAAAAAAAAATTTTTTTTCGGATTTTTTTTTTTGCTTCGATAGTACGTACACTAAAATTACGCAGGTGTACGTACTATCGAGGTATGCCTGTATACAAAGTAGGAGAACGCAACGGACCTGGGATTTAACCCACGACCTCCTGAGTATGAGGCAGAAGCAGTAGCCATATGACTATCAAGCCCGTCTCCTTCGACATGAACCACCAATATATTAGTGAAACTAGGGAACTTCTACTATATCTTCCTGATTGAGTGCTTCGATGTCACCTAATCCGGACGCAGTATTCCAGTTACTCTTTGAAAAATTACTACTCGTGTTGACTTTCCCAGCAGTAATTAAACAACTTCCCATTCTAAAAGAAAGACGAATCTGAATTCCTCTGTCAACTTTCTGTCACTGGGAGATAGAAAGTTAAATATGGCGAAGTGCTTCCATTTCTCTTCATCGTGTTGTGTTGCACTCTCCTAATTTGACAGATGAATAAAAGGCAACCCCAGCGGATGAACGAGCCGTCATCAGCTCCGTCAACTCGTCGTCAACAATATGGACTCCATGCAGCAATTTGACTGTCATGTTGGTCGCGCTCGGTCGGGTAACTGTTGCACGGTGGCTCCCATCATCGCAGTCGCAGAAAACCAAAAAAAAAAGTGAAGCAAAGGTAATTCACTCGTAAAAAACCACAACAGACCGCAGCTAATGGACTCGTAATGGACGCTCATAAAAATTGTTCCAACATCATCAAACGCAATAGAGATGAGTGACGTTTAACGCTCGCACACTGATGTGCAATTCGGCATGTGTAAATACATGTTTGTTTTCCTTCTGCTCATAACCTCAAAATTGATCGAGTCATCACGATGGTTGCGAAGGAGTCAAAAAATATATGGAAATATACTCATTTTTACCCAAACTTTGCTGAGTAGCACCATCTAGGAGTGTTTGTTTTCCTTTTATCGCCACTCACACATTCGGGCGTGAGAATCTCAATGAACGGTGTAGAGCACGGGGAGAGTCGCATAGTCAGCACCGGTGAAGTGCAGATCTGGTTGACGCAGTTCACTGATTTGGAGAGAGGGGGGATGGGTCAGTTAAGCAGTTACGCATGGGTAAGCTATCGCGGAAAATTGGGCGATCGGGATTAGCTTTAAGAAATTCGAAGCGATTGTTGAAAGGTATTATATGAATTTTAAATACTAAGATTCCTTGTCAGAAGACATTATGACAAGTGAAGACATTTCACCTAAAGCTCAAAATATTTTTTTTTAACTGAGATTCCATTATTCTAAGCAATTAAGACCTACACCTGTTTCCAGCTATCTATCCTTCAGCTCTCGGAAGGAGAATTGAAAACCACAAATGTGCACATTGAGGTTATACTTAATTTACAGCCAATTATGTTATAAAATCTAATGGAATCAGGAAGAGCATCTATCCGTACTACAAACACATTATCGATGACATGGTCAAAGTATAAATTCGTTACACAAATCGCCAATCAGACTGCTATGTGGATTCATTTTACACGGACCAATGCCATAATGCTCCGGTAGTGGTACTTGTCATCAGCACTGACAGACATTGTCGTAAATCTTGATTCCAGGAGTTTACAACCCTCCGCCGCCTCATTCCTTCGCTTATGGCCCAACAGAAAGCATCCTTCGTGAATGCAAACACTCACCGGTCCAGAGAGCGCTAAACGCCGTTATCATATTTCCCTTCTCGTCAAAGTGATAATCTCCCCGCAAACGAAGAAGCACATCACCTTTTATAAGCAGTATATTTTTATTATTGTTTGACATTCAACAACTCCTTCAGACGACCACTTTGGGACACCCAATTTCACACCTGATATTACCCTTTTCCTCATCCGACAGGAAGTGAAAACGGTATCAATAATTTATCGCTTCTCGATTGCCACTCTTCCGCATGAGAGCGGAGGAAGCTATACGACAAAAGCGGAAACGGTAACACACATACGACGTTTACGGGCGCGTCTTGCATACCTACATAACGCATAAATAAACCCACCGCCGAACATCTTTAACACATCATTACGTGGCGAGCAACGACCGTACACCCTCGACATCAATTCGGCGCCGAAAAGTGTTCGCATAACTCTTCATGCAAAAGCTGTTTCTGTCCCCTCGTTGACGTACGTACAGGGCTCCCGAAATTGAACTTCTATGATCCTCAAGACGCAGATACATGTATCGCACACAACATCTTCTCCAGCAACCCGACGACGTTCGGCGTCGAAAGGAGGAAAAACCACGTCGGTATAAAGCTCGCCATAAGCATCAAATTTTACGATATCGTTATGTAATTTCATCATTTGCCTCCCTGCATCGTCGTAGCAATCCGTGGCGTTGGCGGTGACATTGCTGGCAAAGGACAACAGCACATATGTTGCAATCGACCAAAGCCTTCTTCGATTGAGATGAGATATGCTATGTGTTCACTCTCGGGAGTATCCATCACTCATCGTTTTAGGAACAGCGGGAGCGTTGGCGAATATTGAAACGGTGAGTCTTGTTGATTGGAGACAGTTGATTGGACATAAAAGGTTATGCAGTTGTCTATTCTATTTTCGCATAATGTGAAATCAGCTCTATTATTCAGACAGCTAAATTTCGCGCTATTCCGTCATTGGTCATGTATCGGCACCAAAGTTTTGACTTTCGATACATTTCCCCCTCCTGGGAGAGGAATTCTCCCATATTAATGTTTGGTATTATTTTTTGGTATTCTTCCTCTTACGCAAGGCTAGTTCATACCAATTTCTGCTATCGAGGTCGTCGCTCCTGATCGGGTATTAAGGTCACTCCTGACGGAATCCAAGTTTTAAAGTACTCGCGTTTTCGGGGGCACAACACTCGGTACGGAAGCAACGCACAACTGTCATTTTTATTATTTCACGCATGCTGCGACGCAGCAAAGCTAAATCAACAAAAAATGACAGTTGTGCGCCGCCTCGAGTGGTGTGCCCCCGAAAACGCGAGCACTTTGAAACTTGGATTCCGTCAGGAGTGACCTTAACCAAATTAGCTGCGATTGTGCACGAACGTGCCGCCATAGCCAGGAAGCTGTGGAAGAACTTACTTGACTCCATCAATCCAGTACAATAGGCAACCAAACTATTGGGGAAATTCAATGCGCTAAGTGGCAAACGGAGATCTTCCCAATCCACATCGATTGACAAGACCGTACTATATTCGACGTGCCGGAGGTGGCCAATGTACCGACGCTGCAGAACTATCGAGTACCGTCGAAGCAACGGGAAGTCTTCTTTTTCGGATGAAATAGGTTATCCGATGCCGAAAAATCTCCCCCCTACCGCAAAAATAGTATTCCTCGATCTGGTAAATCAAGCCTGAATTAGTCAGACTTTCTCGACTAGTGGTGGCTCAGCCTCGTCTTTCCGATCCCTATCTCTGTCTCACTGACCTCCTGTGCATCGAAGGTCGTCAAGAAGTTAACCATAGGCTGCGTGAAAGCTTGAGGCTTTTCGAAACATTTGGTTTCTACCAACACGTCTTTCGCCGGCGTATGGGGCCAGTTCATACTTCGCCGGATAGGGAGACATACTCTAAAGCTCTCCAAAGACCCTCAATCAAGGAAAACACGTCGATCTAGATTCTATGGATATTGCATTCTAGAGATAGTGCTTTCGAACTTGCACCCCACTAGTGCTGGAACAGCTGGTGGACTGTGTCACTGGCAATATTTTAGCTTGTGTGCACAAATTCCTCTCCTGCCGAACTTTCCGGATCTCTATCGGCAGCAGCACCTCCAGGGTCTACCCAGAGGAAACTGGGGTCCCGCAGGGGTCTTTTCTAACGGTGTCCTTTTTTTCTGGTTGCTATGAAATAAGTATTCAATGGCCTCCCAGAGAACATCGACATCTTTGTCTACGCGGACAACATCATGCTTGTGATTGTCGGATCACTCCGGCGCAAATGCTTCTTCAGTAGGCCTCGTCGGTAGGATTCACTGTGTCGGCCGGGAAAAGTGTCCGCTGACATGTGTGCAACGAGCGGCACCGCCTTTCCGGCTCTAGTCTTTAGGTTTATGGGCAACCGATCCTAGACCGGAAGATCCACTTAATCTAATAATTGCACCGCATAGTACGGACTGGAGCTGACGTCGGCTTGTCAGCATATCCCTAGTCTTCAACCAGTACCTCCGCATAGCATTCTGACATCTTCCCACCACACCCGCTGAAGCTGCCTGCCAAAAGCAGGTGTCCGCCCATTTCGCCATCGTGTGCAGGCGGCTATTTATTCACTGCACGCAATGGCCAACGTCTTCTCGGTGGAAACTGCAGCTCTGCTTTAGCTTAGCTTTAGCTTAGCTTTAGCTTAGCTTTAGCTTAGCTTTAGCTTAGCTTTAGCTTAGCTTTAGCTTAGCTTTAGCTTAGCTTTAGCTTAGCTTTAGCTTAGCTTTAGCTTAGCTTTAGCTTAGCTTTTTAGCTTTAGCTTTAGCTTAGTTTAGCTTTAGTTTAGCTTTTAGCTAGCTTTTAGCTTAGCTTTTTAGCTTAGTTTTTAGCTAGCTTTAGCTTAGTTTTAGCTTAGCTTTTAGCTTAGCTTTAGCTAGCTTTTAGCTAGCTTAGCTTAGCTTTAGCTAGCTTTTAGCTAGCTAGCTTAGTTTAGCTTAGTTTAGTTTAGCTGTTTAGCCAGCTTAGCCCCCAGCCCCAGCTGTTTGTTTATGTTAGCCCACCCCACCTGTTAGCCACCAGTTCCTGTTAGCTGTTACCTGTTCCAGCTGTTAGCTGTTCTGTTCACCTGTTCCCACCTGTTCCCTGTTCCTGTTAGCCCCTGTTCCAGCTTAGCTCCCAGCACCTGTTCCTGTTCCTGTTAGCTCCTGTTCCTGTTCCTGTTCCACCTGTTCTGTTCCCACCCCCCACCCCTGTTCCTGTTCCTGTTCCCAGTCTCACCCCTGTTCCCACCCCCAGCCCTGTCTCACCACCCTGTTCCCAGCCCACTCCCTGTCTCACCCCAGCCCACTCCTGTTCCCAGCTCTGCCCACCCCACCCCAGCCCCAGCCTCACCCCCACCCAGCCCCTGTTCCTGTTCCTCCTCACCAGCCCCCCCCACCTGTTCCCCAGCCCACCTGTTCCTGTTCCCCACCCCCAGCCTGCCTGTTCCCACCCCACCCACCACCTGTTCCCACCCAGCCCACCCACCCCAGCTCCACCCCTGTTCTGTTCCACCCCTGTTCCCCTGTTCCTGTTCACCCCACCTCCCACCTGTTCCTGTTCCACCACCCCCACCCACCTGTTCCCAGCTCCTGTTCCACCCACCTCACCCACTGTCTGTTCCCACCACCCCTGTTCACCCTGTTCCACCCCACCTGTTCCACCTGTTCCCAGCCCTGTTCCCACCCTGTTCCTGTTCAGCTCCCAGTTCCCACCCCTGTTCACCCCTGTTCCCACCCCAGCCCTGTCTCACCAGCCTCCTGTTCCACCTCACCCCCAGCTCCAGCCCCCCAGCCCCACCCCAGCTTCAGCTCCCACCTCAGCTTAGCCCAGCTTTAGCTCCCTGTTTAGTTCCCCACCACCTGTTCCAGCTTTAGCTACCTTTAGCTTGTTTTACTAGCTTTAGTTCTGTTAGCTTTAGCTTTAGCCTCATTTTAGCTTAGCTTTAGCTAGCTTTAGCTTAGCTTTTAGCTCAGCTTGCTTCAGCCCCAGCTTTTAGCCTAGCTTTTAGCTTGTTTTAGTTTAGCTTTTTAGCTTTAGCTTAGCTTTAGCTTAGCTTTAGCTTAGCTTTAGCTTAGCTTTAGCTTAGCTTTAGCTTAGCTTTAGCTTAGCTTTAGCTTAGCTTTAGCTTTATTTTGACTGTCTAGTGACTACACATATCTATGTTTGCTACTTCGTGATTGACCAGAATCAGTAAAATTGCATAAATAATCAACTGAACTACTAAACTACTAAAGGATACGTCGAAAAAATAAAGGGTGAGATTAAGGACAGCCTCATCGCTGAGATCAAGCAAGAAATCAAAGGAGGTTTCAACAAGCTTTCTCTTGCGGTGCTATCTAATATAAATAATAAATAATACACTGAAAAGAAGCCGTGATGACGAAGCTGCAACATTTGATCAACCGGCCAAAATTCTTCGCGGTGCTGGACCGTCAAACGCCAACGTATCATCAGCCTCTGTAGCACGACCAACTTACAACTTCTGGATCTATCTTTCGAAAATTTCACAGAGACAGTGTTTGTACTGTTCATCCGGCGACTGCTGCCCGTAGTTGATTCGCAGTGACTCGTTGAGTGCTGCCCGCAGCTGCGCAGTTAGATTCCACTCCTTCGCCAAGCAACTTTGGCTCTCCTCGTCTCGCTTCACCTGGTCTTCGCCTATAGTTTCGTTGGAAAACCTTCAGTCGGTTGATCAGGTCGAGTTCGCGTTTCCTCCTTACGTTGTTTTCCTTCTGAGAGTATTTCCCATTAGCTTGGGGAAGCTCTTCATGATCGAGCCTTCGCAGTGGGAACGACCTCAGCATTTTTCGCATCAGCTTCGTCTTGTTGGCGGAGAAGCCCAGTACTCCAAGTACTTCTTTTCTCGCTCCAGCTTCTCGTTCATCGTCTTCTCGACGACCGATTTCTTTATTCGCAGCCTTTCTTCTTTAAGCTTTTCCCGTAAGCACCTTCTATCTTCCAATTTTTGGAGTTTCCGGGCAATCTTCGCTCGCCGAGCGCTTAAAGTACTGGAATCAACAGTCACAAAGCTACCAGGAGGCACCATCTGACTGTAGTTTTGTCCACACACGCACACGATAAATGAAACCAACTCTTGCAGCTTCCGCATTGGGCCAAGTACAGTTCAGCTTTGTTGGGACGCCTACACACCACACAATCGACATCATCTCCGTGCTCGAGATCAATATACGAAGGCTCAAAGTCACCCTACTCCTCTGACTCTGGTACCACAGTCGTCACTTGAGTGCCACTACTAGGGCGGGAGCTGGATCCACCCGTATCCTGAGCTGCTCGGGTTTCGGACAGAGTCTGCCGAACGAAAAATCTCCGCATCTTGGTAACGATTCTTTGAGAATGTTACGGGGTTGAACTTTTCGGAGCTCATTGAAGCAAATATACACCTTTATTCCCGATGTGATTAGCTCAAAGCATCGGTCTCGTTACTAAAGGTTTACTTATTTTGCATTGGGATTCAACATCTCAACTGAAATCAATGTTTGGCAATGAGCTTATTAAACTCTACGTAAGCTGCATATAAGTATACAAAAAATATATTGGCTATGAGCTTTACTCAGCGCAATACATGGACTGGAATTGGACTTTTTCTGTCTCTCCCGCTTGGTAATGAGCTAAAACTCTACGCAAGCATTTTGTTTTTCTCGAAATTTTGCAGTGGCCATGAGCTTTACTCGGCGCAATGCTTCTACGTCTTCTTCTGCCCCTTCGACACAATGCATATACCGATTTGTTCCGATTTACTGCTTGACAATGAGCTGGAACTCTACGCAAGCATTTGTTTTTCCAAAATTTTGCTTTGGCCATGAGCTTCACTCGACGCAATGCATACATTGGCTTGACCCATTATACTGTTTGGCAATGGGCTAAAACCTTACGCAAGCTAGATTTCTGTCTACATTGTATTGGCCATGAGTTTTACTCGACGCAATACGGTTCCTATTTTCTCCAACATTAACCATGGACTTCATCCGGTGTAATGTGAATTTTTGCACGCAACTCATTTTTGTTTACATTTCTGGCTATTCACAGATTCTCGCGCTTCACTTTCTTACCTTTATATTCATGTACATTGCTTACGACTCTCATCGCGTTATCTTTCCGTGTCACACGTTTTATGAAAACCTCATACTTTTGTCAACTCTCGAAACCAACCTGCATTCTTTCTTAAAATATTGATACTTACAAGACATTCATCTTCATCTTCACAATTACACAATGAACATCATCATGGCAGGATCGCCAATGTGACATCCAGACACTTACACTTATATCAAACAACGAAACACTACCGAAATGTTTGGGTCCGCCTCTCGTATTCACGCATATCTGACGGGTTAGGGACAAAAGGTCGAAAGACAAAAGGTCGAAAGGACAAAAGGTCGAAAGACAAAACGTCGAAAGACAAAAGGTCGAAGGGACAAAAGGTCGAAAAGGACAAAAGGTCGAAAGAGACAAAAGGTCGAAAGGACAAAACGTCGAACGGGACAAAAGGTCGAAAGAAAAAAATATCAATAAGATCGAAAAAACGAAAGGGACAAAAGGTCAAAATAGACAAGAAACTGAAACGGAAAGAATCAATCTCGCAGCAGAGTTGGTCTAAACAGTTGGCAAAAAATCTGCTCTTTTATTTTTCACAATTTTTAACAATTGGATAAAATTCATTCAGTGAGTACAACTAATAGATGGATGTTTGAGTTTTCTAAATGTCACTTCGATTTGTCAAAATGACGCACGCCGCACATCAAATACACTGGCGTGTATTACACGCAGGTGTATTTTTAATGCACGCGTCTGCATGGCTGAGGCGTGCACTATTTTGACAGATCAAAGTAACATTTAGGAAACCTAGACATCAATCTATTATTTGCACTCATTGAATGAATTTTATTTAATTGTTAAAAATGGTGAACAATAAAAGAGCTTTTTTTTTGCAAACTGTATAGGATAACTATGTCTTGTGCAATACAGGTTTTATTTCAACAATCTTTATTATCTCTAACAGAACCATCTAGATATTCATAAAATTGTTTCATAGTCATTAATCCTTCTTTGAAAATGGCTCATTCTTCAACTTTAATTAATGTGATGAGTATGTAATTTCTGCTTGTATTTAAATGCATTTCGCAAATTCCTTTGGAATACACAAAACTTGTTAACAGCTTGTTCTTGATCGATCTTTTGCCCTTTCGACCTTTTTGTCCTTTTTGACCTTTTGTCCCTTTCGGCCTTTTGTCTTTTTCGACCTTTTGTCCCTTTCGACCTTTTGTCCTTTCGGCCTTTTGTCCTTTCGACCTTCTGTCCCTTTCGACGTTTTGTCCTTTCGACCTTTTGTCTTTCGACCTTTTGTCTTTCGACCTTTTGTCCTTTCGACCTTTTGTCTTTCGACCTTTTGTCATAGATTCATATCTGACATCTCCGTGGACTTGTCTAGCCTAACATTCCAAACGCTCCTATTAGGATACCACACTATGGATCCTCTGTCATGGCCACAGGGGGTCGAATTCCGCGAGTTCAATGACGATAATACCCGCACTCAAACTTTTTGCAAACCAGCCCAGAACGTGGATACTGGCCCTGTTACCACCATTTAGAAGCTACCTCCGTTCATGAAGTTTCTCCTACTGTCGCTTCTATTCTTCCTCATTCCGCTACCACTTTTTCTCCGCTCACCGTCTACTACCAAAACATCTGTGGATCGAGGACAAAAACAAGCACTCTACTCAATTCACTCAGGACAGCAGTGATTTTGATGTCATCGTATTCACAGAAACATGGCTCTATTCCGACATCTCGAACTCCGAACTGTCAAGCAACTACACCATCTACCGATGCGATAGAAACTCTCACACCAGTGTATTTCAGCGTGGGGGAGGTGTCCTGATCGCAGTGAGAGCCGAGCTGAATTCGAAAGCCGTATTTCTTGAATTCAGCGATGATCTTGAGCAAGTTATTGTGAAAGTTATGCTACCACATGACCGACCGCGCAGTCCCGCCGATATTTACGCTAAGCACGGTGAATCCCTCAGGTGTCTCCTCGAGTTAGCTGACCCTGGTGACATCATGATAGTCATGGGCGATTACAAATTTGGCCTGGGAACTCGATGATGAAGTACATGGGTTTCAGCCTCTCAACGCCTCGTCGTAAAAAGAATATGCAGTATTTGAGTCTTTACTAGCCATAGGACTTCGGCAAATCAATGATTTGGTTTGCGAATGGTTGGCTTCTCGATTATGTTTTGAATAACCTGCTGCCATTTTGAAAGTCGATCCTTACCACAAGCCATTTGTTTTGACGCTCGAATGTTCCTCTGAAGACTTGCAACTCCAGCAGTCGAATTCAGCTGCACGGAACGGTGGATGATGCTGTGACTGTTTTTTATGACAATGTTTACCAAGTAATTCGTGACAATGTCCCGCTGAAAACCCGAATAATGTCTACAAAATGCCAACAACCATGGTGGAACCCGCAGCTGCGGATACTACGGAACCGTTTACGCAAGTCCTGTAAACGTTATTTTCGTTCCAGGACAACTGAGAATAAGTATACTGTTCAACTTGCGGAAGCTGAGTATAACAGCGTACATGAAGTTCGTTTCCGTGAGTACATTGAACAAATTCAACGGAACCTCAAAAAGAACCCTTCGTCGTTCTGGTCTTTTGTGAATACTCGCAAAAGGTCAGCTGGCATAATAATCTGTAGATTAAAAAAACACTTTGAATGTACTGATCTCGAGTGGCGATCTCTCTTCGCTTGTGTGGTCGGGTCGGGATCTGACGACCAAACTGGCACAACCTCACACAACCCTACTTCATTGAGCGCGCTGATGAAGCAAGTGTGTAGGAGCCGGACAATACTAAATACTCATCCTACTTGGTTGACATGTGTACAAAAATACATTTGAGAGAGTTAGTTCTGAAAATGTATTGCGAGAGATCGGCTGGTACCTGGTGCTGGGAATTTGGTTTCATCAGTACCCGCTAAGCTGCGGTGGACGACGGAGGTCCTTCGTAGCTTAGTAGGGAAAGCACCTGTCATGCGAACAGGGGTCGTGGGATAAAACCCCACCGAAGGGGCGGTTACCCTCCAATACCTTTTCCGAACTAAATCTATCACATGTTGTACATATGCATAATCAAGTTTCAGACATAGTAACTTTAATAAAGCTATAAAAAAAATCAGCTGGCATTCCAAGTAACGTCTTCTATGGTAATCATAATTCTTCCGCCGATAACACTTCTGCAAATCTCTTTGCTGAGTTCTTTCGCAGTGTTTTTGAGTCAGATTACCATTCACCACCACAACAGTATTTAGATGAGTTACGAAGCTTCAACATCCATCTACCGCAGCTAAAAATAAGTTTTGACACGGTTTTTAACGCTCTTAATGCAGCTGACGTTTCGAAAGGACCTGGTCCAGATCGGATTCCACCGTCGTTCATAAAGAACAGCCTGTGCAGCCTCGCTAGCTGTCCCAGCCCTGACAATTTTCAACCGATCACTCGTGGACGGCGTGTTCCCTGATGCCTGGAAGCACGCATCAATTACACCGATCTTCAAATCCGGTACCATACATAGCAAGGAAAATTATCGACCCATTTCGATCCTGAACTGTTTAGCCAAAGTACTCGAAAGACTGTTGCATGACAAGCTTTATCCAGCCGGTAAATCCGTTATATCAGAATTCCAGCATGGATTCATGCAAAAACGTTCGACGATCTCTAATTTGATGAGCTTCACCAATAGTGTTATTGGATGCATCGAGAAGCGCCAACAAGTAGATGCTGTGTATATTGACTTTTCGAAGGCATTTGATAAAGTTCCGCATGATCTTGCTATTTTGAAACTGAACCGTCTTGGTCTACCGTCGTGGATCGTCAACTGAATTCATTCGTACTTGACTTCAAGAAAAGCCTTCGCTAAGGTTCGTGACGCCACTTCCGATGAATTCGTGATTCCTTCTGGCGTTCCGCAAGGAAGTCACTTTAATTTGTGTGCTATTTGTCAACGAAGCTTGTGATCAGCTACACTAGTTCAAGCTGCTTTATGCGGATGATCTGAACATTTACCGTGTCGTGAAGTCAGCTTTAGATTGCTGTGATGATGATGATGATGATGGTCCCGCCACATACCCCTACAAAGGTTTGAGCTAGACGATTTATCTTTAAGATAATTAATTGAATTTAATTTTTCAACAATTTAATCAGATTTGCAAAACAAAACAAAAACGATCTGATTACCATCACAGATATAAATTTCATAACTTTCCATTACTATCCAGCAAAATAATAAATGTAAAAACTGTTTAATTCATCTACAGATTCTCATAAGTATCAGTAGTGATGCTTCGAGTTCATAAAATGCAAAACTTGTGATACCTCTCGCACAGATTTCAAAAGTTCCACCAAGAATCGCGTTTCATGTTATTACAAGTAACGTTAGCCACTCGAAAGCATCAATAATAATCTAATAAACTATGTCGTTGTCAACAAAATCAAAACTTGTGTTACCGCTCCGTCGATATCAAAAGTTTTGTTATCAACCGCGGAAACCAAACTCTACTAGATAGCCTATTACTAATCCGCAGAATCATTGAAACAGCTGAAAAAGCGCAAGTCTGTACATAAATTTAAAAATCATTCATATCTGCTTTACGCACGCTTGACTCAAACTTTTGTAGACTACACAAGGTCAAATTACAATTACGTCAATATATATAAAATCCATCATCATCATCATCGAGGCGAACAAAATAGTTTATTAGTGCCTCAATAATTGAAAAACACAATTGTCGAAACAAAATATCCGTAGGTCATCCGTACAATAATTAATGATTTTTAAAAGTCAACTAAGTAGCTGCTTAAAAGACAGCTTTTACGTGTGAAACACGAAGTCTCTTGAATTGTGATAATGTCGTTGCACGTTTGATATGTGTAGGCATCGAATTGAAATCATTGATACCTTTAAAAAACAAAGAATTTTGTGAAGCTCCATGCAAAAAGTTGGGTGTTCTTATTCTGCAAGCGCTGCAATCTCGATATTTGTGTCTGATTTGCTAAAAACAAAATGGAAGGACAAAAGTCCAAGTGAGGAGAGATGATTGATTTGTACAACTGTATTTTACTAGCTGTATTTAATTCGTTTTTCAGTCGACATAGGATTCCATACTTCTTGGCTATTTTCTTGATGACATTGTCAATATGTTGGTCAAATTTCAATTTATCATCAATAATCACGCCAAGATATTTAATTTCCCGTACGCGATCAAGTGTCTCGTCATCAATTTTCACTGTGCACTTCAAGCCGACATTGTGCGCTTATCATCGTAGTGTCAGATAAACGGAATGCAAGCCAATGCCACCAAATGCAGAATCATTACTTTTTCCCGTGTTCACTCACCAATCAGATTTGACTATTCGATGGACCAGTTACCGCTTATGAGAGTTAACTCCATAAAGGATCTTGGCCTTACCTTGGACAGTAAGCTTCGATTCAACGAGCACATCTCAAAGACAATCTCTAGAGCCAACATTATGCTTGGCTTCCTGCGCCGCAACTCTGCACAGTTCAATGATGTTTATGCTTTGAAAACACTATACTGCTCATTGGTCCGAAGCATTCTTGAGTACGGAGTTCAAATATGGGCTCCTTACCATGCGATTCATGCATCACGCATAGAAAGCATCCAGAAACGTTTCGTCAGATTCGCATTACGACAGCTGCCATGGACCAATCCAGATAACCTGCCACCGTATGAGCACAGATGTACGCTCATTGGCTTGCAAACACTCTCCAAACGCCGAACGTATTTACAACGACTTTTTATTTTTGACATGATCCGTGACAACATTGACTGCAGTAGCGTGCTCCGGGAAATCAACTTCCACGCACCTAGCCGCCGATTACGCAATCCCCGATTGCTTTGGACCCCGGTACACCGCACTGCTTACGGTTACAACAAACCACTTGACAGATGTTGTAGATTGTTTAACGATGTATGTGATATGTTTGATTATAATGTTAGTAAACTCGTCTTCAAAAATAGGATTAAGATACTCTAGTCTGTGTGGTTTTGGACCAAAGATGAAATAAATAAATAAATAGTAAATAGTGAATGATTGACTGGGATTGTACAAACATTTTCAGTGTGCAAGTTAAAGTTACTCAAATATTCAAATGATCAATAACGGCTACGTCCATGTCCTTGTAGTCAGTTAGGAAGAGGGAAGAAATCCTCATACGTGAATATGTACATTATGAAGAAGATTTTGGTTTGCAAAATGTATAGGAGGTAACCATTTTCCTGCGATGGGACTCTAGTCTGGTGTTTTTAACAAACTGAGCTACGAAGGACCTCCGTCGACCTTCGCAACTTAGCTTTCTCATGTGGAAGTGTTGGTTTGAAAAAATGGATTGTGTGTGCTTCGACTATGCATCCGATTTGGGAACCTCGGGCTCATTCAGTAGCCACTAAGTTGCGAAGGAGTATTAGTACATGATTTTTTGCTATATGAAGACCGTGTTTACCTTTGCGGCTAAACTAAAACAACAGGAAGGATTGTCAGTTAGTCGGTAGGCATCGTTGGAACTAGATTCACTCTTATAAGCGATGCGATCGTGCTATTTTTTACACAACGATTTTAACTAACTATGATTAGGCCGCATAATGCAGAACGAACTACCTGCACACCGAGCAGAAACACGATCAAACGCATATCACTTAATTACCTTCTCGACCGCACAAAACACAACCATACCAGATCGATCGAAGTGTCAATGAAAATGAACCGAGCATAAACACTTCTCACCATGCATGCCAGACGGCATCATATTCAAACTGTGGAGGATCGCGTTTTAGACGACTGAAACGACGCACAGCACTCTGTACTTACTTACCCGATCTTCTTATTCTTATTTGGCAATACAACCCCCAACCCCATAGCACTTCCGGCTGACTAAGACCTTGACGATAGTTCAGTTGAAGATAATCCTCAACCACCGGGGTGAAAAGGACTTTACTAACGTCCTCCTGTCCTCGTTATTGCCACCAAAGTTGGTACACTTTATGTCGGCACCTTTCTCGATGCATGCTGTGAAATGTTGAACAGCTAGTAGCGCATTTCATAGATACTTTACATATTTATATAATCAAGATTTATCTCATCATTTAAAGGGTCTTACATGAGATAAATTTGTGGCACGTGGCCAACCAGTAGAGTAACAAAAAAAACTAATATTCATAAAAAACTTCCGTCTCATAAAACTTCAAACCACCTCTTAAGTGGTTTCTGAAAGGTTGTAGCACACACGAATAACAACATAATCAAACATCGGAGGAAAACAACAATAAACATTCACCGACGCTCCCCCTTTCTTGATCTTCCGAAGGTAAAGTAACAATCGTCAACCAGATGGAGGGTTAAGCCAAGGCGCATGCCGCCGTGGCTCGTTGCGTGTAATAAATACTCTTTCCATTTAGCTGAAGGGTAAAACCCGAAACCCAATCCCGTCGCGCATGTCTAAGGCGATTGTCGTTCCCCCTTTTATGCACTCCTGCAGGGTTATAGGATGCATCTTTTTTTTTCGGGAAGGAGAAGAAAAGATGTCGTAATCTTGCGTTCAAGTGGTTTACTACTGCAACCAGGCAGTTAATTAGCTGCCATATATAAGTAACCCTTCTGACATTTAACACGGTTCGCGTGTCGTTCGTCGATAAGTGACAGATTGTTTGTTTGCGTACGGGGACCCACACGCTTTGACGCGTCGTTCAATTACTGTCACCTTACGGTGGAAAGTAGTAGGCGGTTGTAAATCATGTTGCACCAGATTGAGTGGAAAATGAGCCGTAAATTGATTTTAGATTAGGTTCCGCCTGGTACGCGAAGAGGTTAAGGTTAGAGTTCATGACAACTCAGATTAGGAAACGCGTGGCTTTTAATTCATCAGAAGGCTACGCTTGTGAGACAGCGATGACGATGTCATCTCGTACGAGTAGAAATGGCTCAAAATCAATTGGCAATTTCCTGCCGAGAAAAAAAAGATTGTTTAGACCTGATTGCAATCAGGAGATTAAATTGCAAACAGATGCAACTGTTTTCTTCGAATGTGTATTGAAAACAGGGTTGCACTCCTTTAGGCTTATCCTTTTCTTTGCGAAAAGAAATACGATCTAATTGCAACACAAGCACCTCCAGTTCGTTCCATTTTTTTGGAATGAGGCACGTGATGCAAACAAAACGATGTCAAGATTGATCAGTATTGTGTCATTTGTGTTTGTCTTTCGTTTTCTGTTTCTTAACTCAAATACAAAAGTTTTCTTTGTAGTAAATTTCTTCGTAGTGAAAACTGATTTATCGAAATCAATAAGCAAACAGCCTAAAGAAAGATATGTTCTTCTTTAAATTGCTGGCATTAGGAACAATGCTGACTTTAATATCTCCTTCTTTTAATATATAAATTTATAAGACCGTGATTTTGAATAGTTAGGCTTAGTTTTAGTTTTAGGTTTTTCTAGTTCGAAGTCTCAGAACCAACTGATCATTGATTTTATTTTCTTCTTTCAGGTAAGCGTACATTGGATGAACATCGCACGATTCGCGAAGTCGAACCAAATTCTGCTCTTCCCTCCAATGGGAAACCCCATTGCTATGTGTCAGAGTTTGAGTGAAACATGGCCGCCATCTCATCCTCTCTATTGCTCTATTGTATAAACCCATAAAGAACTGTCATTGCGCACGATGATTGACAGCGATAGACGATCTCTGGATTTCGAATGCGCAGGGTGCACCACGTATCTTACAGTTCTTCCTCTTTTAATTCAAAATAGCAAAAATATCACTTGTTATAAGACGAGTTTGTACATTTCACCACTTAATTGTACCTTGACAGATACGTATTTCGACCTCAACAGTAAGGTCGTCTTCAATGTCTCGTACTTGACTCGACGAGACACCTTACTGTTGAGGTCGAAATACGTATCTGTCATATACCCGATCTTCCCTAAGGTATCCCGGCCAGCACCACGGGGAGGTAGGAATAGGAGTAGCTGGGTAAGAGGCTAAGGACCGCGAGATGGGGTCTATTTTATTCCTTCAGGTACGCGAAGTACCAATGGTACGCTTTACCCAGCATTTCCCGTGCCAATCGGTCTACTATCGCCGTCTTTGACATCGCTGGACAACCGCTTCGATCGGGCAGCAGGGACCATGTCCAAGGGCTTGACGACCCCTCCCCAGCCGTCTGTGAGTCAGGGGGTTCTGCCTAGGAGGTGGTGGGGTTAACAGGGGCGCTGTTAATTCCCTCCCAAAAACCACATAACCGCAAGCAAACCTTATCAAGCGACCGTGTGCCGCTTAAAGCATACAAGCCCCTAACCCCAAATCCCAAGGTGTCAGGCGACCCGTGCCGAAGGGATGAATGGCCTGGGGGGTGAAACAATTAGCCAGGTCGTTAACGGAGCCTGTGGAGGTTCCACAGAGTGAGGGCTGCTTCGGCGGCAAGCGGGTGGCAGTGGGTGGTACCCACACACCCCCAAGTGGTGCACATGTGGTGCAAGCGAATGGGAGTTGGGGGTATTACTCGTAATACCCCCACAGAATGAGGGACCGAGTGTATGGGTGAGCACACAAGTAATTCTCGCATGGTACGCATGGTCGGTAGTGTTAGAATGACTGAAGTCTGGTGAGGCCTGGCAGGAGTATCGGGGGGCAGATACCTCTGCGGCACCTCAGAAGTAGGGGACACGAAAGTCTCGCTGCGTCTGGCAGGAGTGTCGGGGGGTTGATGCTTCTGCGGCACCTCAGAAATCGGAGACATGTAAGGTAGTGGTGCGACCCCGTTCCAGGATGGGGAGACCACCACATTGGCTGAGGACTACCTGGGCTTCGAAATGTCAATGGGTGGGTGCTGCCAGCAAAGTACCTAATGGTGACCTATTGGCAGTATCAAAGCCTGGGTAGGTGAGTGTTAGGCACGTCTGACGTGCCGGGTGTTCCACGCCCAAACGATGCACAGGAGGTGCACAGAGTGGATAAAATGGGAGATGGGGGTATTACAACCCCCACTGAGTGAGTGACTGAATGTCAAAGAGAGTGGTGCACAAGTGGTGCAAGCGATCGGGACTGAATGTATGAGCGGGCACACAAGTCAGACTCGCATGGTACGTATGGTCAGTGTGGCTGCTTAGGCAGTAGTGTGATCCGGCTGTCAGGGACGGAATGAGTGAAGTCTCGCTAGGCCTGGCAGGAGTGTCGGGGGGCAGATACCTCTGCGGCACCTCAGAAGTAGGGGACACGAAAGTCTCGCTATGACTGGCAGGAGTGTCGGGGGGTTGATGCCTCTGCGGCACCTCAGAAATAGGAGACATGAAAGGGTCTGCCTCGTAGCTGAGGTAGGAGCGGCATAGGAGCCACCAACCTAGGGTCGCCTCCGGCTTGGTAGACAAGTGGTGCCATTCTGTTGCAGGACGGGGTGAGCACCATACTGAATGAGGACTGTCTATGTTGTGAGATGGCGGCATTGGGGTACCCCCTGCAGGGTGCCTGATCTTCCCTTGCAGTCATTCAAGCGGCAAAGGCAGGTGAGTGTTGGGGCACATGTGGTGCCAGTATGTCTTGTGCAAATGTGTTGCATGGGGAGTGTCGAAGAGTTGAGGCACATACGTGCACTTGTGTACGTCATGGAGGGGGCGCAATGCCCAATAGTCATCCCCCGAAGTATTGCTTAATTGCGGGCCGGGGGAATGACTGAAGAGGAAGGAGTTGGTTTTAGTGGGTCGGGAGTGGTGATCCCATCCCCACACTACCTGGGTTCGCCTCCCCAGGTGTCTGTTTGCAGATTTCCATTACCTTCGTTATAAAAAAAAAAAAAAAAAAAAAACAACCGCTTCGACGAGTGCCATCATCAAGCGAAACGAGATACACCAATAGGAAACTCCACGAAACCGATTTTGTAACGCGTGCAGCATAACCTCTGGAAATTTCGAGTCGGAATTCTCTGGAGACAAAATCTCGTTCCATCTGAGGTGATAAGTAGTTCCAAAGGTGACTACACGTGTAGAAACTTACGTCATTTTGTGAGCCAAAAATATCAAAGATGGTTTTAGATTACCTTTTTTTCTAATGAAAAGTAAAATAATAAGTGCGCAATTTGAAAAGAAATTAACAAAAGCATTGTTACCTATACCCTTTACTGAAAATATTTTTCTTTTGTTTCAATAGATAGTAGCTCATAGATCATTCGATCGGTGAAACCCGCTATTGCGGTACACAACAACAGTTTACTGGAGTACCCGGTGATTCCCACGGCGGTCGATATTATCTACCGGTCAAGCGGTTCCGGTTCAGGGAGAACAAATCCTCGAGGTTTGCGTGGTTGTCCAGAGGCGATAACCGCGAGTAGCGAGCCCTTATCTTTAACCGGTGTCGGTAAAAGCCGAAGGACGATTCTGGTGAGTTAAATTTTCTTTTTTTCAATTGAGGTGCCATTTTGTGAACCCAACTGCAAATCATTGCCCCATTTAAGACATAATTTATGTGTTTCAGTTTGGCGGTAACCAATTTTTTTTCAAATTCATCCGGTTAATATGGCCCAATCCAACATAAGTAGCACATTGGAACCATTCCGAAAGGGCAACTCTTTTGGAGACTGGGTAGAGCGTTTAGGTTTTTTTTTTAATATGTACGAAGCTGCTGAGGAGGAGAAGCGTGACCACTTCATTACGTTAAGTGGCCCTATAATTTTTAGGGAACTCAAATTGCTGTATCCTAACAGTAACTTGGCTGCAACGCTTGAAGTTTAACGTGAGGGTACAGCAACAGGATGAATCGCTAGAGGATTTCGTATTGTCTGTGAAATTACAAGCAGAATTTTGTTACTTTGAAAATTTTAAGCAAATGGCTATTAGGGACCGCATTGTAGCTGGCATCCGAGACAAATCTCATCAGCAAAGATTATTGAACGAAGAGAAGCTGACTTTGGAGACAGCGGAAAAAATAATTGCAACCTGGGAAATCGCCAAGAATAACGCTAGAAATATGGAGTACAGCAGCAATGCGGATCAAATAGCATCTTTAAAACCAAAAGACTACAACGGGGTTAGGTTTAACAAGTTAGAAGCTACAATGAAATTGGCAGCAAATGCTAATGCACCAGAAACTGCGCACAATCGTGGATCGGTCAAAAACAGGTTAGGTTATTCACCCTACCAAAAGAATGAATGGAAGCAAAACCAGTGGCAAAATCGACAATGGAGAAACCGTGATCATGCTCGCCCGGATCATTCACAAATGATTTGTGACTTGCGGTGTCAAAGGGCACATCAAGCGGAAATGTTTTGAATTAAAAAACTAAAAAACATAGAGATGCTGTAAACATGATTGATCCATAATAACATCCAACCCGGACGTGTTTTTGAGCGAGATGGTCAACCGATTGAGAACCGATTCAGATAGTGAGAATGAAACGAATGGTGAGGCAAATGTCTTTGAATGTATGCACGTGTCGTCTATCGGAAAAATAAGTGAACCTTGTCTTTTGACGGTAGAAATTGAAAATGTTTTGTGTGATATGGAAGTGCGTTGTGGTTCGTATGTAAGGAGACCGTGGTTAGATGTGTTTTACCCGGATTGGAGGAAGTTCTTCATAAATTCAATCGCTTCCGGTTTAGAGACGAATACATTGGTTGACGATATTAAGCTTAAATTTAAAGATGTTTTTATAAAAGACTTTTCCTCACCTATTAAAGGTTTTGAAGCAGATTTGGTGATAAAGTCTGAGGTTCCGATTTTCAAAAAAACATACGATGTGCCTTATCGTTTACGTGACAAAGTATTAGAACATTTAATGAAATTAGAAAACGAAAAAGTGATAACACCAATTAAAACAAGTGAATGGGCTTCGCCGGTAATTGTGGTTATAAAGAAAAACAGTGAAATACGCTTGGAGATAGATTGCAAAGTCTCAGTTAACAAATTTATTATTCCAAACACTTATCCGCTACCAACAGCGCAAGATGTTTTCGCGGGTTTACCTGGATGTAATTGTTTTTGTTCATTGGATTTGAAGGGGGCATATACTCAACTCTCTTTGACAGAAAGGTCTAAAGAATTTATGGTGATCAATACTATTAAGGGACTTTATAAATATAACCGACTTCCAGAAGACGCTAGTGCCTCAATTTTCAGCAAGTCATGGATCAGGTTCTAAATGGAATTGAACATGTTTCAGTTTACTTGGATGACGTTTTGATTGCTGGGAAAGATTTGAATGATTGTAAAGAAAAATTGTTTGTGGTATTATATAGATTGAAAGAAGCAGATAAACTGGGATAAGTGTAAGTTTTTCGTAAACGATTTAGTTCATTTGGGACATGTGATCAGCGGAGAAGGATTAAAGCCATGCCCAGACAAAATTTCTACAATTGAAAAGGCAAAAGTGCCTCGCAATGAAACGGAGTCGAAGTCGTATTTAGGGTTGATCAATTATTATCATAAGTTCATTCCTAATCTATCATCAAAGCTTTGTTTATATAATTTATTGAAAACGAACGTAAAATTTCATTGGGACAGCAAATGTAAAGAAAGTAAAAACGCCCTAGTAGGAGCACGATGTTTAGAGTTTCAAGACCCAAATAAACCTATAGCTTATAGCCATAGTCTCGGATGCTTCGGGATATGGTTAAGGTGGTGTAATGGCACATTTAATCGACGGTGTTGAAAAACCAATATATTTTACCTCTTTTTTGCTAAATGAAGCTCAACGAAAGTATCCAATACTACATTTAGAAGCATTCCCGAGCAAAGTCTGAATACATGATGAGAGCATGTAGAAAACGTATTTTGATTTTGTCATCAAATTGAAATCATAAATTGGTTTTCAAATATGAATCAGCATGATTGATTACATATTTTGATCTCATTTTGCTGTCGTATGATCTGACATCAAACTGAGTCCTCATTTTGTTATTGGAACCAATATCAAAGTTAGTTTTCGATTTGCTCTCATCGACAGCAAAAATAGATTTAGATTTGATGTCACAGTAAGATTTTTCTGCTATACATTTTGTTATTTTAACCGTTAAAACGACCAAAAAGATATCAAATTAAGTAATCATATTCGGCGATTTCACAACATTACTCAGGTTTGCATTAGTGTGTACAGTATTTTTTTTATAAATTTGTCTATGGAAAGAAGTTCTACATTTACACAGACCACAAACCGCTAATTGGGATCTTTGGTAAAGAAGGAAGGAATTCTATTTATGCCTCTCGTCTGCAGAGATTCGTATTGGAACTATCAATCTACGATTTTAAGATACAGTACAGGCCATCACAACGAATGGGAATCGCGGATTTTTATTCACGTTTTCCATTAGATCAGAGGTTCCCAAACTTTTGGATAAGGGACCCACCTAGCAGAATCACGTATTGCTTGCGACCCACCAGGTACCAAATGCATTGATTTTGTGAAATTAGATGAAAATGAGTTCGCGTTAGATTGGACAAATTATAATAAATTGCTTTATATCCCATCATTGTATTTGTCAAAAATTCGTCAATTTTTTTATTGGGTGTGGATTGGATTAGGATGGAATTCAAATTGAATTTGGGTTGGATTTGTATTAGATTTGAAATATATTCAGATTAGGGTTGGATTTGAATTATATTTGGATTGGATTTCAAATAGATTTGGATTTAATTTAGATCGAATTCGAATTGGATTTGGAATGGTTTTGTTTTGGGTTCGGGGCTTACATTTGGATTGTATAGGACTTCTTTCTAATTGCCCAAATATCGTATAGGAAAAAAAGGCTGTTGACCTCGTCAGGTTTGTTGTTCTTTAATCATTCAATCATTAGTTAGATCCTACTTCAAAATATGGAATAGATTTGTGGGACAAAATAGTAATAAAATTATGAATTAAGATTTGTCTTTCGCGACCCACCACTGAACAGCCCACGACCACCCTGGGGGTGTGATATTTGCAACAGCATGATGATAGTTCCGAAACAAAAAAATGAGTCTAAATGGACCCCAACAACGAGACCTTTTAGCAGAATTTACATTGATTTATTGTATTTGAAACTCCGTACTTATTTGTTAATAGTTGATAGTTATTCCAAATGGCTCGAGGTAGAACTTATGACGAACGGCACGGATTGTGACAAAGTTTTAAAAAAATGATTGAGTTTTTCGCTAGGTACGGTTTGCCAGATGTGTTAGTATCGGACGGGGGTCCTCCATTCAATGCACATGCCTTTACGGTTTTCTTGAAACGACAGTGAATTAATGTTCCGAAGAGTCCGCCGTATAACCCATTGAGCAATGGACAGGCCGAAAGATTCGTGAGAACGGTGAAGGATGTACTGAAGAAATTCATAATTGATCCAGAGTTTTCGTAATTGAATGTAGAGGACCAGATTAATCTGTTTCTCATTAATTACAGAAAAAAACTGCCTTAATATCGATGGTAACTTTCCATCCCAAATGATTTTCTCATATAAACCTAAAACTATGCTAGACCTACTAAACCCTAAAAATAATTATAAAACGTTTTTACAAAAAAAAAACCTTGCATGTAACTCTAAAAACTAGTAAAAACTTGCTTTCAGTGCATGATGATGTTGAAAAGGATTGCGGAATATCCCGAAACATATGTTAGATCCTTTTGATAATCTGACACCAGGTATGGTACAAGAACCATAATCCCCATCACATAACTAAATGGCTCAAATCAGTTTATATTAAAAGAGTTTCTCGTAATACCTTCCAGGTGTAAATTGGAAGCGTGCAAACCATGGCGCACCGAGGACAGCTTCGCATAGGTAGAGATTCACACAACAAAGTCAACATGCGTATGATTCTTCAACAGCCGACGACAAACCCTAGCCAACAGGTATCTCATGGATCTCCGGAAGTGGCTAAAAGAAGTGGCAAGAAGCGCAAAGCAGAAGACGAGTCGAGTCATGATGCCCCAGAAGCAGCGGAATTTGTACCTAGGCGTTCGAAAAGACAGATGAAGGTTAAGAAAGATAGTGATTTTATATACCTAGAGTAGTTCACGTTTGAAAATTCGAAGCATAGAGTTTAGATTTTGAACTCTATTTCCGATTTCCGATATTGTCTTGTATTTAGACAATCTGAAACATGAATTATAATTTGAACTTTAATAATAAAATATTTGTAAATTTGAACTTGTAAAGTAGGAAGAGCTATACGCGAGGAGAAGTGGATGAACGCTGTCATCAGAGGAAAAGTAGAATCACTGAAATTTAACACGGCAAGGTATAGCCAATGGAATTGAAAATAATTTTAAAAATTACAAACAGAGATTTTTTTGAAAATGATTTATTAGGCGGGATTAGAAATTCAATTAAGATTAAAAGTAGTACCATCTCCGGAATCATTTCAAGAAAAAACTTCATTGTCATTAACAATCAAATTAATATATGTATAATGTATATAATAAAAATTCTAACCTCATGCTATAAATTATTTATAAATAAATTTTATTTTGAAATTTTGAAAATTATTTTAAAAGCTGCATTCCATACCTCGCTGTGAAATTTTTTTCATGATTCTACTTTTTCTTTTGATGACAGAATTCATTCTTCTCTTAGCGTATGGTGTATACAGTCAACGTGTAGCTCGATGAATTAATAATGAGCATTCTGAATAAGAGTGTACACGAAAAGCGAATTCCGTTTAACGGAACACACATACAGGGGATCGCCGAACAAGCGATCGTGCAGATGAAGGTCTGATGGAAAACTAAAATAAAGAACGATGTCATTCGTTTCTGAGAACTAAACTAAAGCAGACGTTTATTAATCTATTTTCCACTCTTCGAGTCCCCGCTCTAATAGTATACAAAGTCGTGGTTTTATCGTCAGTCGGTCATATTATAGAACATTTTATATATGTATCATAATCATAAATAGATAATTTTAAAATAAAACGTTGTAGCCTTGTAACGAAAATGCCTACCAAGGGCTTGTGATCTGTGTAAACAGTGAAATTTTGTCCATATTGTAAACATATAATCCTTTCTTGGGGCCATCCTTAGCCGTGCGGTAAGCCGCGCGGCTACAAAGCAAGACCATGCTGAGGGTGGCTGGGTTCGATTCCCGGTGCCGGTCTAGGCAATTTTCGGATTGGAAATTGACTCAACTTCCCTGGTCTTAAAAGTATCATCGTGTTAGCCTCATGATATACGAACGCAAAAATGGTAACCTGGCTTAGAAACCTCGCAGTTAATAACTGTGGAAATGCTTAATGAACACTAAGCTGCGAGGCGGCTTTGTCCCAGTGAGGGGATGTAATGCCAATAAGAAGAAGAATAAAAAGAATCCTTTCATGGTATTTATCACTACAAATTTCTTGAACCTTTCCGTCAGCTCCAATTGTGTATAAGCTCCCTCTAAATCTAGAGCACAACAAACTTTGCAACCAGAGAGTTTTGCAAAAATATCCTCTGTTGTTGGTAAAGGGTAAGAATTGGGCACAAATGATTTGTTTATGGAAACTTTAAAATCAATTACCAATCGGATGCCGCCATTTTTCTTCATTACTATTATCATCAGAGACGCCCATTCACTAGTATCAATTGGCGTAATTACTTTTTCTTTCTCTAATTTGTCTAAATAATCTGCAACTGTATCTCTCAGTCTATACGGTACGTCATACGCTTTTTTAAAAATCGGAGTATCATCTCTAATCACCAGTTCTGCTTTAAAATTTTGAATCAGCATTGAAAATTTTTTTTCAAAAATTTGTCTGTATTTGTCTTTTATCTCATGATCAGCAATTTTGCTTCACTCATTTTGTAATTTGGTAATAACCAAAGAATTTGAAAAAAATTTCCTCCAATTGGGGTAAAACACATCCAGCCAAGTCCGGCCCAGTAGTTCCATTAACTGTTTCTTGCCTCTTAAATTAACCAAAACAATAGCTCTCTCTTCTATTTTTAACTTAACTCCATTTACAGCAATCAATTGATTGTGGTCAGCCTGTAAGTGTTGGTCAAATATTATAAAACATTGTCGCTTACTTATTACGGAGTCGGAAGCACCGCAATCGACTTCCATTTTCAGGTCTTTACCTTCAACATTTACATGTATCAAACATGGATTCTTCTTCTTCTTATTGGCATTACATCCCCACACTGGGACAGAGCTGCCTCGCAGCTTAGTGGTCATTAAGCACTTCCACAGTTATTAGCTGCGAGGTTTCTAAGCCAAGTTACCATTTTTGCATTCGTATATCATGAGGTTAGCACGATGATACTTTTATGCCCAAGTCGAGACAAGTCGAGACAATTTCCAATCCGAAAATTGCCTAGACCGGCACCGGGAATCGAACCCAGCCACCCTCAGCATTTTTTTTGTTGGGATTTTAACCACTGCGACCATTACGTTGATCTATTGTGGTATACCCCTTCACCCTCAGCATGGTCTTGCTTTGTAGCTGCGCGTCTTACCGCCAGGGATTGAACTTATCATTTAATTATCATTTAGTATTCAGCCAATAACTCATTTCAGAGGCGGAATTCCGAAAAGTGTTGTATGGCGGACTTCTAGCGCTGATTCCCCTCTACAACTTTGTCTAAGGATACATTGGTCTATGTCTAATATTAACAGCGTGAAACGCTAGGAACACTCAATATACTAAATGATAATAAGTGTTATTATCATTTAGTAGGGGAACTGTACCGGTTTTGGCCATGTTCCTAATTTGGCCAATTTTGCGAATAACTCCAAAAATAAAGCAATTCGAGAGGGTTTTATTAGTTCCAACAAGAGATGTATCCCTCACGATTCAACGCTGCTTTTAACTGATCGATTATTTGGGAAAATATGTATTTTTCAGGGTTGGCCAAAATAGGCACTAAGTTGGCCAAAACCGGTGCACTTCCCCTATATAAATTAATACTAGCGTTTCCCGCGGTGAATATTAGACATAGAGCAATGTACCCTTAGACAAAGTTGTAGAGGGGAATCAGCGCTAGAAGTCCGCCATACAACACTTTTCGGAATTCCGCCTCTGAAATGAGTTATTGGCTGAATACTAAATGATAATGAAATGATAAGTTCAATCCCTGCTTACCGCACGCATTGGACGACAACAACAGACGTTGCAATTCACCTATATCATTGAGTTCTTCATCGGAATCCGCTGTTCTCATCTTACTCAGGAGCTCGTTAATGTGCCTATCTACGGAGGGTCCTAGCTGGTAGTATTCAACAAAGTTTACAGTGTCGCGATGCAGATTCTTTACTTTGAAGCAGTTCTTTTTTATGCGGCCTTTTATCTCAGTAATTGCAGACCATCTGCGAATATCTGGTCGTTGTCTTTGTCCTTGGGCTCCTCCATTCCTCTTCTGATAATTTCCACTACTTGTACTCCAATGCTGTCGTCCTCCTCTGCCCGGTGGTGTTATTGTCCCGTATGACCTGTATCCCAATCTGCTTTTCACGGATCCTCTACTAGTCCCAGCACCCTCATTGACCTCGTAGGCTCGATATCTCTCTGCTGTCCTATACACATTTGCTAATTTATTCAGTGCTAAACCCTCAATAGCAGTCCCTACGTTAGGAGGATCCCTGCGGTTTTCAGCAGTTCCCGCATTCGCCTTAGCGATCTCCCAAGTAGCTATGATTTTTTTTGCTGAAACTAATTTCAAATTTTCCTAGACGAGCTCGGTGCTCTAGTGGCTACCGCTTCTGCCTTATAAGCAGGAGGTCGTGGGTTCAATTCCAGGCTCGTCCCTTTCCTACTTTGTATTTCTATCTTAGTTCTTTCTGTGTTTCACGATCTACCAAACGATTCCTACTGTTATAACCTTCCACACAATCCCAAAACCTCCCGTGGCACCTATGAGAGGTCGTAGAATTCTCTGCATCTTTCTCAAGCATTCGCAAGGACGTGGCCAGGACAGAGCTCGACTATTGGAGAGTGCATTGCTTCCATCTAAGAGATAGTGATTAGTCCCAAATCAATATCTGTGATAACGGATGAAAAGTTATGCTACTCTCATACAATAGTATTGGCTTGTACCACCTACGAGTTTGAGCGAATTGCTCAATGCTTATGCTAATGCTAATGCTAATGAAGCTAATTTCAAATTTTCTTCTCCAAGTGACCTTTGTCTCAAATTCCTATCAATAAGTCCAGCAATTAAACAATCAAGTATAGCCACTTCTTTAAAGTTCTCGAAACCACAGAATTCCGCTTGAAGTTTTAGAACAAGAACGAAGTCTTCTGTGATTTCGTCTGGCTGCTGAAGCCTAGTACTTAATTTATATATCTGTACCAAGTCAAGGATCAGTTTTGTCTAAACGGTTCTTCAATTTAGAGACAAATTCTTCAAAAGAAATATCCTCGAAATTGTCTTCAAGATACAATAATTTTATTTCCCCAAATATTATTGGGACACTAAGAGTGATAAAAAACGCCATTCGATCTTCATCTTTCACCTTGTTCACTCGGAAAAAATATTTTAAACGAGTGAACCAATCATTAAACGTAGTGCCCTTGCGATAGGGTTCCATAGTGAACGCTACATTAGTAGTCATATTTAAAGGCACCCCCAGATAAATAAGAACTGTGTGGTACGTAATGTCAATTGTGTAAACATATTGAAAAAATGAAAATAAATGTCCCACCCGAAACAAAGAAAAATCAAAACAAGGGAAAAAAAACAGCAAAAACCCTATTAGCAATGATCACAATAATTCTCTGATAAAATGGTCACCAAAACCCAGAACAAAAGGAATGACTCACCGATCTGTTGACCTTCAAACGACCTTTTTCGGTATCTCTACCCCGTGAAGCACTTGACTTCCCTTCGAGCCTCCAATTACCTACTTCCTATCACTCGGTAATGGCCCGACCAATTCGCGTCCTCACTGATTCTGATAGAATTGCCCGGATGGAAAATCGTTAATAACTGCTCACTGGGTATTTTTTGCATCACTATTACCTATCTAAATAGAAGTCAAAGAAAAGAAAAACTACCTTTAGCTTTTGTTTAGAATAGAAAACACTTCTTGGTAACCCTATTGGATTCACAATAGATCAATTAGAATTTGTCTCTACTCACGTTTTCGATAAAAGGCTTTCTGGATAATGTCCGGCCGGTTTATCAATTCCAGAACGAATTTCCTTTCCCACAGGATCGGTGTAATACTCCTTGTTCCGCCGGCTGCCAAATTCCCCGTCTGCTGCAAATTAGGTACGGTGACGCCCTTGGCAACAATTGTACGGAGAGTTTCCCTTGGCTGAAGCACTGCGCATTCCAAACCGCACCTTTAACTTTCCAAAATGCACTTTGACTTTAACGTTTTCACGCTCGTCGCCACTCTCTCTATCTCCTTCTTTCAATATATACATTTATAAGACCATGATTGTTAATATTTAGACTTAGTTTTAGGTTTTTCTAGTTTGAAGTCTCAGAACCAACTGATCATTGATTTTATTTTCTTCTTTCAAGTACACTCTAACTTTCACCTACTCAGTGACTGAGTAAAATTGTATTGCCATCTCTTTTCTTCCCACGGAAATTTTACTCAATTTTCGTCAAAAGCAGGATTACTCATAGTTTTGAGTAAAGAAAGAGAGAGCAATACAATTTTACTCAGTCACTGAGTAAGTGAAAGTTAGCGTGTAAGCGTACATTGGATGAACATCGCACGATTGCGCACGATGATTGACAGCGATAGACGATCCTGGATTACGAATGCGGAGAGTGCGCCACGTATATTATGCAGCGTACACACCAGTCAAGCACTTTGACGAACATTGTCTCCACCCCACAGTGTTGCTTTTTGTCGATTTCGTGCGCTTTTTTAATAGCATCGTTTCTGTTGATTTTTTCGCTGTAGTTTGTTTGGAGGAAACGTTAGATATCATAAAGGGCTTTTTTGAGAAAATCTGTGAAATGATTAATCCACCTAAAAGTGAGATAAAAATTTTACTTTTTCACCTAAACCGTATATGCGCCTAGTGACTTCGAAAAAGTTGTAGCGGATGGTATTTTAGGCCACTTTGCCAAAAATCATGTATCTGTGACTTATACTTTACTAGATATGTGACAGTTTTTTGAGCATAACTTTTTTTATATGTTTCAGGCACTTTTACACCCTTCTACAAAGTTGTTTGGCTAATAAAAATACACGTTTTTGTAGAACATTGCGAAGCTCTATCTTTTAAAATTGATAAGTTATTTGAGAAAATATGTTTTTTCTAGGGGTATTTGAGAATCGTATAACTTGGTCCGGCGCAAAATGGCGCAGACAACTTTTAGTTCTCTGAAGCTGCTGTATGTTGACTCTTGCCTAGCGATTGAAGCTTGTGTTTGCACGAAATTACAAACAGAGTTATATAGATTTTAAATTTTCTTGTTTTTGGCCTTACTCGTACACTAAGATTATGTATAGGCTATAGGATCGCACTTAAAACCAATATTTGATGGTGGCCCATAAGCCCATAGTTTTATATAGAAATTCGATAAACTGAGCTGATGTCTGTATGTGTGTATGAGTGTATGTGTGTATGTGTAGACATTTAAAAGACACCTTTTTGCCTTTCTCGTACACTAAGTGCAAAACTAAAAGACTTTTTATTAAGACTAGATATACACATAGTGTCTTCGGGAAAGCTGTAGCGGATAGTATTTTGAGCCATATTGCCAAAGACACCCCATGTCTAACTATTATACTTTAAAAATATGTGACTTTTTCAATGGAAGATCCCTAAAATCACATTTTTATCATAACTTTTTCTATTTTTCCAAGACTTTTCCAACCTTCTACAAAGTTATTTGTCAAACAAAACTACACGTTTTGTGGAACATTGCGAAGCGCTATCTCTTAAAGCTTAAAAGTTATAATGAAAAGGTGTTTTTTCTAGAGGTGTTCAGAAATCAAATAGCCTGTTCCGGCGCAAAATGGCCCTAAAACTTTTAGGATTCAGAAACTACTGTTCTTCTACTTTTCTCTAGTGATTGAAACTTATGCTTACACGAAATTACACGTGTGTTATATCGATTTCAAACTTCCTCTACAAATCACAGATTTTTAAAGAAACTTCGCAATGTTTATTATTTGAAAACGTTTTTTATTTGAAAAACCTAAGTTGCGTCTAACAGGGCTGGGCTGATTGATACATAAATGGGCCTTTCATTCTACTATAAAAAGTATGCTTAAAGAATATTTAGTGTACAAGAAAGGCAAAATGCAGAAAATACGTCATTTTTATAAATTCCAAATTCAACAATGATTTGTATGTTTTATTTGTTTAGTTGTCTTCACCTTCGCTATTAGCATCTACAAGTAAAGATTGTGCATCTTCCGAAAACGCTTTCATAGTAGAATGAAAGGCCCATTTATGTATCAATCAGCCCAGCCCTGTTAGACGCAACTTAGGTTTTTTAAATAAAAACGTTTTCAAATAATAAACATTGCGAAGTTTCTTTAAAAATCTGTGATTTGTAGAGGAAGTTTGAAATCGACATAACACACGTGTAATTTCGTAAACATAAGTTTCAATCACTAGAGAAAAGTAGAAGAACAGTAGTTTCTGAATCCTAAAAAGTTTTAGGGCCATTCCGCGCCGGAACAGGCTATTTGATTTCTGAACACCCCTAGAAAAAACACCTTTTTCATTATAACTTTTAAGCTTTAAGAGATAGCGCTTCGCAATGTTCCACAAAAACGTGTAGTTTTGTTTGACAAATAACTTTGTAGAAGGTTGGAAAAATAGAAAAAAAGTTATGATAAAAAATGTGATTTTAGGGATCTTCCATTGAAAAAGTCACATATTTTTTAAAGTATAATAGTTAGACATGGGGTGTCTTTGGCAATATGGCTCAAAATACTATCCGCTACAGCTTTCCCGAAGACACTATGTGTATATCTAGTCTTAATAAAAAGTCTTTAGTTTTGCGCTTAGTGTACGAGAAAGGCAAAAAGGTGTCTTTTAAATGTCTACACATACACACATACACTCATACACACATACAGACATCAGCTCAGTTTATCGAATTTCTATATAAAACTATGGGCTTATGGGCCACCATCAAATATTGGTTTTAGTGCGATCCTATAGCCTATACATAATCTTAGTGTACGAGTAAGGCCAAAAACAAGAAAATTTAAAATCTATATAACTCGTTTGTAATTTCGTAAACACAAGCTTCAATCGCTAGGCAAGAGTCAACATACAGCAGCTTCAGAGAACTAAAAGTTGTCTGCGCCATTTTGCGCCGGACCAAGTTATACGATTCTCAAATACCCTAGAAAAACATATTTTCTCAAATAACTTATCAATTTTAAGAGATAGAGCTCGCAATGTTCTACAAAACGTGTATTTTTATTAGCCAAACAACTTTGTAGAAGGGTGTAAAAGTGCCTGAAACATATAAAAAAAGTTATGCTCAAAAACTGATTTTAGGGCCTTCCACGGTAAATGTCACATATCTAGTAAAGTATAAGTCACAGATACATGATTTTTGGCAAAGTGGCCTAAAATACCATCCGCTACAACTTTCTCGAAGACACTAGGCGCATATACGGTTTAGGTGAAAAAGTAAAATTTTTATCTCACTTTTAGGTGGATTAATCATTTCACAGATTTTCTCAAAAAAAGCCCTTTATGATATCTAACGTTTCCTCCAAACAAACTACAGCGAAAAAATCATCAGAAACGATGCTATTAAAAAAGCGCACGAAATCGACAAAAAGCAACACTGTGACCCCCAAGAAAACGCTTCGGTTGCTGCTTTGTTTGAACGTGTGTGAAGTTGTTCGAACAACCATTTGACAGTTGGTGGCTCGGTTGGAAAAAAATAAAACGGTTTGATTTTGATTTGAGTTGTCGGGGCGGGGTCAAGGTTCGCCGAACATGTTTGAGCATTTGTAGTTAAGTTGCACAAACCCCCATATATTTTTTGATGGTTGGTGCTCAAGTCGGCGCTTCGGTCGTTCGTGTGTGATATTGTTGGTCGAATAAATTGATTGTTCGTGTGGATGTTGGTAAAACTTGATTTATGTTTGAACAAACGAGAGGTAGAGTCAATGTTGGTCAAACTGCTTGACCGTGTGTATTTTCCATTACACTCTGGGTGCTGCGGATAGAGCCGCTTTTCTGCTGTCAAGCAAGTGGCGGAATATTTTGAAATCAATCCCATAAGCAAAATTATTTTGCAGTTACTTGGCTGTCAAACATTTCTCGCTCTAAAAATTTCTCTTTCCATGCTGCACGAGACCTCACAAATGCACGAGACTCTACATGACTTAACGAAGGTTTACATACATTCC